>NC_079312.1:76505182-76808213 GCF_029931775.1 Euleptes europaea | reverse complement strand
GGAAAGGATGAAAGACTCAAGAGCAATACAAACTGAATTCTTTTATTTGCTCCTAGATTTCTGTTATTAAGGTATGAGGAGTCTATATTTTCAACCTTTAACTATACACACAATGTTCTATTTATTTAAATTAAAGTTAACCTTTCTGCAAAGTTGTACAATATTTATCTTTAGTCAATAAAATTAATACTATGAGTTGACAGTCCAGAATGCAGCATTTCTTTCTGCCCTAAATCCCTTGCTGTCTAAATATTTATTTATTTAGATGTTTATACCCCACTGGGATCCCAAAGAGTCTTACTACTATTTCTCCTCCGCTATTTTAAATTCACAACAAACCTGCAAGGTAGGCTAAACTGTGAGAAAATGACTCGGCCAAGTTTCCATGCAAACTTTCAGGGGATTTGAACTTTGGTCTCCAAGATCTGTAGTTTCACACTTTAACCACTACACTGTATTGGCTGTCTAAAGGTTTGCAGACTCTATACATTGGAGAATACTCATTCCTTGAAGATTCAGTAAATCCTAAACAAAGCATTTTTCAGGAATACCAAGTAGCAAAAGATGTCCAGGTGGGTTGCCACTCAGTCTCATCTAGGATTTCACCTGTCAGTCTCCCAAGCTAAAAATTGGTAGGAATTTATTTTCCAGAAGAGGCACTGAAAGGATGTGAGTTACAGTACATTGGCTGAGTAACAGCATCTACACAGACCTCAAAAGGAGTGAGAGACCACCTGTTCAATATGTGTTTGGTTAAGGAAGTGATTAAAAGTTCCAACCTAAATATGTCTACTCAGAATCCCACAGATGCCTAGTCAATAGGGCTTACGTCCAGGAAAGCATTCTTAGGATTGTGCTGTAACTAGAAGCCACGGCCCTCAGTTTGTAAGACCTAAGCAAGGCTGTTAAACGATAGGATGTTTTGGAGGACACTGATTCATAGGGTTGCCATGAATCAGAACGGGCTATACGACAATTAACACACTCACATTGGTATAATGGGAGTCACTGATTCTGCTTTCTTCAAAATGCCCTTATGAGAAATTGTGGTTTCTCTTGGGTGAACCACACAGTAGACTTCTGCCTCATTTCTAGTATGAAAATCTTCAGTGTTCTTCCATACATCAAACTCGGTACACCTGTAGTGTCAGTGGAAAGTGTGCTTTCCCCCTTTTTAAATTTTGTAACATCTGGCCTTATGAAAAGTTCTGTGGCTCTCAAAAGCTTGCCAACTGATATGTGTCATTTGGTTGGTCCTAATGGATTGTGTTTGTGGCTTTTACTTTTGGACCAACATGGCTGCAAACAACTTGTCTACTTGACAAGCCAACATAGGGTTAGAAACATATAGCAAAGAGATCCACCTTACGTGCCATACACACACACAAACACACACCATCAAGTTCCAGCCAACTTATAGTGACCTGATCAGGTTTTCAAGGCAAGAGATGTTTAGAGGTAGTTTGCCATTGCCTGCCGGCTATTCCATCCAAATACTGGCCGGGGCCGACCCTGCTTAGCTTCTGAGATCTGATGAGATTGTACCTTATATGTAGTCCTTGGATATTCTGGTTCATCTGTAGGGCAGTGATCAAGGGCATCCCTGCTAGGGTGTATCGCAAAGCTGGCTGAGTTCTAAGTCAAAGTTATTAATCAACACCACTGCAAGAGGAGACATTAATTGGCTTAAATACTGCGGAAATAAATTGGACTAAAGTTCATCTCATTTTAGAATTCCATCTACTAATGAAGTGTGTTTATTACAGGTTTGATCGTCAGTTGTGAATTCTTTTAGTTCGCTGTTTATTACTTTTATTTCTTTTATATACTGCTGTTTTTAGATTGCTTTATTGATATGGCTTCATTCTCCCCACTTCTCTAAACGGCAAGATGCTCTTGGGTTAGTTTTATTTGGAGAAGAGAGCACTGGCACAGATGGAGCCACAAGAGTTCATTGTTCAGGGCAGCAGACCCACTATCCCATCGCTTGAGATTCTCAGAGGGAGAGATCTTGCACCCCTCAACGGGCAACTCACTGCTCAGTTTGTGTTTCCTGCTCTCTCTTCCAAACTCAAACGCTGAGAGGGCTCATCTTTTCCAAGCTCTGATAAATACAGAGCTATCAAGGACCGATGGCTGCGCAGCTTCAAATGCTCGTTTGTCCTCACAACACATATTATTAAACCCAGGTGGCAAAATGCCCGGGATGGTGGGGAGGGGACTGACCAGGTCAGTGGTGGGTAGAGAAAGGATTGTGTCTCTGTCTCCTGCCACTTTTTAAGTCTAAATTTTCTCACCAAATGTAATGTGTAGCCCACCCTCCTTTTAAAGAAGAATGAAATTTTAGAGAAGGGTACTGAAAGATCCCTGAGGGGCTAAGATTCATAGCCCAGAAGAAGCTTTCAGGTTTGAGATGCATGTAATGAACCTCTAGCATCCTCTTCTGGACAACAATGGCTGAGCTCTAAGTCAAAGTTATTAATCAATTTGGTCTAAGAATGACCAAATGTTTATTTCTAGAAGGACTTCTGCTGCACTGCATTCCCAGGTCATAAAAGGATTGTTCTTCCTCATGTATATTAGTGCCTAGCCCAAGTCTATTGCTAGGGCCTGGGCATCAATTCAGTCTCAATCTTAAGTGGAAGCATCATGAAGATTCTTTCTTATAAAGCTGCCATGTCAAATAGTTTGCACCTCTGCATGCCCACTCACAGCGGAGTCCTTCATAGGACTGCAGCCTGTTCGTCAGGTATATATTTATTGGGTTGTGACTTCATGTTGGACTTCGCAACTACACAGGTGAGGCAGGCGTGATTTTCAGTGGCTGCCATTGTGACACACAGTAAATTGGCTGATCTGAGCAACACTAATGAGGGGAATCAAAAGCTGCCTCTAATCCCAGCTACAGGGAACACAGCAAATTAGCCACAAATTTACTTTCTCCATTATGGCTTCAGGGGCATAATGGGATCCAAATGGCCACACAACTGTATCAACACAGGCGGGTGCCCCCCCCCCCACACACACACCATGCCAACAGTGTCTCTAGCTACTTCTCTTTCTCCCATGTAAGTGAATGGCTGCAATTCACTCCCTATGGGTTTGGATCTGAGACTGGGGTTAAGGGCTGGTGGTAAAGCCTTGGTCACACCACTTTCCCTTCAGCCTCAGTCAGTTCCTCACATGTAAAATTGCATGCAGCATTGCTGCAATTTTACAAGGATGACAAGTGTGTTGTAAGAATAATAAGTGTGGAGACCATAAACTTTGCAAAGTACTTTGGCAATTTCAAAGTGTAGTATAGATGTTTAGTAGCAATATTACTGGGGAAGGCAGTAAGCAAACGTACTGCGGTGGCAGCAGCTGCTTGCCATGAAAACAGAGTTCAGGCCAGCCCATTTCTCTATTTTAACAATTTATAATTTTGTACTGGCTCTGATCCTATAAGTAAAAAACACACAGTCATTCTCTCACAAGGATGCTCCTTGGCCATCCTTCACCTAAATTTCACTCACTAATCCTTCTACACGACAATGTCCTCCAGCTCACGCAGAATCCAGCAACTCTTTGGCTCTGTTAGAATCTTGTAGCCATTTGTGCCTTGTCACAGAGGGCTTTGGTAGCAGAGGATGGATTTGCACGCGCGAGTGCACTTGGCTGCATTTCGGCATCCAGGCTCCAAAGCCAGTTTGTGAGCGCAAGCAAGGAGGACAAAAGACACCCAAAGGACCAACCTCTCTGTTTCTTCCTCTTAAGGCGCACAACAGATACTTACAGCTTTGACAAGAACAGGCTGCTGAGGCACGGAGAGTGTCAGTGAGCGAGTGCGTCTGCCTCTGTTCTTGCCGGTGATGCCTGAGCAGCCACTGGAGGAGGTGTGTGAGTGTGGGGGGGGGGGGGGGAGTGTCAGCCTGCTGTTGACTCCTTTGGAATCTCTGTCACCGCGGTCACGGACACGCTTCCCAGTCCAGCTGGTTGATCCTGCCCTTACCAGCTACGGCCAGGAAAGTACTGTTCACTACCTACTTCTCCTTTCAAAGGTCAGTGCCACAAATCCCAGTGCATTTTGGGGATTGTAGTCCACAATTTGTTCACTTGGTGTTTTATGTGGGCAAAAGAAGAGACTCACAACTTCTCCCCATTCCCCACAAAACAAGAAAACAAACAAAAAACAAACAACTACCAGCTGGTACACATCTGTCAACATTTGAAAATCCAAAAAGGCAGATGTAAGCTTTTGTTTGGTCTAAAACTCCTTGGTATCTGCTTCACGATGAAATTCCTCACAGTAATAATAATGATAGTTAAAATGTATATGACACTTTTTGGAGTATTTAAAATGCTACGTACATGATTTCACACATCCCTCCAACATGTTAGCATTATTATCTACATAATGCAAAAGTGTGGGGTGGGAGCAACTGAAGCTGAGATCCAGGAAGCCCTGCCTTTTAGTATTAAATCCTGCAAAATTTTCTATTCCAATATATTGATAGCACATATATCATTTTTAAATGTTAAATGCAAACCCATTAAAACACTTGATGCATGTTTGCACAAAAGTAAGCACCAATGGGACATTTCTGGGCAAGTGTGTATAGGATAGCAACCAAGCAGCCTTTCTATCAAACCTGCTTGATCTCTATATTACATGTTCATCCTGCCTATTCTTCATGGAGCTCAGAACAGCATGGACCTTATCCTCTCTTCCATTGTATCCTCATAAAAACCTTGTGAAATAGTTTATGCTGAGGGAGCGTACGTGACTGGCCAATGTTATCCAGTGAGTTGAATGGGGATTTTAACTCAGATTTTACCAGTCCTAGTCAGACAACTCTAACCACTAGACAACACTGAGCTTAACAGTGCCCGTCTCTTGAATCACCTCTTTGTTTGAGCCTCTGTTGCTTGTATGTGCAACTCATTTCTAGATAATACAGTCTCTGAGAAACCGCTGCAAATATTTCCAAGTGTCTGGGAATACAGGAAATGTTGCTCTAACTACATTACTGGACTACATTAGTTGAACATACAGAAGGCAGTCTAAAAAGAAGAATCAGCACGGCTTCTGTGCAAGCTATGCCTCATAAAACTTTTTGGAATTATTTGGCAATATTGTATTAACAGGCAAGGTTTGTACACATTGTGCACTTGGGGTGTCAAAAAAGCTTTGAAAGTCCTTCATTAAAGGCTTCCAAGGGAACTTGCAGCAGGTTTATTAGAAACTCCTTATTTGTTCAATAGAACTTACTTCAGAGTACGTGTGTAGTGTACATTGAAGCTCTTGCACCCTCAAGAAATTGCTGAAACTAAACAGAAGTCTGATGTGCATCGAAATATATGCTCAAAGGGGTTTACACAGTGCCAACAAAAGCACGTACAACTATATAGAAACGGCAGCATAGATATACAGTGGGACAAGAATAAATCCAAAACAGCCATAAAATAGCCGTTATCAGTTACATGACTAGGAGAAAAGGGGGTGAAATCTGAGCCAAGGCGCAACCCCCAAACTGGTTGACAACACAGCCTCATCCCAGGCGCACATAAATAAAGAAGAGAGTGCTTCTGATCATGTGCAGAATGCTTTGCCCGCACTATGAAACAACTTCGAAGTGTCCTCCACCTTTTGAAATTGAATGGTAACTTTACCAGAGACTGTCAGATAATATTATTTAATTTATCAACACTCATCAGGAGTTCCCATCAGAGAACTCTGCAACTACCGATACTCGTAGTATTTACCGTCTTCCTTACAAGGTCCTCTGAACGCTTCCTTACAGGGGTAAGCCAAAACTACAAGACCCGACATGCATAGCGAGGCAAAACAGGGAATAAGAGGGAAATAGGTTTGCGAGGCATTCAGGGAAATGTAGTTCAACTCTTGTTTTCTGTTGTGGGGGAAGTAGAGGGGGGGGTAAGAGACAGTTTTCTTTATTATTTCCTTTCCACGCAGAGCATGACGAAAGCAACAGGCGAGACCGCCTTGCGCGTGCGCGCCGTGGCCGAGGGTCACATGGGTGAGCGTGCCGGGGTTTCCGGTTTCCTCTGGGTGGGAGGCGCGGCTTCCTTCAGGCCCGGTCGTGGTGCCGCCGCCGGTTTTTTGTGTGCGGTAAGAAGCTTTTCTCTCCTCCCGCTGGGAGCGCGGAGGGCGCCGCCGCTGTGCTCTGGCCGCCTCTTGCGGGGAGGGGACTCCGCCAGTCCCGAGTGTCGCGACGCCTCTTGCGGGGAGGCGCGCTCGGGGCCGAGAGGCCCGCGGGGTGGCGGGCAGGCCCGTTTGCTGCAGGCTTCTCGGCGGCCTACGGTGGTGGCGTCATTTGGGCGAGGGGAAATCCGCAGTGTCTTTTTTGCGGGGAGGAGGAGGCCCGGGAGACACGCGGCCCGGGGGAAGGGGAGGCGGAGCCGGGGCCTGCAGTGATGGTGGTGGAGGCCTGCAATTGCTGGTGAAGCTCCGTTAGTTGAGGATTTGTGGGGGGTGAATGGAAAGGCTCTTTTCATAGTGGTAGTCGCGCTTGTCTATTCTGTGGTGCCACGGAGTCGGCTTATGCCATACGCTTTGTGAGCCGGAGCCTACTGCATCATGAAGTGTATGCTCGGTCGGTGTATATATACACGTGTATAAGCCCGGGTGTGTGTGTACAAAATGGAGCCAAGTAATGTTTTCTATGTTGAAGGATCCAGCACAGTCCTTGGCATTTTCAGTTAATCAATTTGTTGGAGAGTTTCTGTCGGTATACTGGAGCAGGCTAGGTGTGTTGTATGCTATGTGTCTGATATTTTAAGGCAGTTTCTTGCATCATTAAATTTTATCCATATATAAGTTATGGTGCCTCAGGAGAGTAATTTAAATTAACATTGTACTAAAAAAATGCAAACTCCAGACACTAGGAGTGCATCATTATGTAGATCTCATTTATTTTATTTATTTCATCTAACTTTGCCTTTCTTTTTGGTGGGGACCCAAAGCAGCTTACATTGTTTTCATTTCCTCCATTTTATTCTCACAGCAACCCTGTGCAGGGTTAGGCTGAGAGTGTGTGGCTGACCCAGTAGCACTCTGCAAGCTTCCATGGCAGAGTGGGCGTTCAGACCTGGGTCTCCCAGATCCTAGGGCCATTTATGCAAGGGAGGTTTTGCCGCGCTCTAGATGCACATTTTTCCCATCCATATTCTCAAAACTCAAAAATAAGCCCTCATGCGGAGTTCTGAGAATTCGGATTGGGAAAATGTACATCTAGAGAGCGGCAAATCCAAGGCAAAACCTCTCATGCGTAAATGGCCTAGGCAGAACCACAACCCCACACTGGATCTCATATCTGTGGCTGTCATTAAAAGCCATTGTACCAAATGGTCTTAGAGCTACAACACTGATCTGAATATTCAGTTAGTCCTTTTAAACTATCTAAATTTGTGTCCATGATTAATTGGGTAGCATACTTTTTAAATTCTTATTGTTTTTAGTGCAAGCACTTACAAAAATGCCACTAGGAGACATAAGCTTAGAGCTACTCTTTTGTGTGTGAGAGAAGTGGGGTGCCTCTTTTAAGATGGTGCTTATTGCAGTATGTACGTTTATTAAAATATGTATACCCTTCCTTCTCTCTTGGTTCAAGGTGGCTTAGAAATGATAATTAAATTATGGCAGATTTAAACCAAGTAAACCCTCCCAAATCTGCCCACTAAAAGATGCCTACCATTCATATACTCTCAAAAGCCTTGGCAAACAAGCAAGCCCTGCAGCACCTTCTAATGATCTTCTGTGAGATGGCTTTCTCACCTCTTCAGGCAGCCTGTGGCGCAGTGTGGGATTCACAATGGAGATGGCCCAGGCTCTGGTCAGCAGCAGGTGGGCCACAGTAAGTAGGATGACAGGCTGCAGGTTGCAGCCTGATGGCCATAGTTGCCACATGAGAGCATGTAAACATGTATGAAGCATTTTAAAATAGCATATGTGTTTTTCTTCAAAAATATTGTTGTGCAGTTATACTTGACCTGCTGATTGAAACTTATATGAGTAGTTGATTAGCATTTCCTTAATTGGATGGCAGTTCTTAAAACTTGGAAACAGAGGTCTTTCAGCAAAGTTAACTTGTTGCTTTCAACTTTTAGTTCCAAGAGCATGTACAGTGAGGGGGAAAAGTATTTGATCCCCTGCTAAATTTGCCCGTTTGTCCTCTGATGAAGAAATGACCAGTCCATAATTTTAATGGTAGGTCTATTGTAGCTGTGAGAGACAGAATACAACAGGAAGAAACCCAGAAGACAAAAGTCAGAGATTGATGTGCATTATAATGAGTGAAATAAGTATTTGATCCCCTATCAACCAGCCAGATGTCAGGCTACCTGGTATCTTCACTGTATGTAACGAGCTGAGATTAGAAGCACCTGCTGTAAGGGAGAGGTCTTACCTGTAATCCCAGCTCGTTACAGTACCTGTACAAAAGACACCTGTCGACAGAAGCAATCAATCCATCAGATTCCAAACTAGCCACCATGACCAAGGCCAAAGAGCTGTCCAAGGATGTCAGGGACAAGATTGTAGACCTGCACAAGGCTGGACTGGGCTACAAGACTATTGCCAAGCAGCTTGGTGAGAAGGTGACAACAGTTGGTGCAATAATTCGCAAATGGAAGAAACACAAAATAATTGTCAACCTCCCTCGGTCTGGGGCTCCATGCAAGATCTCATCTCGTGGAGTTGCAATGATCATGAGAACGGTAATGAAGCAGCCCAGAACTACACGGGGGGAACTTGTCAATTATCTCAGGGCAGCTGGGACCATAGTCACCATGAAAATAGTTGGTAACACACTATGCCGTGAAGGACTGAGATCTTGCAGAGCCCGCAAGGTCCCCTTGCTCAAGACAGCACATGTACAGGCCCGTCTGCAGTTTGGAAACGCACATCTGAATGACCCAGAGGAGAACTGGGTGAAAGTGTTGTGGTCAGATGAGACCAAAATCGAGCTCTTTGGCATCAGTTCAACTCGCCGTGTTTGGAGGAGGAGGAATGCTGCCTGCGACCCCAAGAACACCATCTCCACCGTCAAACATGGAGAGGACATATTATGCTTTGGGGGTGTTTTTCTGCTAAGGGGACAGGACACCTTCACCTCATCGAAGGGACGATGGACGGGACCATGTATCATCAAATCTTGGGTGAGCACCTCCTTCCCTCAGCCAGGGCATTGAAAATGGGTCGAGGATGGGTATTCCAGCATGACAATGACCCAAAACACACGGCCAAGGCAACAAAGGAGTGGCTCAAGAAGAAGCACGTTAAGGTCCTGGAGTGGCCTAGCCAGTCTCCAGACCTTAATCCCATTGAAAATCTGTGGAGGGAGCTGAAGGTTCGAGTAGCTACACATCAGCCTCAAAAACTTACTGACTTGGAGAGGATCTGCAAAGAGGAGTGGGACAAAATACCTCCTGAGATGTGTGCAAACCTGGTGGCCACCTACAAGAAACGTCTGACCTCTAATTGCCAACAAGGGTTTTGCCACCAAGTACTAAGTCATCTTTTGCAAAGGGATCAAATACTTATTTCACTCATTATAATGCACATCAATCTCTGACTTTTGTCTTCTGGGTTTCTGGGGGTTTTCCCATTGTTATTCTGTCTCTCACAGCTACAATAGATCTACCATTAAAATTATGGACTGGTCATTTCTTCATCAGAGGGCAAATGGGCAAATTCATTAGGGGATCAAATACTTTTCCCCCTCACTGTAGGTGTTGCAAAGAACAGTACTTAGATACAGTGGCTTACTGGGGTGTGGGGAGAAAAAGGGTGCAGAATGTAGAACAGAAAGGCCAAAGTGAAATGTCTATAGGCTGAGTTTTTATACAGTTGGTGAGAATGTAAATAGATGGCGCTCTGTTATGTATATTATATATTCCAATTTCGTTCATTTTATGCCTTGGTTTGAAATTTCACTGTGCTCTCTTTTTGGCCTCTGTTTCAACTGTGTATGGAACTGGATCTGAAATATTTGAGTGTGAATGTTATGCACAAGTGAGACTAATTATGTATGGCAATAATCTTAACTCCCAAAGGTAAAATCCACAAATGGAGAAAGACTTTTTTTTGGCAAAACTCTCAAAGTGCAGCTCAGGAGCTTGTTCTGTGGGTTGGTACAGGGAATGCAAACTAAGTTACAGGAGGATGCCAGTTTATGGTGCTGTAGGTCTGGAAGGGAATTGATGGGCAACTAGACCTGGACATTTTAGGGATAGTAATAGCTGGCTTTCAGCTGGTACTGTTAAATGCTGCAGCATGGTATAATGACTGTAGAGGGAAATGAATGTGTGGTTCCTTTAGATTTCTGACTGTAAAAGTTGCCGTCTTCAGAACTGACAAACGAATTGTGGTATTTGCTTTCTTAAGCAGGAATTCACCTCATTAGATGCATGTAGTGAGCGGTGAAGATGATTTTGTGTGTGTGTGTTATGCACTTATGTCCAGGTACTTTTTAGGGAGGTGAGTTTTTTAAAAAAATGGACACAACTACCTCATGAGTCAGTCAATAGAAGTAAATAAGGGCCAATCATTAGAGGTCAACCAACCTGAATAAATGAGCCCAGGCACAACCCCCACTTGGCATGGTGAGGCTCAATGTGCATAATGTCATGTGGGACAGAATTACAGTTTGTATTGTCTTAGCCCTCCTTGGTTACAACTGGTCAGAAGCAATTGTCAGACCTGTTAAGAGAATTCTAGTTCAGTGGTGTTGCACTTGGTCTGCCCTTAAAGCATTTTGTTTTTGCTTGAGCTCAGAAATGGAATGTCCTGAGATGGAAATATTCATGTATGTTTTTCTGTGTTTCTGTTTCTAATGATTGATTTGTGACCTTTTATTCACTTCTGCAGAGATTGTCTTTTTGTCCTATGTAAACTCTAGGAAAGCATTCTTAGCATGTCAATCATTTGCTGTAATCTAAACAAGTAATGTGGGTTGCTATAGCAGAATAAATTATCCAGTAGTAATTCTTGATCCTCAAGACAATACAGGTGGCAAGGCTATTTGAGCCAAATCATCACTGATTTCAATAATGAAATACATGGCCTTGAAAGCCTTGGGCTGTACAGTTGACAGCAAGTGGCAACTGGGAAATTTTCTGATTCCAGATACTGAATAATTAGATCCACGGGCATCTTTGTGGTGGAGGATAATGGTGTCATATCCTGCCTTTTTAAACAGAAAAGCTCTTGGGAAAAGAAATGTGTTGTCATAGTAGGCCAGTGAAGGGTCATCCCTCCCCACAGGCCTGCTAGCTACTGTACCTTTCAAATTATATTTTTCAGTTCAGAATAGTTGCACAGTCTCGGGGCCTGTTAGAAATGCATGGTTAAAATGAATGCCAGATTAAAGAATGATATTTATTTCTTATAGATTCTGCAGTTTAACAACAAAAGAGCTCAATTTTCTGGTCGCCTATCACAGACAAAATGTGGGGGAACCCTCGACCAGCTAACAGAGTGGGTCCCTTCCGGTAAGTATTATAATTTAATATTGTTTTAACAATACTTGGATCTCAGTGTTTTAAATGCACCTTAGGCAAAGCAGAACATTTCTGCTTTGTATAGCTTGCTAAGTGTAATAGTTGATAAACGACCAAACAGCCAAGCATCCAACCAAGAGAAAACTATTTATTTATTTTCCCAAATTTATAGCCCGCTCTCATTCCTGGCAAGCCAGGCTCAGGGAGGGTAGCAACCTTAAAATACATAAAAACTTCAATATGTGGTAAATTCTCCCCTGCAGGTGTCCTATTGAGCAATTTGAGCTAATAATGTGCTTTTATTAACACAACATAAACGTTTCCAGTATACTTCCATTAATTGATGGTGGTTATGATTTCCTGTGTTTCTCTGAAATTTCTGTGCTTGTGCATATTTATGGCCAGCCTCTTGGATTCCAGAGTTAGTATAGTCTCTGCCACTACCTTGAGAAACAGGCTTTTGGACTTCAAAAGGTAGTTTAAGGTGACAGAAGCACACTTCTTTCAGCCCCATATTTCAAGGGCATCCTCAGAGGCAGGATTCCTCTTTGGTTTAGTCAGGTGGTATCCATTCAAACTTGCCAACGATAGAACATTTAGGTAAAGGTAAACATTTAGGTTAAGGTCCCCTGTGCAAGCACCAGGTCATTCCAGACCCATTGGGTGATGTCACATCCCAACGTTTACTAGGCAGACTTTGTTTTATGGGGTGGTTTGCCAGTGCCTTCCCCAGTCATCTTTCTTTTACCCCGAGCAAGCTGGGTACTCATTTTACCGACCTTGAAAGGATGGCAGGCTGAGTCAACATTGAGCCAGCTAACTGAAATTTAACCAATGAACGATTTTCTTGGAATCAGAAGGTGTTTTTGCACAGAGCCCTTTTTGAGGCATAGTGCAAACGAGTGAGTGAGGTGAGAGGGAAGTAATGGCTATTAGTTTAGTGGATATTGGGACAGGTGGTCAGGTATGACACCCCCCATCTGTTTTGTTCATCTCTGTATAATGGAAGTTGATTCAACTCTTAAAGGACAGGCCTGACTTTTCTAAGATAGAAGGATGTTTCCATAACAGTGGTAACCCTTTGCTGCCAGACATCCTAACTTCTCAGTGCCAAACAAAACCTTTTAAAAATTCGCTCAAACAGTTGAGGTTTTTTTTGGGGGGGGGTGGGGGAGGAGGATTGATTAATTGCCTTAAGCAATTTTTTTTTTGCTAATGTTTACTTAAATTATTAAATGCCAGTGTGGTGTAGTGGTTAAGAGCAGTGGACTCTAAGCTAGAGAACTGGGTTCAGTTCTCCATGCCTGTTCATGGAGCCTCCTGGGTGACTGTGGGTCAGTCACAGTTCTCTCAGAACTCTGTTGCAGAGGCAGGCAATGGCAAACTACCTCTGAATGTCTTACCTTGAAAACCCTACGGGGTCATGGAACACACACACATTAAATGCTATTGTTTTATGTTGCATTGTGTTATTTCAGGGGTCCCCAACCTTTTTGAGCCTATGGGCACTTTTAGAATTCTGGCACTTTGTGGTGGGTGCAGCCACAAAATGGCTGCTGCTGCTTACCTTCAGTCACACAGTGAATTTCTTTGTGTTGTGCTGGCAGCTGCTGCCAAAGCAAAGGTTTTAAAAATCTGTACAGCCAGTCAGAAGCTTTGTTGGGCAAAAGTCCCACTTGGCCCCTCCCACTTTTGAAAAATACTTGATGGGCGCCAGGAAAGATGTTGGTGAGTGCCATAGCACTCACGGACACCATGTTGAGGACCCCTGTGTTATTTTATGCATCATTTTTATACTAGTTTTATTGTTTTGTTGTTTTTATAAATATGATACTTCAGTGTTCAAGAAAAAATTATGCCTCTTACCAATGTTGTTCTGAAAAGACATTTTTAAGGAGATACATTGTAGCTTTTAATGCATTACAGATGAAGTTATTTAATGGTGAACATAAAGAAGAGAAATTCTCAATGTTCATTTATTTCCAGTTATAAAATATAAGTAACAGAGGAAACATTTGGGGAGCAAAAGGGAACATATGAAGAAAAATGTATAAATAACATGAACTAAAATAAATTAGACATAAGAGATGGGAAGGGAAAATGGGTTTAGAGCTGTTTAATTTTGTTCTTGTGCGCCTTGTTTTAGTATGTAAACTCTGAATTACTGGAAACTTTGTAATGGTCATGTTAGTGGTCATGTTTCATCTGCAGGTTATGTTTATACATCTGTAAAGGAAGCCTAAGTAGTAAAGTACTGTACTTTGCTGTATAGGTGTCTATTCATAATATATTGTGACTAGATAATGCTCTGGCAACTGCCAAATGAACACTTACATTAGCAGATGTACACATATTTATGTCATTTGTTTGTGCTGGTCATTGACCATAATAAAGATTATCATAGCATCATGTCATTTGTCAGATTGCCAATGAACTCTTCAGGGCTAGAGGAAGTACTCAAAGAAGCTTTGACAGGTAGCTGTGCAATAATGACCAGAAAAACAGTTTCATTAAGTGTTAGAGCACAGCATACAATCATGGAAGAAATGGTTTCACTTCTGATGTGTGATGCAACATGTACATGGCTTTGACACCCTGTGCTACATTTGGGAGGATTGCAGTGAAGCAGCACACTGACTATTTATTTATTTTTCGTATTTGTAGTCTGCCCTCCCCATCAAGCCAGCTCAGGGTGGATAACATCATTTTATAACTTCACAACCATATAACAATAATAAAACTATCACTAAAATCAAGCATTAAAACCAAACATAAAAACACTAATCATGGATGGCGTATAAATCCCACACTTCTGTAAGAGCCCACACAGGCGGCTGCCCCTCGACCAGACCATAATGACTATATTTATTTATTTATTTAAAATGTGGTCTCATGCAGATGGTTGAATGCACAGGGCTTGAAACGGTACTTGTGAGCACTTATAGAAACAATACTACTCTGCTGCTTTGCTATGTGTTACTGGATCTTTGCACATTATGCCTTTTATTACCTTTGGATCAAGAAGCTTCTAAAATCAGGAGGTTGGAAAGGTCTATGGAAGACGTATGCTCTCTCACACTGTAGGAGTCTAGAGATAGACACCATGGATTGGTCAAAGATTCATGGGGCAGCGGTTTTTTCTGCCAGTTCCACCTCGTGCAGTTCCATCTCCACCAGGATCAGCTTTTTGAAGGTTGCTTCAGAGTGCAGCATAAGGGGGGAAGCATGGAATTCATTCTTCTGTGCATGGAAGGACTTCCATGTATGGAAATTGTAATGGGATCCATCTCAGTGGATTTGAGGGAAAGCCCTTGGAGGTGTTAGAGGTATAAATATGCAGCTGTCATCAGTAGAGAGAGGTCCTGGCACAGCGTCTGTGGTCAGCTGACTAAAGTCAGGCAAACTTAGACACAAAACTGTAGAGATACAGATAATGCAGAAGAAGGGTGCCTAACTGATGGCTTAAGATTTGAGAAATGGAAGTCATATGTTGCAGGCTAAACAAATGTGCATGTCTGTTCAGTATTGTCATTTACCTTCATAATATATTTAACACATAGAATAGCTGGATGGTAATAATTATGGTTGTCATCATAATAATGTGTTAGGAATCCTGTCCCTAAACCTAGGGACTCTGATAGATCTTCCTGCTGCCATCAATTGGAGACGTTATTTTTAATATTTTCACACATGTGCTGGACAAGTCTTAATATTGAACAGATGGCTTCTAGCCAGCTTGTGTATTGTCTGGAATGTAAGACATGAGTGTGTGTGCATGTGAGAGGAATCAGGCTCACTATTCTCTGCCCCCCCTTTCTGGAATTGTGGAATTATCACCTTATTAAATTATTTAATTAGTATTTTTAAAAATGTTACAGGTGTGTTTTGTCTGCTGCATGATCATCATTAAATAAAATATTTTAAAATTGCGCTGAAGTCTAATTTCTTTTGAATGACATTTTCAATACAGACAATGTTTGTAAGAGGCATAATATTGATCACTTGCGCCTGATAGTGGTTACTGCCAAGAGGTGGGATCCAAAGCACTGTTCGGCATGTGCACACGGGTTTTCCAGTTTCCCATGTTATGGTCTTCAAAGCAGTATTCCTTGAGGCATGAAATGCCACCAACAGAAAGATAAACCAGCCACCACTATTGTGCATTGTCTAATTTATTTGCGTATGCATACCGGCTTTTGTATCCTGTCCAATTAAAATTACATACCAATATAGAATGATGGTTATGCTTAAAAGCTGTTGATCTGATTGCTTAATGGTTACAAACTCATGGATTCATACTGAGTATGTCAAAAATGTAGACAAACATAAAACAAACAAAAAAACTGCCTATTTTCCAGGTTCAGCTCGTTCAGCATTTTGTGCATAAAATGAGCTGTAGGGAATGAAGATCTAATAACATGAAGTTGTTTTTGATCAGAGCAAGACTTTGTTTAGTCCATCATCCTGGTTCCCATAGTGGCTAGCCAGAAGCTGATGGGAAGACACATGCAGGCATGAGAGCAATGGCCATCTTACATAAGAGCAATTGTTCAGAGGTTATATTGGCTCTGAACATGAAGGTATTGTTTACTTGCCATGGCCTATGAATTGGCCACCCCCTTCCCTTTTTGAAATGCTAGTGAGTGGCTGTTTTGATGTCCTGTGGCTGTGAATTCCAGAGTCATATATTGCACAAAAAAGTGCTTTCGTTTGTCTGTCTTAAACCAACTATTTATCAAGTGACCCAGAGTTCTAGTACCAACAAAAGAAGTCTGTCTTCTTTCCTTTCAAAATTGTATAAATGGCACCTCTCTGTTGTCAAAATGAAACAAGGAGAAAAACAGCTTTAGCCTTGCCTCATAGGAAAAGCATTCTAGCTCCTTTTCAAACACTTGTTTCTAGTTTCATGGTTTCTTTTTGGACTAATGATATGCTAAATGAAGGTACAGTGTAGATCTTTGTATGGCATTAAGATATTGGAAGAAGTATTTGCAATAATGCTCCAAATAATTCCCAACACTGTTCGTCTTTTTCACTAATCCAGCATATTGAGTTGATTCAATAAAATGTCCACCACAAACCTGGAGTTTTCACTTGGTAGTAAAAGCCAGTTCAGAATTCTTCATCAGTCTGAACAAGTTAAAAACACACATATAAAAGCGGGTGTGGGAGAGATCCTTGCTCCTTTTTTTTTTTTGGAAGGAAAAGGAAAATGGCAAGCCTCCTATTGAAAATATAAAGCCAGTAGGTAGTTCCTTTTAGAGCTAGAAAGATATTTGATTATTGGGTCTCTTAAAATATCAAAAGCGTAGGAAAAAATGTGATAGCCACATTAACAAACCTGGAGATTAATTAGATAACGCAATACCTAAACAGTCAGTGGAAACTAAATTGGGCAATATTGCCTAGTGATGGTGGGTAGGAAACTCTTTCATTTCAGATTATCTTTCTCCTGTTACAGTCCTTGTCTTTTGACAGCTAAAATTTGTGTTATTTTTGTTTGCACCAAGAAGGGTGCCTGTATCTATCTATTTTGAGAATAGTGAATACAAGAATCAGAATCTTCCATCTGAATTGATTGTAGGAGGAGACAATGCAAATGCATTGCTTGAAGAAGCTTGAAATGTGATATACATAGCTCCCAGCCATGTATGTGTACTGTGAGACTTTGTAGATTGCTACCTTCACTAATGCATTAATATTTCAGGTTTTCCATGTTGAGTTCTTCTGGGAATTATGGTGAAATGGGAATGCGCAAGTTTGCTTATTACACCTGTCGTATACTACCACCTCTTAAACTACCCGACATCAATTTCTTCTGTGGATCTTACTGTTAAACAGCTCAATAACAAAATTAGAGAAGAACATGCTGATGTATAGATTGCAAACTCAAAAGACATTATGAATAATACTGTCTTTATTTCTACAGTGGGAGCCAAGAAGAAAGGTTTGCTCCCGGGTGGAACAGGGACTATTCTCCTCCCCTTGATAGTCTTGCTCAAGAAAGACACTCTGGCAACTTCTCTGGCAGAGAATCACTTCCTTATGATATCCAGGGAATCCCAGGCATCCTCAATCCTCAGTTTGCGAACAGAGAGGAACCTGCTTTCAGCTATGGAGGGAGAGATGGACCACATAGTGACTTCAGAGGTGGGGAGGGCCACTTACATGATTTTGGAGGCAGAGATTATCTGTCTTCTGACTTCAAGGACAGAGATGATTCACATTTGGAATTCAGAGGTAGGGTGCCACTCCTTCCAGACTTTAGAGGCAGGGATATGTATCCAGGAGATTTCCAGGATAGGGAAGGGCAGTCTATGGAATATAGTGGGGGAGAAGTTCTTCCTATGGATTATAGGAATAGGGATGCATTCCATATGAATTACAGGGATAGAGAAACACACACTATGAACTACAGGGGCAGAGAAGATGCTCCGTCAGATTTTCGTGGCAGGGGACCATTTGATTTAGATTTGAGAAACAGAGATGGATCTCACTCACATTTCAGGACAAGAGAGATGCCTGAGCAGGAATACAGGGGTAGGGAGCCGCCATACTCAGATTTTAGGAAAAGAGATATGCCTGACATGGATTTGAGGGGTATGGATACAGCTGATCTAGACTTCAGAAACAGGGATGCATCACATTCAAATTTCAGAAGTAGGCCAAAATCTCAGGCAGATCAAGATTTTAGGGGCAGGAATGTGCCACCTACTCTGGATTTCACAGACAGAGAGACACCTGCTGTGGACCTTGATGGTGTAGACTACCAGCAGAGTCAGCCTGCAGTATCTGTAACAGATAGAAAAGGCAAGATTGAAGAGGCTGCACATGTTATTAGGGAAAGGTCTTCCGTTGCTCCAAAAGAGAAGTTTTCACATTCAGAACCAAGGACCGGAGAAGAAGAATCACAAGAACAGAAGCTTGAGACAGAGTCTTCACAAGAGTTCCAAAGTAGCAGTGGTCCTCTTCCTGTTCTTCAGGACCAAGATAATCCACCTCAAGCCTTGGCTAGCAATCAGGAGTTTTCTGCAGGTGAACAGCAAACACCCGAAACTTCTGGGCTTGTACCAAAGGAAAAAGGTGACTTGGATTTCCTTGGAAGGCAGGATACAGACTACAGGGGCATTGAGTATCGAGATGTAGATCATCGGCTGCCAGGAAGTCAACTCTTTGACTATGAACATGGCAAAGCTTTTGGAGAAGGAAAATCTAGCAGAGATTCTCAGCCAGATCTTCAGGTATGTGACTTGTTGGAAATCTTGAACCTATAAGCATGCATGCTAAATTGTTTGGAGACAATGTGTCATTTTGGTTAGCTAATAGCCTTGTTTCCTACTTTTCTATACATTAATTGCATTATCTCCAACTAGTTAAGGTATTCCAAAGATGTTTTATCATTTCCATACTTTATCAGAAAGCCACTTACTTAATTTCCCAGTTTTTCTCAAACCTTATAGCTTCATGGAAATAAAAATTATTTGACTAGTTAACATGTGATTCTGTGTTTGAACTTCTCAAGGACTGAAGAACTGGTGATTTAGAATGTAGTACTAAATCATATTGTAACATTTCTAGTAAATGGCTATATCTTTAAATCATTATGTTTGAATTGGTGTCCTTGCTCTGTTTTTCAATTGTCTGTATAAAAGTTCTTTTTAATTTGTATCTTTAAGGATCAGGATTACAGGCTCTCTGCCAAAGACATAAAACCAAGCAAACTGATTCGACTAGGAGGAGTTCCTGGAAATGCCACAAAAGATGTTGTAAGTGATTGATAACCTGTTTCTGATGTTTCTCTAACTTGTCTAGAAGCATATGATGTGATATACTGTATAGACATTTCTTTCCATATGAATACACTTCAATATAGTTACATTTCCTTTTTGTTTAGCCATGTGCTAGTAATCTAGTTTTAGCTTTGCTGTGTCAGCAAGACATTGTGTTCTTTGACAATTTTAAGATCTCTTATCCAAAATACTTTCTGTGAGGGTTGTGGTCCATATTCATGTCTCCTCTTTCAGAGATACTGAGCCAAGTGCCATTTACATTCGGCATATTTTATGCTAGAACTTGCTAGTGGTAGTCTCAGAAGTTTTGACCTGATTTGGCTAGGAGCCCAGGAGAATTGCTAGCTTGCTAAAGCATTTGTGGTCACTTATCGATTACATTACTTTTATGTGGTGCCCAATAATTTGTATTTACCTTGCAACTGAAAAAATGAACTTCATTTTAATAAGAAAAAAATGCCCTTATAGCTCTTTTAAAAGCTGTGGCATCAAAATAACAACTTAATTAAGGATTCAGTCTTGCTGACTGTAAGGATTTCTGAAACTCGGAGGATTTTGGTGTCACAAAGCATTGTTATAGTTATGTCTAGTAACTTTCGTCAGGCTATTCAGGCACAGTAATAGTTGTTAATTTTTATTTATGTTTTTTATGTTATGTTTATTTATGTTACTTATAATCTGCCTTTCTCACAGTCAATTCAACCAAAAAGATGAGTCTTTGATATTTGGAGAGCACTTTAGTCTTAAACAGATGCAAATGTAACTGCAGTGTATTTAAAGCAGTGTGCTTAAGCACAAAAAAAAATCCAAAGTTGTATGTGTTTCACTTTTGTTTAAATATTGCACTTTGATCTTGTAACTGAAAGCGTGACACCACCAAAACGTATGTTTTTCTTCTAGTTTTTGATTTTAATTTTTATTCATGCAGCAAGCAGTTCATATTTATCTTTGCATTATGGTGAAGAAAAATGGTCTGGTTTCCTATGCATTTTCATGTGGGAGCATTACTGGGTGAAATGTAGATTTTGATACTTACCCTGATATGGTTCATTTCTGTAGATTCTCGGTGCTTTCCAGGCATGTGATGGGACACCAGTGAAGAACCTGCGCCTGAAAGATTATACTTCAGGTGAGAATTTCTGCAGTGTTTTTGTCAGGCAATTTTACATTAAAAGCTCTAAAAGCCTATATCAGGGCTTGGATCCATTGGGGTATTTCCATGGGCAGAAGGATTTCTACCTACAAAACATACTTTCTCATATCCCCCTTCCTGCTGCTGCTCAAAATAACTCTGACATGCTGCTTCTGCCCTCAGAATAGCACGTTGGAGCATTTCGGGCTTCAGGGAGATAGGGTGAGGCAAGAAAGTTGTGCTTTCTGGACAGAAATACCTCAATCCATGGAAACGCTTTGGTGGATCCATGCCCAGGTATAATGTTGCCTTGTAACTACTAAGAATATAAATCCTTTTTGGGTCATCTCTGTCCTCTTGTGTCCTCCAGGATTAATGAGTTCAGGCAAAGGCTTGGCGGATCAGCCACCTATGCTAATTCTACATTAGCCATGAGGTTAGGCTCCCATGAAAGGAAACAAGTAGGCTGCTCAAAGCAGGCCTTCCAGAGCTGACAGTGGTTTGTTTCCAGTGGATGTTAAATCCTCTCAATGGGCAAGGTTTTGTTTCAGCCATGAGATGGTTTCTGTGTAATGACTTTTCGTGGCATTTCACGGCAGCACCAGGTGGCATTGGTTTTCAGCATCATCAACTGTTGATAACTGAATGTAAAGTGGAGGTCAGTGGAAAGCTTTCTGTACTTTTGTGATTCTCAGAGTTCTGTATTGGGTGGCATTTTTCATTTCAGAGGGTGGCTTATTTATAGTTTTTTGTATAAATCTATACAAGCCTTGTTTTCAGACTTCTAGAAAATCAAAAGTTTGTGCAGACTGCGTGAGTGCACATATGTGTGCATGTTATCACTATAGCTGTTTTTCTTAGGTAGCTGTGTGTTGCTGTCAGTTTGCCTATATGAACAGTAATGGGGGTGCGCTGTACCCATGTTCATTGCAAGATTTTTTTCCAGAAGCAGCCTTCGCTACATCTCCAAACTGGCTTTCATTGTTCCAGGGTTCAAAAGTTAATTAAGCACAAGAGCACTTCAGAAGGAAACAAAATCCCCAGGCTGCTGTTATATATGGTGTTTAAAGAACACTTTGGCAGTGTTAACATGGTCAACTTCTCAGAAAAACTTTGGATTGCAGTAATTGTTTCCCATTGTTTCATTAATTGTTTCCCATTAGTTTCCTGTTAATTTTGTATTACTTATTGAATCTGCCAAGTTGAATACAAACATTTAAAGTTAGTTAGCTCTTCATCTTTCTACAGTGTCCATACAGCTCAGTGGCAAAGGGCCTCCATACTTGATGATTTCTCCTGATTAGGAGACAAGTTTGAGAGAGAGATCGTATACTCAGCATATCTTTGTTGCTTTATATGCATTATTGTTGGGTACAGCATTGATAGACAAGCAGAGTTGTGCACATATAGGTTGTACAGTTTCTTTGTGGCATCAACAGATTTCTCCTATGAAGCTCTGAACTGAAAAATCCTAAGTGGAGCCCAGTCTTTAGTGTGTTTCAGATAAGTGTATTTGGAAATAGAGACAGGGTTGGGTAGAGGCTTAATTCTGAATAGAGTTATGCCATAATGGTGCAATGTGATGCAGAAGGTATAACTAGTTTACCTTGAGTGCAGGTGTACATTGATAAGTTATTGGTCAGTCAAAATACAACCATAGTTCACAAGGACCATTACAATCAGTAGAAAAATAGAATTGCTTAAAAAATATGTTGTAAATCCTTTCTAACCTGGTATATATCTGTCAGTCTTTAGTGGCTTGGATCCAAACAGTCCTGTGTGCTATCTGTATGCCCACTGGGACTGCTGATTTTCCTTTTTGCTAGCAGTCCATTGGGCTGCATTGGTTGCTGCTCCATATGGTTCCTCATTTTTAGGAGCAACTGCTCAGGAAATATGAGGGGTTTTGGTGGTACAGGCACAGAACACAGCAGAACTCTTTTTATCCTAGCCACTGTATTGATATGGAGAGAGCCTTACATTCAAATCCATATGTATGGTGAAGTTTATTTGCTTCCAGTCCCATCATCTATACATCTAGAAAAGCGGCTCTAAAGCCTGTAGCAACCACCAGCATTTTCTGATTGGGAAGTGGAAAATTGCTGGATATGTGTAAGTCCCATCTGTCAGTTTCTGGTTTTGAGCTGTAGCTAAATTGAAACACCATATCCATTTTTTATAATGTAGCAGAAAAGTCAAGGTATAATTGACAGTGTAAGGAACATCTAGATCAGGGGTGTCAAACATATGGCCCATGGGTTGGATCTGGCCCCTTGAGAGCTCTTATCCGCCCTGCGAGCCAGCCACCACCCCTCCCCCAGGTCCCGATCTGGCCTGGCGAGGCATGGCCCAGTCTGACCAAGCAACTTTTATGTCATATCCGGCCCTTGTAACAAATGAGCTTGATACCTGATCTAGGTTTTGAGGCCAGAGGGTTTTATTTTTGGCCATTTTAGCATTTATTTTAAGATCCATGTTAAAAATTTATTGAATTCTTAAATGAACTAAACTATTTGAATAACTGCATCTTCATACCACATCAAATTTTCTGGAATTCCAAGCAACTGAAAGCAGTGTGAGGTGTGTTACAACTGGATTTTTGGTTTTGTGTTGATGCTCGGGAAGCTTCAGAGCCCTGAGCAGGAGAGTGTAGCTGGAACTGCGTTTGTGCTGGCTTGCTGAATGAGAGTGCCTGGAAAATCAAAAGGAGTTGTTCCAGATCTGGGAGACTCTTGTGGAAAGCCTCCTGAGAGAAGTTCTAAGAAGTGGAACTGGAGGAAACAGGTGAGATGACAAGGAAGTGGAGTTGGTAGAGTAATAGCAGTAAGGCCTCACTAGGGCCATTTCATACAAACAGTCCTACACACATTTAACTTGCTCTGTGTACACTTACTGGGACAATTGTATGGTTAACTTTCTGAGTGTACATGCACTGGGATGCCATAGACCATCTTAGGTTGCATCCATTAGAAAATTTCCATGGATAGAAGATGGGGACTGTTGATTTTTGTTGATTTCCCCCCATGCTGTTCTTGGGGATTCCCTGTTCCCCAGAGCAGTATTTCTAGGGGGCATTTTGGGCTGTTGCAGGAGGGAGTGGTAGAAAAGTCTGACTTCACTGTTAGAAATTCAGCAGGGATTTACCACAGGATACAACTCCTTAGCTTGCCAGTGGATCAATAAACAGTGAATTACACAGTCAAAAGTCAGTCCTGTGAAATTACTCACATGAAGATTTCAGAAATTGTGTACTCAAGTGCTTTCCATACAGGAAACTGGAATAGATGAAGAGATTCTTGTGTTACTCTTAAAAGTAAAGCTGGTTAATATTTATACCTTTCCTGGTCCGAGGTCGGTGGAAGCTGTTCTTGTTAAATTTGAAGGATTTGTCAGCATTTTCTGGTTTTACCCAGGATTTGTAATTGTGGTCATACCCAGGATTTATAACTCTGTTCATACAACTGATGAGCACCCCATGTGCATGCATTATTCCAGGGCAGTTATTAATGGTGAAGTAAGCAGAGTGGCAAACTAATATTTAAACTAGTGGCAAAAGCATAGATCTTGTTTTCATAGCTAGAAAACAGCAGCAGAGAGGGAAGAAGTGATCAAAGCAAATAGATTGAATGATGAAGTAAGATTTGTTTTCTTTGAAGGAGCACAGTATTTTTATTTGATGAAACAAGTCTTTCAGCCAATCCTGTGTTAAATGCTGCAGGCACCAATGAGTACTTAAGTTTGTATTCATGTGTGATGAAGTATGTTCCTTCATTTTAGTTATGATGGAAACTTTTTTGACTACCTTGCCTACCTCACATTAATTTCTCACAGCAAATACCATATATACTCGCGTATAAGCAGAGTTTTTCAGCCCAAAAAAAGGGCTGAAAAAAGCCAACTTGGCTTATACGCGAGTCAATACAGTAGGGGAGGGGGGAGAGAGAGAGGGAACTTACTGCTGCCGCCGGCCCACACGCCTTCCCTGCGGCCTGGGAGCGGCCAGCGGGGCCTTCCTGCGCGCAGGCAGGCCAAGCGGGCGCCCCCCCGCCGCCCACCCCCGCTGGCCCGCACGCCTTTTTTGCGGCCTGGGAGCGGCCAGCGGGGCCTTCCTGCGTGCAGGCAGGCCCCGCGGCCCCCCCCCCCGCTGCTCCCGCTGCCGGCTTGCACGCCTTTTTTGCGGCCTGGGAGCGGTCAGCAGGGCCTTCCTGTGCGCAGGCAGGCCCCGCGGCCGCCCCCCCCCCGCCGCCCCTGCCGCCGGCCCGCGCACTTTTTTGCGGCCTGGGAGCGGCCAGCGGGGCCTTCCTGCGCGCAGGCAGGCCCCGGGGCCACCCCCGCCGCCGGCCCGCACTCCTTTTTTGCGGCCTGGGAGTGGCCAGCGGGGCCTTCTTGCACACAGGCAGGGCCCTGCGGCCCCCCCGCCGCCGGCCCGCGCACCTTCCCTGCTGCTGCCTCCAGCTGATCAGCGGGCCTCGGCCTCCCGGTGAGTAAGGGGTTCAGGGGCTCTTCTCCCTCCCCCCTAGGGTGGCGCTGCGGTTGGGGTGGGTGTGGAGGGCCTGGGAGGGGGTTGCGCTGGGGTCGGGGTGGGTCTGGAGGGCCCGGGAGGCCGGGTGGGAGGGCAACCTGGGGCAGGGGCATTGTGTAAGCCGACCCTTGGCTTATACGGGGTGCCTAATTTTTTCCCATTTTTGGGGTGAAATTAGGCACCTCAGCTTATATGCGGGTTGGCTTATACACGAGTATATACGGTAGTTGAATGTGGTTATCTCAAGAGGTCAAATGCATGATGGTCTTTAATACCATCATTCTTTGGACAAGTTTGCAGCCTGATGAGAACATGGTATCTAAGTCCATCACGCACCAAGCCTCTTCAGACATCAACACTGTGTGGCTTCCCTCATTTGGTAATTGTATGTCTGTGATTGATGAAAATAAAAATCTATCTGAATCTGCTCTCTGTCTTTGACAGTATAAAGTGCTTCACTTTTGTCCTTATTAGTATGAGCATGCTCATTTTACCTAATCTCTGCATGTAATGCAGATCCTTTTGTGATTTGACTATATAGAATTCTCCTTGCCAGATAACTTCCATGTACACTGGTAGCTTAGCTCAGGTAATAAGATGTCTGGATCAGCTAAAAAGATTTGTCCTGGTGCTAGCTGTCTGGCATAGTTGGTTAGTATTGATGTGAAGTTTATTAACCGAGTGAATAATATTTGTTTGATGTAATAGTTAACACTGTGAGGTTTTTTTTTGGCAGGCTTGTACCTACATGCTCTAGGTACAAGGTACCTAGGTACATGTTCTAGGGTTTGAGATCCACGTTTCCCTATCTGGGGTATGTGCCAAAACTTTTCATGGTCAAGCTGGGGGTTCTGTGTTGTGATAGGCATGCTCTTTTTACTCAACATTTGTGCTCCACTTAACTCAATCCTACCATATTGAGATCAAATGGGAGTATATTGTAGCATTGCAGCCTTCTTCTGATTATTGGATGGTATATTATAAATCAGTACTACATGATGCCATCCTTTACTATTCTACTTAATCTGTGGTTAGAACTGCCCCTTCCACTTCTTTTGTGAAAATTGCTGTGCTTCCAGCTTGTTGTAGATGCACATACTTCAAATGGCAGTGTAAAGCACATATACAAATTGCCCCCCATCAGTGGTGAAGTGGGGTATGCTTTGCCCAGAGCCCTAATAAAACATAGATTTTTTTTGTATGTTTCCTTTCAGGAGTGACTCAGCAATCTGAAATGAATCCTCCTGAATTGTGGGTTTGTGGCCACTTGGTGGTGTCATCACAGGAAGTGAGGACTTGATGCCATTTTGATGGAACACTGTAATAGGGCTTATATTTGAGATTCAAGGGAGTTGCTATGGAATTGGCTGGCAACTAGTACTATCTTATCTAATATGGGCAAGGGGCTTAGTTCTCCAATCAATGTTTATTTCTTTGGCTGCACAAACTGACTATGTACTGTAGCAAAATTATTTTTCCTCAGGTAAATGTTTTCTGGCTGCTGTTAACTAACAAAAATGATGTGACTGCTAACTTTAAAATTATTGGCAGACCAAAGGATCATAAAGAAACTGCCCCAGTTTAGTGATTTGTTTGATAAGCAGAGCTGTACCATATATGTTACTTCAAGGAGAATGTATTGAGTTTACATTTCAGATGTATAATAAACCATTTCCAATAGCATTTTTAAAAGTGGTTGATTGGCAGTAGTAGCCTGCTAATGTTAAGGATCACAGTATGCAAGTTAGTTGTTTCTTTAGTTTCTCACTTTAAAAAATTAAAATGCCACAGTTAAAAAGCTGCAGCACATCTAATCCAGAAAGGGTTTCAGCCCCTATTTGTCTACCATATATGTTTGAGTGAGGCATAGGTAGTGCTGACAAAACAGCCTTGAATGTATGAAATTTGTACTCTTTCCACTGTACCTTTTCTGAACAAATTTTCAGAACTCCTGACTACTTTCTAGTAGTGACAGAAGTTGTGTTCACTCCCCTCATTAGCTTTGAATATCCTATACATAACCCAAGCACATACTACTTCAGTATGCATGTATTTTGCTGTTTTCTCATTTGATTTGGGATTTTGTTGTGATTTATCACCTTATATGCACTGTCATTAATAAAACTGAACTTTATATGCCAGTAAGAGTCTGGTCTCCCCCCCCCCTTGTGTGGTTGTGTGTGTGTGTGTAAAGTGCCTTCAAGTCGCAGGCGACTTATGGTGACCCCTTTTTTGGGAGGTTTCATGGCAAGAGACTAACAGAGATGGTTTGCCAGTGCCTTCCTCTGCACAGCAACCCTAGTATTCCTTGGTGGTCTCCCATCCAAATACTAACCAGGGCTGACCCTGCTTAGCTTCTGAGATCTGACGAGACCAGGCTAGCCTGGGCCATCCAGGTCAGGGCTGTGTGGTTGTAATCTATGATATAGCACAGTTAGGGAGAAAAACATCCTCCTTTTCGTATTTTGTAGCTATTAAATGTACTACAGATAGGTCCTATAGACAGTGCCTGGCAGGTTTTAGCATCCTTTCTGCCATTTATTTGTGTGTGAATATGTGTTTAAAAATAGCTGTTCACTGTGTAAGGGTAAAATGAAATTATGCTTATTTATAAATAAACTGCTTTGCAGAAACAATGCTATTTGATTTCTGCTTCTGAATGTGAATGGTACTTTCCCTCCTTTATAAAAGTAATCCTTTTAGTCTGGTTTTCTTAATGATACCTATGGTCTCAATTTTAAGGAACATACATGGTTGAGCATGATCTCTTAACAAGTGAGACTAGTGCTAACTGATCCTGACTACTCTTTTGAACTAGAAATAGAAACAAGAGATTTGGAAGGTGCAGATAAGCTTGCAGGTGGAGTAGAGGAGTCTGATGCATCTTCCCAGTCCTCATGATTCCAGCAAAGGGGCTTCAAGTGGCTGTTGCGTAATTCCACATATGGTTGGAGCTATAGCAACTGGGGCTGACTTGGTCATTACTAGTATGAATGGTATGGGAGTGGTTTCTCCATGGGTGGATACCTTGCTGTTTTAGTAATGTTTGGATGAAATATAACTGGGCCCCATGGCACTGGCATTGTTACTACCCAAGTAGTTTGTCAGCCCCGTATGACTTTTTCATCTAGAGCAGGGGTGGGGAACCTTTTTTCCGCCAAGGGCCATTTGGATATTTATAACATCATTTGTGGGCCATACAAAATTATCAACTTAAAAATTAGCCGACCAAGCCCCAAGCAGGCAGCTGCCCCAGGTGACCCCCCCCCCGGCGCGGGCAAGTAGGCAGGCATCCAACCGGTGGTGCACTCGCCTACTTGGTGGCACAGGATGGTCTGCACCATCTGGTGTAGCCGTCCAGCCGCACACCGGAGTTGCTCCTGCTCTGCACAGTCGGGGCCAGATTCTACAGCTGGCTCCTGCTACCTCTGCCTGCAGGGGTGAAATGAGGACACATTGGCTAAGAACTCACCCCCCTCTGTGCATTCTGGCCCTGCCCCCTTTAACCCCTCCATTGTCGCCACTTCCGCTCCCAGCCCTCTTGTAGTACAGAGGGAACACGTTTCTCCACGGCCTAGGTGGGAAAGGGTTAACACAGTTTCTTGGGCGGTCTTAGCAGCTCCATAGCTAATGACGCTTCTGCAAGGGGGGAAAAAGGTTCCTTTTCTCAGCAAAACAAACTCTCATCCACCTTGAATAGAGGCTATTCCTGTCTGTGGGTGGGGGCAGATTGCCCGTCTTAGATCCTTCTGAGCTAGAGATCTGCCAGGACACATGAAGGGCCAAACCAAATGATTTTGCGGGCCTTAAGCGGCCCCCAGGCGTGACGTTCCCCACCCCTGATCTAGAGGTTGGTAGAAAAGTATGGAATCCAGTTGCTGCAAAACAACTCACACTTCACTTGTAACAGATTAATTAGGTGGTTAATCTCTGTGTAGAAACCTTCACCCATAATCCATTGCATGATTGCATCACTGGACAGAATTTTGCTGAGGGTATGTGAGAACCATTGTGATGTAGTGGCTGAGCTTGGGGGTGGGAAATACAGGTTAAAGTGGCTGCTTTGCCATAAGATCAGTGAGTGGCTTTCTGCAAATTGTCTTTCAGTGTATTATGAAAGAAAAAAAGAAGAGTGGTGCTACACAGTCTGGCCACAGGATAAGCCTTGGCCATTTTTAGCTCTCTGTATGAGGTCCTTAATATTTGGGTCTGCTCAAACCTTTGTATATGTTTCTATTAAAAAAACAAAAGCCTCAAGCTCAAAATAGCAGGGACACCAGTATGGTTTATGCTATATAGAACAGTGCAGGCTTATAGCAATTGAATAACTTCTGCCCTTTAATGTAACACTTCTTTAGCTTCCTTCCATTAATGAGTGATTGCCACTTACTAATATTTTGTTATCGTTTTTTCTTACCATTGTTACTATTTAAAATGGGATTATTAGTTATACATTCCTAATCTATTTCACACATTGAAAGAACTTTTCAATCCAATACATGGAGATTCTAGTAAATTTATTGAATCTGAATGGTTTCCAAGTCTTTATTCAATCATATACAATTTTGTGGCTTTCATCAAGCCACTTTTGGCCTCAACTGATGATATGTAAAGCATGAAAAATAATTTTTTAAACTATAACAAGAAGATACTACTCATGCTTTACAATATATATGTTCTCTCGATAGATGAATAGAGTAGCAATGCTGTTTTGTGATCAAAGCCACTTCTGCAGTGCAGCACTTTGTTGGTATCCTGGGCTGCAGCATGATGGGGAAAACAGAAAAGTTGTATTTTGCAAGCAGTTTCACTTCTGGTTCATTATTTGGGATGGAAGAAAAAAGAGGGGAATAAGACCCAACCTAAAAACAGAAGCTGGATACCCGTGCTTGGGTAAAAGGAGAATATATAGATATCTGTATATAAATACTGTAAATATAATTTATTGGAAGCGCTATGTAAAGGTTAAAAATATTTTAAAAACATTAGAATAGTACAATGGCATTTCCTAAGGTTGACATCTGTAACCACAACCAAACGCATTTTGGCCTATTGGGCCTTCATCAGTGGTTAATTAAAACCCATGTTAAGCCTGCACACACTTACAGAAATACATACATACATACATATACAAACAGTTCAAACCCAACCAGGCATGTGTATAGGTTGTAAAATCTATTGCCAATTACTCAAACATCTGGTCAGATTAGTTCTAGTTGCAATACTAGTTAGTATATGCCTCTCATATACTATGTGTGCAGGTATCAACCTAGTCGTCCATGTTACCCATAACTTCCTTGAGGGTTGAAAAGGATACTATATGCTTAGCCATTACAACCCAGTTTATACCAACTAAGCAAGTTGGTATTGGTATTTGTCACTAAGGATTTCTGGCTTTAAAAAACATGGACACAGCTGTGCCATGATCAGGGCTCTGTGTTATCAAGCTGGCCCTGAGGAGCCATGTACTGTGCTAATTTAATGATTTCTACAATACCATCTAGGACAGGGGCGTCAAACTCATTTGTTACGAGGGCCGGATATGACATAAATGCCACTTGGTTGGGCAGGGTCATGCCTTGCCAGCCCAGGTCGGGACTGGGGGGGGGGGGTTGGCTGCCTCAGTTGACTTGCGGGCCGGATAAAAATCTCAAGGGGCGGATCTGGTCCCCAGGCCTTATGTTTGACACCCCTGATCTAGGACATTAACAACATGCTTACATTTTAAAGGTTTTTGTGTGTGTGGAGATTCTCAGTGGCTGACACCTTTAACAATAGTTTACTTAGAAGCCGCCATGATTTTCAGTATAAATGCAGGATAGAAATTCTCAAAATAAATAAAATGTTCTGGTTGGTTTTGTTTTAACTGACATCAATGCAAATCGGTTCTTGCAGTTTCAGGCTTGGAAACTTTGAACAGTCTGTTTCTTCCTTAAAGTGGCATATCTACCCCTGAGTAACCCTTGATTTTAATTTCCCTGATTTTGAATCCTTGATAATTTTGAGGTAAGGCCATTTCTGTGTGCCCTTCTGATTAGTTTGACAGATGGGTACATCCCTTCTTGGAATACCTTTCATCACTAACAAGGATGACTCTCTACTTATTAGTCAAATGGTTTCAGGAAAAGGGACCACAGAATACATTAAAGCAATGCTTGCTTGTCCTTCACTGCACTGCTTTTGAAGGGAAGGAATAATGGTATTTTTAGGATATTTCTTATGTGTTCAAGAATTGTACTAGGCTCAGTTTATAACTTAAAATGAAAAAAAATTGATCTCATTCTGTTCTTGAAATGAAAAAAGATCACCACACTAATACTATTTTAATCTAAGAAAGCACTTCAGCTTCATGAAAATACTAAAACATTACTTGTGAAAACAAATTTTATTGGATTTTATTACTTTTAAAACTAAGTTTAGGTTCGGAGTGGTCAGTATCTCCTTAACTTTTAGGAGAATGAGCCCACTATGCTACTGTTGATCTCTTTGATGGAAACCCATATTGCTTATTGTATTTTATGGATTCAAAAGGGGGAATGGGTTTGGGGCCAAGTACTGCCAAACCAAAACTTGACTTTGAGAGCACCTATTATTGCTTTTTATTTATATTTCTTTTGTGGGGAGCATAGGGTGGTGGTATCTGGGGGCTTGCTTTGGGGAAGGGGAATCGGGTACTGAATATGTGGCTTTCTGGCACTAACGCAACTCCCGTCTGTATTTAAATGCTGTCCCCAGGTTACGACTATGGCTATATCTGCGTGGAGTTTTCCCTCTTGGAAGAGGCCATCGCCTGCATGGAAGCCAACCAGGTTGCTTTACACTTCGGTCGAAAATGCTTCTAGAAGAATATTTTTGTGGGGAGGGTGGATACCTAGTGTTTTTTTTTTTTTTTTTTTTTTGGAAAACGTTCAAAGGAAGGCGTTTTTCCTTTCTAGTATATACAAGGAGGCAGCTCAAATGCTGGTGTTTCTCGGAAATCTAGAGAGGCATAAGAATGCTCTACTGAAATAGCTTGTTTTTCTCTAGTTGTGCATGCCTTGCAGACTTGATAGATTCAAAGTATGGTAGTTATTTTTAAAAGTTTCCCGTTCTGGTAGATGTCCTTGTGAGTTTGTGTATATTGTGGATTTCAGGTGACAAGAGCTAAGCTGTTAACCTCAGACGTTTTGTTTTCTTGACACTGAACAATAAATGAAAATCTCAGCTAAATAGGACTGTGCTTGAATATGCACACTCAAAGCTTTCCTGTGTTTCTGTGTTAGACCATTAATATGCAGTTCTCAGTGAGGAATCTCGTTTGCATGAATCATTTGTCCACGTGTTTTCATCTTTATGGGGGTATTTATGGGGGTCCATTGTTGCTTTCCTTTTGTACGCATATTGTCCTTAAGCAAGGTGGAGCTGCATAGGAGAGGTCTGGCCTGTCACAGGTGCATCTGGTTAATCTGAACATCTTCAAAAAAAATTTAGAAGGGAAAGCTGCTCATATAAACTCCAAATTAAAGAGAGAGATTAGGCAAATTTTTATATTGAATTGTTGTACGTAAATGTGATCTAACTCTTAATTTACATTTAATTTTAGAAGCTAAGCTTCTTCCCAAATTTTGGGAATAACCTACGTTCTTAATCACATGGTCTGCGGTAAACTCATGCACTTATTTCATATTAGGAGTCAATCCTTGATATGTAGTTGGGGCTCTGACTTCATTTTTTGGTTATGGCTACTCTTATAGTAGTGAGTACGTTCAAAAGAGCAGGAAACACTGTAATCTTCAGCAATACTAACCAATTAATGCTATTTGTGCTATCTTATACTCACCAGTTTGACAAGTGAAATCTAAAACTTTTACATAAATCTCTTTAAAGTATGACCACCAGATATGACATAAATCAGCTTTTAATTCCTTGCAACTTTAACATCTATTAGGTAATAGTCATAGATCTCAATTGTGGCTGGAGTAAGATAGATCAGACCAGCCTTTTGAAATGTGTGGCTGTTTGCTGGCCTACATCTTGGCTGTTGTAGAATATGTAATTCATAACCTTCCCTTCCCAAAATTGTCATTATTCCTCTGTTCGCATTTTACAAAAGCAATCCACTGATTATACTATTATCCTGCTTAACAATGATAAAATTGAATTGATATATTTGAACAGTTCTTCCAGTAAAGCCTTCCCAAATTGTCCTACTAAAGACGATCCCAAAAGACGTTCAGGCCTGGGAAACATGAGTTTTCCTGACTTTTTGAATTGTTCTTTTTGCGGTGTGCTCATCTTCTGTTGGGGCAGTCGAAATTATTATTATTTATAACCTGGGTATGCCGCTTCTCTAGAGACTTGATAAAGGCATTTAACAATAAAGAAAATTCTGCCAGCCTTTATTTCCAGTAACATTTTTCTAATTAGGGAATCAAGATTTGTGTTAGAATGACCAGCACTAGCTGTTCAAGTAGTAATATGAGCGGTTTCCCCCATTTAAATTGTCTTGCAGTTAATAGACCGTTATGTGCTGTCAGCTAGCCTTTACAATGCCTCCTCTTCCAGTAAATAATAAAGTAGTTCATTGAGATGGGATTTGCACTGACAGACATAATTTTTGGAGCATACTAAGAGTCCCTTGCCTTCATCCACTTACCATTCAGTTTATGATGTGTGGGCTATTTCCGGACACAAATTGACCAGGTTCACCCGCTGTCAGTTCAGTGACTGTTTTTTGTGTGTGTATATTCTAGTGGTCTTTTCTCTTCAATATGCTGTGAATGAAGAAATTTTCACCCCCCGATATTTGCCATTATGATAGTATAGTATACCTACTATACCACCTTCCTGCCAATTTGTACCATAATAACCCAAACTAGATTAATTTTTTTAATCACATGGAGTTTTTAGATGCTCTTCTACGATAGAAGGGTGTTCAGATACAGAAATGACAGCATTGGTAGTGTCAGCAGGACCTAATAATAGTGAAATCCTACAGTCACTCTCGTCCTTAGGGTTGAGTTGAAAATTCAGGTTCTAGTGCCGAGATGTAGAATCACTATTTAATGCACGATGGAGAAATGAGCAAGGCAAACTGTAATTGGTGTTTATGCCTTTCTGTTAGAATACATCTGCTACTGGACCATTGAGCACCATTTTGTGCTGCTGTTTTGACTCCATGCCTTGTTGTCAGTAGCTTGTTGTCAGTTGTTCATCACTGAATTTTGAAATGAGAGTGCTCTTCGCTGTTAGTAGGGTTGGTATTGTTGAGGAAGATGCTGTCTTTTTACTAGAAAGAAGTGCAGAAGGCAATTTGATGATTGTATATGACTTTGCCTCATAGTGTGATTATCCTTCATACGCTAAGTGGAATTACTTTTTTTTTAAAATGAAGGGTTGCGAACCTATTACATACTTGGTTACAGTGGTGTGGCTATATAAAAATACTGTCGTGCAGATTTTTTTAAAAAAGCTTTAAAAGCCCTCCCCAAGAGGAAGGGGAGGAAAGAATGCTCCAGTGGAAAATTAGCTCTGATGCATTGAGGAAAGCAAAATGAGAGGTTTCATTCAATTTCCAGTCCTCTTTGCAACCTTCCATAGCCAGTGTTTTTTTTCTTCTTCTTTTTTTGTCCCTGGGGATCCAGTGATCTCTAGCAATGCCAGGTTGGAAGGCAGAGAGAGCTGCTATGGGAAGAAGATGGGTAAAATTCACCTCCATGAGCGTCTTCCATAAGTGCATGCAACTACAGAACCCAATCAATCTTGTACACAAAGACAAAGTACCTAATTTACATTTTGCTTCTTCCATCTAATTATCCAAGTGAAATTACTTAGTACCCCAGGACTTTCATAATTAATACAAGTTCTTAATCCACCCCACTGTTTCCTAAAATGGAATTATCCTGCTAGTATTGAATTCATACATAATGAGGAGATACTGATTAAAATAATGATGGGGAATAAGAATCAATCTCTATCCCTTTTTGTTGCAGAGATATTAAGAGGAGTGGCACATCTCTGCAATGGAAAGAACTCCAGAAACTTTAAAAAAAATGAAAATTGGGAATTCAGGGGACCTGTTATACCTGTTGATATGTTATAACACTAACAATATTCTAGTGCCAATTAAAAAAATTGTGGCCCAGGGAAGGGGGTGGTGGCCACTGCTGGGGGGCCATGGCAGGGAAACCGTAGAGAGACCTGCCAGGCTGATGCTCCATTGCTGATGCATGTTATCAATGGCTGCACCAGTAATTGAGAGCCAGCAAGCCCGTCTCCATGTGGAAACCACCTAGAGCACTTACTTCAGGATGGCATGGGTGACACAGTTTTGACTGCCCACAGCACTGAATAATTTGGCCAGACATTTCCTGTTGGGAAGAAAGGTTTATGGGAGCAAATGCAGGGTTCTCAAGTGTGGCTACGGTTCCAACTTAGCTCTTCACTATTGTTACATCTGCCCTAGTATCTTTTAGTGCAGAAGACTATTTTTAGTGCCAAGACTATTTCACCCTCCCTAACAAATATGACTTGTGCTTACCTGAAGATATTGCTTGAATGTGAATTTAGGTTGGCATCCACAGGACTGCTGTGAGAACAAGGGGGGTGTTATACTTACTTTACACAAGGAGCTAGGATTTTGGAATGCATTTTGTTTTTCAAGTGCTATTTGATACCAAGGATCTTGTTTGGAAAACATATAAATGTAATCCTTTTCTTTGCCATTGGTGGACTGTAAAGAGCTGTAATTTTGAAATAATCTTCTGGAGCATATTTGCACACGTTATATGAGAGACAATTCTTTGCAATCTGTATAAGATATCCTGTTACAGCAAGTTGAATTCTGCAATCTGTGAATGGAGATTTTCTCACAGAGCACAACTTTCCTACCTCTTATCCCAGTGTGGTCCCGTACTTAAAGTGCTCCCCTAGCAATCTGGTGGTCTGCAGAGGGAGGGGGATTGGTGAAAATCATGCATCCCACATTGGGAGAAGTTCCCCCTCTGCCAACTGAAATACACCGTAGAATGCAAGCTAGTGTGATTGACTCTTAATTACTCTATGAGAAGGAGTTTGTGGAATTAAAGAACTTATATTTTAGAGCAAGTTTCCATAAAACGATTCCTGTGTAGTAATGAGGAAAGCATAGCTTCTGCTCAGGGCTCGAGAACTTTTATTTATTTGCCTCACTTAACAATCCTAGGAGGCTTCTATGCCAATAAAGGTTGGAATTTGAAACCCTGTGAGGTAGATTAGGCTGAGAATGTGTGACTGGCTCAAGGTCCCTCAGTGAGCTTCCATGGCAGAGGGGGATTTGAACTCAGGCCTCCAGTTCTTAATGACACTCCAATCACTACACCACACTGGCTCTTTAGGTTCCTGTTTATCTAAGCTCTTAAATAGTCTTATACTGGAACCTAAAAATCTGAAATTTTTAGTAGTCTTTTCCCTATATTCTGTTGAGAGAAAATGTCTTATGTCATCAGACATATGGCAGTAGTGAAACTGCATATTTTCCATTGAGTTGGATTGTAAGATGCCTTCCCCAAGTGTAAGGACACTTCTTATTGGGTGGGTGGCAGTTTACATCTGTTATTCCTCCCACTTCAGGCTCACTCATTCTATCCCACAGACTCCAGGAACCACATTTCAGGGAACACTGGAGGCTACCGTCAGGAAAGCTCTGTTACATGAGTGAAGCTACACTTGCAGTCCTTAGGATCCAGCTCACCCTGTCTGGCTTTTATGCATGAGACACTGGTGACTACTGTAAATGTCAACTTTGCTCAGTAGTTCAGAAATTACATGGGTTTTCTTCTGATTTTTGGACATAAGGATTTGTGTGTTTCTGGTGAATGCAATAGAATGGAAAATAGCATCATCTTCTTTTGAAATCTTATTAAAATTAGGAGATATACAGAACTGTGAAATGTTTTGTAGACTAGGAAATTGATAACAGTTGTCTTCTGAAGAGGTATTTGTCAAAGAAAAGGGGGTGGGGTGGAAGAGCGAACACATTTGAACTATAAGCACCTTCTGTCTGACTTTTCAATGAACTGGACCAAAGCTTCACAAGTTTAGGTTTAATTGCTGGTTTGTCAACATATTAATCTCTCCTGGTTTGTGCGATGCAAAGAATTAAATGCCTGAAAGGTAGATGTGGTTCAAGTAAGTTAGACAAGACCTGTTGAAAGACTGATGAGGGGTTGAGGTGTGTTTTTTTTTAAAAAAAAAGTTTGCCTTTTGCTATCTGCTGTGGTTTGTGTAAATATTTTTCTGTTGATAAACTTATTTGGCAACTTTATCATATGGCTGCTCTAGAGTAATTTTCCTTTATGCAAAGATATTGCTTGATATTTCAGAGACTTCGGTTAAGCAAGTTATAAGAATAGTTCTTTCTCTTTTCTGTAGTCGTCTCCACTGTTCTGCAGTTGTTATTTTTTAACACATCCTCACATTTCATTTTAGGAGCACATTAAGAAATTGTACTAAAAAGGCATTCCTTCATGAAGCTTTTCATTCAGCTAGGGAAGTCTTTTAATGGGCTGGATCCCATAATCTGTCAGTGGAAAGTGTTGATGGCTCGCCCCTTCCCCAGTAGCCATTTCTGACCCTGGGAAGATTTGTTCTAGGGTGGTAGTACCCATGTGGAGTAATAGCCCTGCAGGTCAGGAGGCTTCAGAGGGCACAGGGAGTGAAATTGCTCAGTTCTGCCTCTTGCGTAGCCCCATGAACCATATGAGTTAGTCTATAGAGGTCCAGTCATCATAGGAATCAGTGTTCATGGAGTGAGAAAGGAGTGCTGGGGGAGGGGAATGAGGGAATTTTTCTCCTCATGGATTGTTGGATCTAACCTTCTGTGTCTGCCTGCCATTTTAAGTGGAATAGTGCTGTTCCCTCAGGGACTAAGAGAGCAAAACTATTTCAGGCTTCTTTGCTGACACTATATCAAACATTAGCCTGCACCAGTTTCTGTTTCTTCTCTTCTATCCATCCATCCTTGTTTTCCCCTTTTCAGCATCCTGAACACTTCTTATTTGGCCTTACTGCCTTTTTCTCTTGCCCAGTATCTGCTTCCACTGTTTTCCCAAGCTACAAAGAGAGATTACAGAGGTGTAGGATGATGAGCCACATTTCTATTGAGATCCCACAGGAGATGGGAAGTATGACAAACAGTTAGTTGCTTTGGATATGTGCAGGGCCAATGGTGTAATTCTCAGCCACTGGGGAAACTGCCATTTTTTAATTTATCGAGGTGTTGGTCTGAGAGAAATAGGGGCAGAAATCAGTGAGAGATCATAAAATCTGTCTTAGTTTAAAGCCTTTCCTTGTGTATACTTAGAACATTTTCAAGACCTTTGTGTTTTGAATGTGCCTTCCATGGTTTGACTGAGATATATTTTACGTTTTATGCAAACCACTCATTCTTATCCACTGATATTTGATTTTACTTGTAAACTTCCCTGAAGGTTTTTTTTGGGGGGGGCGGGGGGGAGGTGTTTCAGGATAAAAAAGAATTTAAAGAAAATCTTGCTGTGTTCAGAGTTCCATAAGCTCTCCTTTGGGCAAATTGAGTGTTCATAGCACAACAGTGGTGGGATTCATTTTTACATGTCCTGTAGTGTTGATTCCTTCATTCTTTCTGGTAAGCAAGTTAAGAATTTTTTCCTTTGCTGGTCAGATCTAGCTGGCTGTCAGGTTAAATAACTGTGGGGCTGACAGAGTAAAACAGTGGAGCCTCTCCCTGTGAGCCTCTGTTCAAGTCAAACTTTTCAGGAAAGGCCCCTCAGTCCAACCCATGAGGTCTGTTGGGGAGTGAAGCAACTCTTCTTCTGTTGTGGACTCAGCACTTCTCAGAATACATGCTCAGTGAAGCTTGTTCAGCTCTGCGGACTTTTAAAAACAATTACCTAAAACCGTGGTCTTGGTATTTTCTTTCCTGACGTTTCGCCAGCAGCTGTGGCCAGCATCTTCAGAGGAGTAACACTGAAGATGCCGGCCATAGCTGCTGGCGAAATGTCAGGAAAGAAAATACCAAGACCACGGTCACACAGCCCGGATAACCTACGAGAACCAGTGAACTCTGACCGTGAAAGCCTTCAACAATTACCTAAAACATTTTAAAGGAATTTAAGGGTTTTTCTTTGACATTTGGTTTATTTTGAGATGATTTGGAATTGTGATTTTATTTAGCATTTTGTTGGTTTGGGTTTATGGAGAGCCATGGCATCCCTTTTAAAGTTGTATACTCTTTGGATTGCTAGATCAAACTTTGCAAAAATAGGAAGTAGGGGAAAAGTGCAGAATTGCATTGTCTGAGAAAATTTCAAAGTATATTACAAGTAAATTTAAGTAGAAGATCAGAATGAGTCCTCAGGTTAAATTCTGATCCTCTTGACTTTATCACAGAGTATAATTCTCATTTCAACAGTAGAATTTGACACATACAGTATCTTGGATGCAGTGTTTGACCAAGACCCTCCACTGACTTGGTAAATAACTATATGGTTGTTAATTTCACGATGCCACAGAGCCTGTTTTTAAACTCATCTGGGTTTGTGATCTGGGTGGGCTTTTGAGATAGAAGATTTCTTCCTTCATCATTAATTAGTGGTCTGATATTGCTTTTGCTTTTCCTCTCCCTTAAATGGCCTGACTTGCTTTGCTCAGTCTGGGCTTATGCTTCTAAACATTGTCCTAAAGACATTGTAGAATGATGTAGCCTGGTTTGACATGCTGCTTGATCATGGTGCTCATTAAACTGGATGATAAATATCTAAGCATATGTGGTCTAGAGCAGTGCTCCCCAACCTTTTTATCGCCGCGGACCGGTAAATGTTTGATAATTTTTCCGTGGCCCGCTTGTTTTGATTTAATAATTTTAATTTAATTTAATTTATATAAATCACAAAAGATGACTGTGCCCCCTTTCAATACAGAGATGCCAGCGTGCCCCTTTCAATACAGAGATGCCAGCGTTCCCCCCTTTCAATGCAGAGATGCCAGCGTTCCCCCTTTCAATACAGAGATGCCAGCGTTCCCCCTTTCAATACAGAGATGCCAGCATGCCCCTTTCAATACAGAGATGCCAGCGTTCCCCCCTTTCAATGCAGAGATGCCAGCGTTCCCCCTTTCAATACAGAGATGCCAGCGTTCCCCTTTCAATACAGAGATGCCAGCGTGCCCCTTTCAATACAGAGATGCCAGCGTTCCCCCCTTTCAATGCAGAGATGCCAGCATTCCCCCTTTCAATACAGAGATCATCGCGCCCCTTTCAATGCAGAGATGCCCCAGCATTCCCCCTTTCAATACAGAGATCATCGCGCCATAGTGCTGAGTCTCCTCAATAGCAGAGAACCCCCGCCCCCCCTCCGTGCACTTATGCTGAACCCGCACAAACACATTCGACCCAGGAGTTGTTGACCTAAATAAGTGCAATAGGCCTGGGTGAATGAGAGGGCATTCTAATAAAACCACTGCTGCTCCTCTTTCCGTTTGATAGTGCTGAGTCCCCCCACTCCGTGCACTTACCTCACGGCAGCTTCTCTTCAGTCCCCGCGTCTCCGACCTCGAGTCCTCAGTCCTCCCGTGGCACCTCCTCCTCGGCCAATGGCGTGAGGTTTTCATTCGCTATTCATTCGCTATTGTCACACAATGGGCGGGCTTGGGAGGGCACAATGCTCTGCGCCTCGGCCGCCCGCCACAGTGAAATGATTTGAAGTTCCTCGGGCGGCCCAGTGCCGATTGATCCACGGACCGGCACCGGTCCGCGGCCCGGGGGTTGGGGAACACTGGTCTAGAGGATTCTGTTACTTCCTTCTGGAGAGCCTGGCTAATAGGCTGGAACAAACTTGGTGTGAATCTCTTTAGGAATCTACATTTATGGTTCTAAAGCTATTCCAGTTAATGTCATTCTTCTAAAAAGCTATTGTGAAAGAATGCAGCCCTGCCATTGACTGACTGATGTGATGTATTGCTACTGGATAATACAAAAATATATCTTTACTGTTGCCAGACGGTATTAGAAAAAAGTATTTTCTGTTTGATAGAATTAGAGGCTAAGCTTCACTCCTGGCAATGACCAGATTCCTATTTATTAGGTAGGATTGTTTAATAATTGTAAAATTCAGCATCATTCACTGACCGAGAGTCACTGACAGTGAATATTTTCTGTTGTGCCTACAGTTGTCTACTTTCCATGTTATCTGGATGTTCATTTGATACTGTTTTTGCTTCTATAATATGATATGCCATATTAGATAATGTGGCTTTTAGTTTAAAGTTTTCTTTTATATTTAATGTTGGTGTTAATCCCCTGCCCCATTCACCTCTCCTTGCACCAGCTGCTGTAAGGAATCCCTCCTTAACTTTTCTGCCTTAAAGAAAGCAGAAGAAACCATGCTGTTCTGCTTAACTCAGAGCTGAGCAATGATAGCAGAAGGGACAGCTGCTTCCATCCAGCCTAAGAGACAAATCTGAAGGAAGAGTGCTGTGTGTACCTCAACCTGATATTAAACAGAATAGTACTGCCGGCTCTCTGTGTCCTGTAAACCTTAAAGAATTTATACCTCTTAAAAGCAAGGAGAGCGAAAGATGCATGTGAGGTCCTACTCTAGCCCCATGCAAATGGCTAATTACAGGCCCTATGTATGGAGTGTGTGTCTTTAGTGTACCTGTTTATTGCATTAGTAATAGGTGATGCAAGTTGCAGATTTTTAGCTTGCCTGGAGATAGCTGCAAAGGTGATATTTATTATCTCCACCTTTGCAGCAATCCTCAAGGTTTAGAGAACAGGTGCTCTGTGGCTTCCAAAGGCATTTGCAAAGGTGGAACGTTCCCAAATGGAGGTAGAGTAAGAAGGAAACTGGGGGACCAGCAGGGAAAGGAATGGGATTTTCTCTCCCTTCTCAATTCCTCAGGAGTATCATTTTTGCAGCTATCCCTGAGGGCTGACAGGGGCTACTTGGACAGTCATTGAGCCTCCTTCTGACTCTTGAAGGAAGCTGCAGAAGACCACTTAGGACTTGTGGCAGAGGGAAAATCCTATTATCTCCCACATTGGTCCCTGCATTTCCCTCCAGCACTCAATCTCCATTTGGCTGTCTTCCCCCTGCTCTGTCTCTTCTGATCACCCATCCTCCTGATGTTTTTCCTCCCTGTCCTCTTGCCCAATCATCTGCCTGAGCCTTCCCCCCCTACTGCAACTCTCCTGCTTTCCCCCATAGCCTCCCCCTTCACCTCCTTTCATTGTTGGGCACCATCTTGCACAAACAGTGCTCTTACTAAAGTTGTTTGGCCCTGCAACCTTTTCAACTACATATTTTTCTGAAAAATGAGTTACCAGAAGCTTTCAGAATTATTTGTACCTGATCCCTTTTGTGGATTTTTTTTTTGTCTGTGTGATGGACTTACTCTTTTCTATTAGGTACAGGATAGCAATACATTTCTGCTGCTGTTGGGGCTTGTTACTGTGATGTTCTTCTGAACATAAACTGCTACATTTTGACATTGTACACATCAGTGGACTGCCATGATGGTAAAATATACTTGGCATATATAGCTAGCAATGTGACTCCAAGTCAGTTACCATCATACCACAATGAGTAGCTGTGTTAGTCTGTCACTGACTAAACTGACTAAACTGAGGTTGTCGTACTTTGGACACATTATGAGAAGACAAGAGTCACTGGAAAAGACAATCATGCTAGGAAAAGTTGAAGGCAGCAGGGAAAGAGGAAGACCCAACAAGAGATGGATTGACTCTATAAAGGAAGCCACGGCCCTCAATTTGCAAGATCTGAGCAAGGCTGTTAAGGATAGGACACTTTGGAGGACATTGATTCATAGGGTTGCCATGAGTCGGAAACGACTTGACGGCACTTACACACACACACACAGTAGGCATGGAGAAATTAGCATTGGTAATGAGACAGGAATCCCAGATCTCTATTAAGTCCCGGAGAACGCATAGTTTTGAGTTTCATTATTAGTTGTAATTCAGCAGTCTCTCTTTCTAATCTCTCTTTGAAATCCCTTTGTAAGAGAACTGCTACTCTTAAATCAGCAACTGAATGTCCTGGAAGGTTAGGATGTTCCTCCACTGGTTTCTGAATGTTGGGGTTTCTGATGTCAGATTTATGTCCATTTACTCTTTGTCACAGGGACTGTCCTGTTTGTCCAGTGTAGAGGGTAGAAGGACATTGCTGGCATGTGATGGCATAAATCACGTTAGAAGATGAACAGAAGTATGACCCTGAGTTAGTATGGTTGATGTTGCTGGGCCCAGTGATGGTGTTGCTTGGATCTATATGAGAGCGAAGTTGGCACCTTGGTTTGTTGCAAGTGGTTTATCATTGTGGGTGATAAGTTGTTTTAGATTAGCAGGTTGTCTAAGCAAGAAAGGGTCAGCCCCCCAGTGCCTTAGCGAGTGAAGTCTCACAATCCAGCATTGGTTGTAGATCGTTAATAATATGTTGGATTGGCTTGAGTTGTGAGCTGTACAAGTGAAGGAACATTTTCCTTGGGCCTGTCTTGTAGCAAGCTGTGCCTGGGTATCATTCTGGCCTTTCCAATCATCTTTCTTACCATATCAGCAGGATATTGTAGTTGCAAAAATGCTTGTTGTAGTTCCTTTAAGTGAGTATTTCTGTCTGAGGGGTTGGAACAGATGAGACTATAGTGTAGGGCTTGGCTATAGACAATGGACTGTTTGATATGGTTGGGATAGTAGCTGAGAGCATGTAGATAGGTTTGTCGATCTGTTGGTTTCCGGTATAATGTGGTGCTTGTGTGTCCCTCGTGTATCTGTACTGTGGTGTCCAGGAAGTTTATTTCTTGTTGAGAGAAATTCATTGTTAGATTGATGGTGGGGTGGAAGTTACTGAAAGCCTGGCGAAATCTTTTGAGGGCTTCCTCGCCATGAGTCCAGACAAAGCATCATACCTGAGTATGAATCTGAATCACACAAGAAAGCAAATTTGATATTAAACGAGACGGAGAGAGCTCTTGGTGTATCTGATGGAGACATTTAATTAGGAAATTACTTCTCAGTGAACTCAAGGCTAAGCAGGTTAACTTGAGGTGGTGTGGGTTTTGAGCTGTTTAGGGTTTGTCTGTGTGAAAATCTAGCTTTTGGTGAGTTCACTAGAAGCTCATGGTTCTGCTGGGAGAGCTTCTGCTTGAGTGAGGTAAGTCAGCTGCCTGCTATTGTCTGATTCCTGGCGGTAGAGCCACAGCTCCCAGCTGTAAAGCAGAGCTCCTTCGAGGCTGACCCTGTGAAAGGCACACAGGAATCAAACAGGGCTTCTAACAGGGGAATTGAGCTTGGGAGTTCATTGCAGGAGGTCGAGCAGGGAGAACCCCTCTAGGCTGAGTTTCCTGAGAAGGGACATACAAACTCCACATCAGAAAGCAGGATGGTGTGCTGCTGTATCCTTCTTGCGACAGAAATCTGTTCAAGGTCAGGTAAGCACCCTATTTCACTGCTAACCAGTTATGAAGGCAGAAAGCCAGCAGGGGCTATCCAGTGTTTTGCAGAGTGTGCCACATGTGTGATTATCTACCCACTGGGCAGAAATCATGGCTGTGTGCTCACTGCATGGAGCTCTCAGCTCTCAGGGAGCAGGTTTGTTCCCTTGAGGCTAGGGTTGCTAACCTGGAGAAGCTGAGGCAGAGAGGGAGGTTTGGGGACAAGACCTTCAGGGACTTACTAGAGCAGTCCCACTCCTGTGCTGACAGCTGTTTTGGTGTTGTGGAGAGTGAGAGTTTCGAGGTTGGACAGGATGTCAGTCTGAAGATTATTTAAAACCACACTAATTGAAGCCCAGATAGAATGCATTCCACGGGTTAGGAAAGGCCCTGCCAAGTCTAAAAGAATGCCTGCATAGTTAACTACGCAAGTCAAGGAAGCTATAAAAAGAGGCTTCTTTTAAAAAGTGGAAGGCCTGCCCCAATGAATTGAACAATAGGTACCACAGGCTCTGGCAAAAGAAATGTAAATCAATAATTAGGTGTGCAAAAAGAGAATTATAGGAGCAGGTTGCTAAAAGCATGAAGACAAACATTTCCTTGAATATATCCGGAGCAGGAAATCCACTAGAGAAGTTGTTGGGCCTTTGGATGACCAAGGAATAAAGGGATTGCTAAAGGAAGATGTGGAGATGGCAGAGAAGCTTAATGATTTTTTTGCTTCTGTGTGGAAAATGTGAGACATGTACCCATGCTGCAGCCACTATTTTCAGGAAGGGAGTCTGAAGGACTGAGTCAAATTGAGGTGACAAGAGATGAAGTTCTAGACCTGTTGGGGAAATTAAAAACCGATAAGTCATGCAGGCTCATTCCCGGCATGCCCAGCTCTATCTCAGTCCTTGGCTGCCTCCCAAATATGCTGTACCACCACCTTAAGTGCCTGGCCCAACAACTGGCCCAGCCCTTCCTTCATCACTCTCCACCCTTGAGGCTGCCACTGGTCCCAAGGGAACTCTTTCCCCCTACACAGCTGCAGCATGTATCAGGCAGTCACACCCGGCTGTAGGTGTCCTTTGCCATATTCCCCCTACCATTTGTCTGCCTGCACCAGCACCGGACCTACTCTTGGGACCTCTCCCCCTTGTCACTGAGGCCTGGCTTCCCTCCCCCACGGTCAGTCCCCAGCTCTTCAGGTTGCCACACTTTCTAGTGAAAGCTGTGAGCAGCCACACTGATGTGCTCTATATCCTTGGATTCAGCGGCCTGAAAAGGACACTTCCTCTAGTGGGAGAGATGCCCTAAGCTCACTTGGGCAAAAGGTCTCTTAGTTCATGATGATGAACTAAGCTCATACCCTACCAGAAAATATTTTTGTTAGTCTTTAAGGTGCTACTGGACTCTTGCCCTTTTTGATTAGTTCATGATGGTAACATAGTGGTAATTCCAAAGTACAGGCTGAGTTTGATAGCTGGAGAACAGAAGAACCAAGCTGTCACTTGCCAGAGCTCTCAGAGCTTCAGCTGATTTCATCGGTGCTGCTGTTGCCGCCTATGTTTTGTGATTTTATGAACCAAATAACTGATATCTTGACATCCACTGAAGCAACACTAGATGACCTCTAATATTACACTAGGGCACATATATGGATAAAACCTTAACTCTTGTGCAAGGAGTTGATTAAAGGTAAACAATTATACGTTTTCTTTGACTAAGGCAGTGGAACAAGTGACTGGTTCACACAATGTGCAGACCTTGTGCATGGCATCCCCTGAGTGCAGGCCCTACATATGACATCAGCCAGCATGGATAGAGCCAAATCCAGTGGTGACATACTTTGTATGCATAGCTGAAATCCTACATTTCATCTAGAATGTGAAGCGGGCATACAAAACATACACAAGTAGGATTTAGTCGAGTGTGATGTTATACCACTGTGTGTGCTCCTGATGGCAGAGGCTGGACTAGCACCTGGGTAAGTGGAAAGTGGCGATCTAGCCAACAGTCAGTATGAGCAAAGTCTTTGGAGAGAGTGGGGAAAAAGGCAGAAAGATGCTTACCTTCAATGCAGTGGAAAAACAAGTGCAGCAAATATGATTGAATCTTTGAGACAAATTCCAAAGAGGTATTTGTGTTAGTTTGAAGCAAAAACCAATAAAGCCTTAACTAACAAAGCTTAACAACCAACAAAAATATTGTGGTATAAGCTTTTATGGACTAGAGCATGCTTTGGGTACATGAAGTTGTCAGTTCCGTAGGTAGATACATTTGCATAGGCTCAGTAAACTCTCTGACCCATGCCCAGCTTATAGCCACTAATGGTGAACAGACATAGAAAAATGTATAATAAAAATGCCTACGTGGTTTCAGTTGTGAACTAGCCATTTCAATGATACATTGAGGATCGACTTGAGTATCTGTACTGCTCTGCTTCAGCTAGGATGGCACTGATACTGCTCTGCTTACCAAATGAACTCTTGCCTGGCCTGCACTCCTTTTGTGTTCTTCACTCTTGACATCTAATTTGTGTATATATGATCACAAGAAGCCTCCAGATCACTGTTTTTATGGTGACTGAAAATGGGATAAAAATTAAAATATATTGATGTATATAATTTGTTACTTAGATTTGTTGCTGAGGTTGTAGTTTCCAACACTGTGGTTCTTTCTTTTGTAGCTTGTCGGTGTCTACAACTAGCATTCTGTTATAGAAGTATGTGAATTTTATCAGTTCACAAAATGTCTACAAGGTATATATATATTGTGTGTGAGAGAGAAAAAAAACACATTTTGAGATGGCTGATTGTACTACTGTTGCTGTTAAGGTTAGGTGCCATGGCTAGCATGATAATTCTTTATTGTCCTCAGTGGTATAATGTAGTTGTTTCAAAGATATATATTTTGGGGTAGATTTCCATCTTCTTTTATGTACTTAAATCTTTGTGTCCTACTTTACCTTGTAGTTAAGACGAGAGAGAGAAAGAGAGAAATGATATACAGTTTGGCCCCCTTGGCCCTTCTCTCTTTAATGTTCAAGTGGTGGTGGAAAGTGCCGGCAAGTCACAGCTGACTTATGGCGACCCTGTAGGGTTTTCAAGGCAAGAGATGTTTGGGGCTGGTTTACTGTTGCCTGGCTCTGTGTGGGCTAAGAGAGTTTTAAGAGAGCTGTGACTGACCCAAGGTCACCCAGCAGGCTTCGTGTAGAGGAGTGGGGAATCAAACCCGGTTCTACAGATTACAATCCGCCGCTCTTAATCATAGAATCATAGAGTTGGAAGGGACCACTAGGGTCATCTAGTCCAACCCCTTCACAGTGCAGGAAATTCACAACTTCCCCCCCACCCCCCCCCACCCCCAGTGACCAGAACCACTACACTATGCTGTTCAAGAGGTTGGTTAAAACTTTTCTTTCCCAGCAAACATTTGGTTGAGCTGATTGGTGAACTGTTGTACACCTCTGATAGAATTTTCTCTTTTATTAAAATATTTTCAGTGGAATACAGGAGGAGGGGAAATCTGTTGCCAGTAAATGGTTTGGTTTTTCATGTGATTTTGTGGTGGTGGTTGTTGTGGTTGTTGTTCAGTGGTTTATTGCTCCTGTGACTTGTGGAAGCTACTTTGGGTTTGAAAAGCACAATATAAATATTTTAATACATAGATAAATATTGCGAAGAAAGTGGGCAAGTAGAACATTTCAACCTACGAAATGTAAAGTTTGGCAAGTTCTGTCAAATGTGGCACAGTCCAGAAATTAAGCAAATTCACAGCAGTGTGAATTTTCTTGCTTTTGCATGCATTTTATCTGAGGTGACAGCATGATCTTAGGTAACAAAATGGAATGTGTGTGTTAAGTACCGTCAGGTCGCTTCCGACTCATGGCGACCCTATGAATGAAAGTCCTCCAAAATGTCCTATCTTTGACATGGAATAACATTGGGTAGATGTGGGCTGTTCTCTAATGTTGGGTGGGGTTTTCTTGTTTGTTTTTTACTTTTGTAGAGAAGAACTCAAAAGTGTAGACACATCTGAAAGTAGGAATGGTCTTCCATGAAGTTGTAGGATATGTCTCTACTGATAGTTCCTTTGACTCATGCCTGTTTATGCGTTACGAAGTTGCTTATTTTTGTCCATTTTCTGGCTATTGTACATGAATGTTCTGGATGCCAGCTGAGACCCGTGACATTGGAAGTGGCTCTGAAAGGTGGAATTTGCGTGTAGCTCCAGTAACTTTATCTCTAAACTTTGAGACCTGATCCAGTTAAGTTGTACCTTCTGCAGACACTAAGTACAATCCATTGGTATACATGCTTGCTTTTGTGCTTATCTATTATTTCTCTAGATGGTTAGCCTCTGGATGATTTTTATGTACTTCCTCAGCCATTAGAACTAGAAATGTGTTTTAATGAGTTGGATTGAAATTACTGTAGGTGGAAATGAGCTTTTCTGCTTCACCCTCTAGCTGTAGCCACTCCCCCCACCCAAAGTCAGGGTACCTCCAAGCAGCATTGGGTATGATGTGGCGGGTCTGCATTGGGGGGGGATAAATCAGTGAAAATCGCATACAACCTTTTGCTGGTGAAAGGTCTTGGGTCCAAATCTCTATTATTATTATTGTTATTATTTTTAGTCAGACAGGATTATCTAGAATAACACTTGATTGTGCAAGGAATTTTAGTGGGTAGAGGAATCTGAAAACATGGGCTTAAATTGAAAGTGTTAAATGTCTTTATATTTTTAGACTAACTTTGTTCCAAGAATTTTGTGGCTAGAAATCTGTACACACAGGATGGAGATGAAAGAACAACTATAGGAGTGCCCAAGGATAGGCTTATCTGTCTATGAAATTTTGGCTTTTTTTTTCTTTGAACATCTTACTTTCATGGCACATCCTAAACTTTCTAAAATTTTCATGAATTTTAGGTAGTTCGCTGTGGGTAATGGAGGTACTATTGTTTGAGAAATGCAATTTCATATCCCCACTGGAAGATAGTTACAGGGTTCTTTGTACCCTGCATGGAATCAGCATGCTATGTTCTTTCTTGTTTTTTTGTTTCCGGAGTTTGTATTATTTCTTCTCAGACTAGGAAAGTAGAAGAAAGAGGAATAAAAAGAACGAGATGCAACCACTGTAATTAACAAGACAGAATTTGTCAATTTATTGATGTGGTTTCAGTTAGCTTGATACTAACTCATCGGGCTTTCCATTCCAGTTCTTTCTTCAGAAGTACTCCCCACATACACAGTACGGTCAAATTGCCTTGATATACATACTGACTAGAGAGGGTGGGAGAAATCTTCTGGAGCAGGCACCAGGCGAAGCTCAATGCCTGCATATGCTGACCTGTGGAGCATTCCCGTGTAAACATGTTATCCTCTTAGCTGGCCTGTGACCTCTTTCTTTTTCTCATCCCACCTTATGCAACCCTTCTTCCCAGGGGTTGAATGTGCTTCCATCCACCCGTTGGGGATAGAAAACAAAGTGTACTGCCTGAAGTATTACACTTCTCTAGGTTTCCCCCCCTGTTTTAGAGAAATTATTTCTTAACTGCATGCTGAAATAAATTTTAGCTTTCCGAAGATGATAGATTTTGATGGTGTTACTGGATATATGGTGGCCCTTATGGGGGCAGAAAAGCAGGGTATACATTTTGTAAAATAAATAAATCCAAGCCCTACTTTTTGTCGGTAGAAATGCCCTGCCCACAGAAGGGGAAGGGGAACAATTTTAATCAGTTCTCGCTTCCTGCTGCAGACCCCTCTGCTGCCCCCAGTGCTGTTCTGTGGGTCCCTTATCCTTGGGGGAAATATTCAGGATATGCAGCGGAATAGAGGAGACAGGAAAGTTCATTCCTCTCACTGTGATCTCTTCACACTACTTTGCCTGCAAGTAATAGTAGGAGGAATAAAGCAATGCTCTTTTTGGTAGTATAAAAATTCTGAAGTGTGAATTCTGTGAAAATATTCTGTCCTAACTATAATCTGTTTCAGAATAATATTTGTATAGTAACATGATGTTAACCCATTTATACTCGAATTATGAACCATAGAAAATTTACTAAGAAGAATCCATATTTAGAGCAGAAATTACTACAACTAGGATCCTAGGAATTGCAAAACTAGTTCCTTGCGTACAAAGGGGCTTTGGATTTGCTCATCTAACCCCCCTTTCTGCATACATATACATTGTTATTTTGTCTGCAAGAAGCAGACACTTCTGTTTAAATAATTGTGCTATTATATGGCTTGGCCCTTGGATCTTGCCCTTCATAACTGAAAATGTTAAGAAATAAGACCAATTATGTGCCTATCCCCACCCCCCAAAGCTGCAAAGAAAAATCCTTATCTGGTTGGATCCCACGGAAACACTTGCCAAGGTTGGTGGCTTGGATCTTTTCCTCCTTCCCCCAGCTACCTGTTGTCTGTCCTGAAAATCCACTTAGAGTTAAGGGGACCTTTATGACCAAGATGTACTACAGTCCCAGGGACTGTGAAATTGCTTCCTGCTGGCAGAAGAGGAGGTAGTTATACTTAAATACTTCTCACTGTAGCCCCTTTGTACAGTGATACATTTTGTTTATAAGATCCCTTGACCCTTCAACTGTACATCTGGGACAAGCAGCACAACTTCTGAAGGAAAGGGAAGATGGGTAAAGATCTGAATGCCAACTTTTTCGTAAGCTGTTCCATGGGATTCAGTCCATTGTTCCTTCTTGCCACGTTTGTGATGGTGTGTAAGTTTTTGACTGTTGCCAGATGTGCCATAGCTGATTGCAGCTTAGCTTGGGATATAAAGCAACAGTGAGCAGAACATCTGAGAGATCTGTCTGAAGGTCTTTGGGTGGAGCCTGTTTGGGAAATAGGAATGAGAATCAACATATGAGGGAAAAGCTCATAAAAGGTTAAAATGTTAATGTCATTGAGATGCTCAATTTTTAAAAAAGTCCTCAGAGTACTCAGATGACTTTGTGATTCACTTCCTGATATTAAAATTAGAAAATGATTTTACAAAGTTCAAGAGCAGAGGAAAAAGTACTGAAAACCTGTGTGTCCCGGGCTGTTTCTCATTATGGCAAGGAGTTGGTGAAGTGGTTAACAAAGCTGATGACTTAAAAAAGTTTGGGATCCAAAATCAATGTAGCATTGGTAACACAGCCACTATTAAGTAGTTCTTTTTAAACAAAGAAAAGCTTGATGTTGGTGACTGCAGTCTGGTAAGTAGTAACTATAATTGTTACTAAGGTAACTTTAGATATACCTTTTAATAGATAATATATCTGTATTATTGCTCAATATGTTTGTGTTGCAGGAGGTGAACTGTTTCCAGGTTGGCACCCACCTTCCATTTAGAATATGTAGAGGAACAAGCTGCTGTGATCTTCAATCTGAGAAACTGAATTGGATCATCAGGCTTTGAACATGTGTATATAAAGAACGTAACAGACAGAATATACCATTGCCATTGTCAGCTTAGAATATTAGTCACGGTATTTGAGAAACATTTCATGTGATGTAACCTGACCAGTAAAATATGTTGTACAAACAAGTAGTCCTGAGTTTTTATTCCAAATGGAATAGATGGGAAATCACACCAATGAAAAAAAAAACCTTACTGCTAGTCCTAAATGGACTTTGGAGAGAGATTCAAGTACCAATTCACAGAGGACAGGATTCAGATTCTTTAAAAGGAGGTGAAGGCTGTTCAGTAATCATCTTCCCAGGAAATAAATTGAGACATAACCATTTAGACCTTGGTGTATATGAAGGAGTTACATTGGGCAAGTGCCTCACTTAAGATTTCAGAGATCCCGGAAACAGCAACGTTTTACCTTTTTCTTTTAGGTGTGTTTGCTTTGGAAGTCAGACAGAGAAAAGCTGGGCTTTTTGCGGCTTTTGTTTGGTGCATTGTTGGTAGTGACTTGGATGACCCTGTTAAAAGGCTCATCGAATACATTTACACTAATTTTGACAAACTGTACATTTTTACAAATTACACATTGATCAGCATTTGTTTGGGGTAGTTCACAATCTATATCTATTTTACCTTGGAGATCTGTTACTTTTCTCCTCACTCCTCTTTGATGCTGTTGGGAGCTTTGGTTGTACATTATATGTTAAAAACTGACAGTCACCTCCAAGCTCTCACTAGCCATTGTATGAGCTGCTGTGACATCACAGAATGTTCCTGAGCGTTTTGGGGAGGGGAAGATCAAAGATAAAATAGGGTGCCTTCTATGAGGGAACTGAAAGGACAATTTAGGAAAGCTTAATATAGGCCACAGAAACAGAAACATTTGTGTCAGTGGTAGCAAAGGAACGAGTAAACAGGCTTTAGGGCCTGTGGCATTGTGGGTGAGGGAGCAGGAGCGCCAGAGGAAGTAGAATTGGTTTTCAGACTGACTTGCATTAATGAGCCAAATGCCTGGTGGTTTTGATTCTTGTCTCAGTCGAGAAAGATGCATCTATACAACTGCATCTTGGGTGGTAGCTTGCCCCATCTTGGGTGGTAGCTTGCTCTGAATCTTTCCTCTTTGCATCTGGCTATATTAGGTGATTCTCAGACGTAATCGGGAGGGTGCGGAGAGCAGTGCTCTTCTTATGTGTCCTTTTGAGGATCTAGGAGAAGATACTAACAAGAAAAGAGCTAAAATAGTGGTATAATTTAGATAAGATAAATCTAGATTTGGAAGCTATAACAAGTGGATCAAGAGAAAGCAAAACTAGCATTAGTTGTAGCTGATGTGTCAAACATTAAAATTTCAGGATATTTAGGTATGTTTGTGATGCACTTTTGATTTCTGCCATGTATTTCTTTTTTTTCCTTTTTTTAAAAGGAAGGTTATTCTGTGAAATTGACATCAAGGCAAGATATTCTTTTGATCTTTCCATTTTAATTCTGTGAATTGAAAAGTTTATTCAGAGGATCTGTTAGTCCGTAATTTATCAAAATTTAATGGATTACATCATGTGTGTTCCATTATTGTCATTTTATGGATGGTCTTTCCGTTCATTTAACTCCACCCACTTTCATCTTCAGCTTTGTGATCTGTTTTTGGTGACATGCGTCATGAAGTATATGAGTGATTCCCGTGAGATTTTTTAATTAAGTAAATAGTGTTGAGCTTTTTAGGGGAAATAAGACAAAACATTTTCTGAATAACAGAGCTGAGCATAAATTTATGAAGCATAAAGTATATTCAACATCACTGTTTTCAGCTACTCAAGTGCAGTCTAGTGAACTGACACAGAAAGCAAGAAGTTATGCATTACCTCCATGCTTATTAAGACAGCATTAAGTTAAAGATATAAGGAAAATGCCCATCCTTTTTGTGCATTTTCCCAGTATAAACAACTTTGAGGTTTGATGCACAATCAAAATTGTGCAGGAAACCATGACATTACTTTTGGAGCATCGTTTAGAGCAGTGGTTCCCAAAGTGGGCAGTACCACCCCCTGGGGGGCAGTGGGATTACCTAGGGGGGCACTAAGAGGCAAGGGGGTAGCAGGGGGCCACTAGAGGTGGGCTCCTTCAACTGTGTTGTTGGATAGGGTAGGGGGCACTGGGGTTGAGTTTGTGGAACCAAGGGGGCGGTGGCCCGAAAAGTTTGGGAACCACTGGTTTAGAGAATCAAGGAGAACAGAGATACAAGTTTGGGCATTGATAGTTATCCATTATTCCTATATAAAAATGTATTATAAGTAAATCTAGTTGGCTTTAGAATGGTAGAACAAAGCTCACATAGCTTGGATATTCCTATCAACCACTTGTATTTGGAGGCTTTGAGTAGAACCTACTTGTAAACTTCAAATTAGGACTTTGTATTTTCTGGGTTGCATCCTGTGATCCATTGGCAGAATCTGTTGATAGTCATGGATCCTTTCTGTAGTCTCCTCCTCTCAGTCCCTTCCATCCCCTGGAAAGTTGATTTCTGGGGCCCACCAAGACTAAGAACCATACAGGTCAGGGGGCTGTGTTAGGAAGTCATTTTCCCTTTACCCCCAGCAACCTGGGTACTCATTTTACCGACCTCGGAAGGATGGAAGGCTGAGTCAACCTTGAGCCGGCTACCTGAAACCAACTTCCGTTGGGATCGAACTCAGGTTGTGAGCAGAGCTTGGACTGCAGTACTGCAGCTTACCCCTCTGCGCCACGGGGCTCTTATAGTCGTCTTTATTAAACCAAAAGTCCCAGACTCTTCAGTCTTTCCTAGGAAAGGTGCTGCAACCTCTTCTTCCAGCTCTGCAGGGTCCTTTTTGAGCATCCGCAGAGTGGGGTTTGATTTTGCCCCTTCCTTGGTGCAGCCCTCTAACCTGCATGGGTATTGGTCCTTATTGGGCCTTTTAACACTGTTCTAGGGTCAGAAGGGACTTCTGGGGAGAGAGGAAAGTAGGCAGGATCCCTGGTTCTTGTGTGAGACCCCTCCGTGTTGATTTCCTTCACTGTGAGCATCAAAGTGAACACTTGAGTGATGATTTCTTTCTACTGTTTGTCATTAGTAGATGCCAGTTTGAGTTTCTTCTAAAGGCCTGTCTCTGAGTTTATAGATGCAAAATACGATATGTATGGTTCTCTTAACAGGTTGTAAAATGGTGGTGGGAGTGTGTTTTATCACTTATCCTCATAATTGTTTCAATGAAGGATTGAAAGTGCAGAAAAAAAAGAATTTTACGTAAGTCTGATTACAGAATTGTCACTCTGTTTATAGCTACCACAATTTTTTCAGGACTTGACTATAAATGGTTTGAGTAGAAGTATCATTCAGGTTCGACTATAAATGGGTTGAGTAGAAGTATCATTCAGGTTCTTCATCAAAATTAGCAATACAGAGAATCTCCATTGAGACTTGTATCTTTGTCACTTAAGGTAGGTTATTAGAGGAAAATTATAAGAATGCTTGGAAGCATTACCTTTACAGTACTGAATAGCTTTTAGCAAAGAACTATGCAAAGAACTAAGCTCCAAACCAAAAGCAAAGAGACAAATACAGTCAGCAATTTTTTTTTTGCTGCTTTTGGATCTGAAGGATGACCACTAGAGTTGTGATTTCCGTATATATTGGTTTGGATCCATGAAGCCCCATACATAAGAGGAATGAACTTCCACTTCTAGAAGGTGGAATCCGGGGTCTGATTTTTGCAAAACTTATGATTTTCCAGAACCGAGTCATGCACCTTAAACATTTAGACATCTTACAATGTTACTGGAGCATATGCCTGGCTTGCCAGTGTCCTTTCGATGCACCTTGCTACATGTGAAAAGTAATTTTGCACTTGCTGTAAGAAATGTTTTAGCTAATGTGTGTAAATAGTATCGTACAACATAGCAAAAGGTGTTGAACCAGTGTCGCAGGAAGGCAGACAGATGTAATGCTTAGGATCTGAGCACAAGGTTCTTCCCATTAAATTTGCCCTGCTTGAAGCCCACTCTGTAGATGTAACATATGGCCAAAACTTAATTTGATTATTTTCATTCTCTTTAAGGCACACTACACAGAAAATTAATAGAATCCCTATGTATGTTTACCATGGTAGATGGTTCTTTGTTTGGCCTCTTCCACTTTGCAGAATGAAGGATGCGAGTTTGCCCTGTAAACTCAAAAAAAGGGTATAGTTAGTGCATCAGCTATTCAACATTTTCTTGTTTGTTTTCATTCATTTGTGGTCTTTCAGGTATTTAAATGAGCTAGATGGCTTTTTCCATAATGCTCATAATGCTGCCGTCTATTCCTTGCATATCTTATGGTTCAATATATTAATAGTTCCCCCCCCCCTATCTTTTTCTTATACCTTCAGGGGAAACTCGTGATAGGTGGTAAGCCAGTGACTCTGGAATACACTCCGTCCCTTGAATTCTGGCGCTGCAAACGAGTGAGTATATGGGAACAGAATTTGTTTCAGAAAGGGTCATGGAAAAGTCTAGAGCTAAACAGCTCACTGAAGGTTTTGGATCTGACTAAGAATGAATTTTGGGGGGAGAAATTTCAATCTGATCAGAATCTAGGGTTTCTGGTTGCCTTCCCCTTGTCCCTTTATCAGGTGGTCAAAATGAGCAGTCTGGGCTTTGGGATTTTTTTAAATAAGACTTCCCCCAACCCCACAATCTATTCTTTGATTTAAAAACTAAATACCCCTAGCATTACAATCTTTCTCATTGGCAAGGGAAGGCATGCACTTAACCTCGGTTTTTACTGGGTTTAGTTGTCTTCTCATAAAAATACCAATGGAACTTCTTCCCCATTGCACTGTGGATGGTTCCTTCCTAACCTTCAATGTGGATACATTTTTAAGTCTTCCACCATCACTTGAAAACTTTTAGTCCAGAAGGCCTTGTGTTGTCTGTTAATTCTTATGTTACCTGTTTTTAACTGTTTTATCTAGATATTTTAAACTCCTGTATTTATTCTAAAATAGGCGAGGAATACGTATTCTTTTGTTCCATTTTTTATTATTATTTCTTTTTATACAAGTTTCAAATATATATTTCTTTTTCCACATACATTGTTTGTATAACGTACTTTTCTCATTCCCTTCCATCCCACCCATCCCCCTCCCTAACTCCACTCCTTCACCTTATAATTTTTAGTCTCTTAACCAAAGCCACGGGCACAAAGTCTGAATCTTCCACCGAATGTCTTTTTTTCCTTCCATTGGTATCCACTCTAAATAGGGCTTCCATCTACTCGTGATTTCCCTGTTCTTATCTTCCCATGAAGTCTTCCCATGTTCTTATCTTCCCATGTACAATCTACATTGGACAAACAGGTCAGTCTCTTAGACAAAGATTAAATGTACATAAGTCTGACATCAGAAACCACAATATTCAAAAACCAGTGGGAGAACATTTCAACCTTCCAGCACATTCTGTTGCAGATTTAAGAGTAGCAGTTCTCTTACAAAGGAATTTCAAAGGGAAATTGGAAAGAGAAACTTCTGAATTACAGTTGATATTCAAACTAAAGTCAATGCATTTACCTGGGCTGAATAAAGACCTTGCATTCATGGCTCATTACCAGTGCTGATTTCTCCACACCCATCTCTCCCCTGGACATCACAGACTCTTCTGCATACCACACTTAATCCCATCACGCCTGCTATTCATATTTACATACTGTTAACATTTACATACTAATGCTTGTCTGAATTCACTCTCCTCTACTTAAAGACAGATGGATTCACATTCTAGCTGTATCTGAAGAAGTGAGCTGTGGCTCACGAAAGCTCATACCCTACCAGAAAATATTTTTGTTAGTCTTTAAGGTGCTACTGGACTCTTGCCCTTTTTGACCTTAGGGTTTCCCACCATTTACATTCCCTTATTTCGGTGTGCATAGTCTCTAGCGGTGCCCATCTTGAGGTCCTTCCTAATCATAAAGGTTGCCATTTATTCCATACCTCTAGTGCTGTGCGTCTGGGCCCTATGGTTAATTTTAAATCTTTACTTATGACCTTTGAGAAAATGCCAAATGTTCCTATGTCACTGTTAATCTTATTTTCAAATCTAACCCATTTCTAATCACTTTCTTCTCCTATCTCTAATAATGACTTTAATTGAAAAGCGGCGTAATAGCTATTCAAATCCGGGACACCCCAACCCAGTTCTGATCTAAGGCTATATACCAACCTTTTTTGAATTCTACATTTTTTGCTATCGAATATCCACCCTCTTATCATTCTATTCCAGTGTTCTATTTTTTTTGTACTAATTCCTAGTGGTATCATCTGAAATAAATACGTTAACTTAGGCACCCAGAACATTTTAGTACTTCTGATTCTAGAGGAGATTCCTAAAGTTTTATTTCTCCATCTTTTCATATCCTTCTCTATCTTTCTCCATACGTTATTATAACTGACCTCTGATATTCTATTAATATTCTTTTGTAATACTATACCTAAGTATTTAAACTTTTTAGCTCCCAATCCTATATTTGTAATTTTATTTATCTCTTTTTTTTCCGTCCCTGTTCACATTGACATATATAATTTCTGATTTAGCCATATTGACTCTTAACCCTGAACACCTTTCAAAGTCTTCTAATATAATCTTTATTTCTTTTATTCCTTCTTTAGGGTTTGTCATAATAACCATAATGTCATCAGCAAATAAATTAATTTTCATTTCTTCTTCCTTGATCTTATAGCCTTCTATCCTTGTGCTATTTTTTATCCTTTCTGCTAGTTGTTCTATCGCTATGATAAATAAGAGCGGCGAAAGCGGACAGTCTTGGTGAACTTCTCTCTGAATCTGAAAAACTTGCGAGTGATCATTGTTAACCTTCACCACTGCTGTTCCATCCCTATATATCTCCTGGATTGCATTTAAATAATTACTTCCTATTCCGTATTTGCGCATAACCAGCCACAGGTATTCTTGGGAAAGAGTGTCAAAGGCTTTGAATACATCCAGTTTCAGGAGGCCCAATTTTTTTTTTTTTTGGTCATGTTGCAGGACGTTAATTATATTTCTATAAGGTGTGCTATATTCCTGTCTTTTACAAATCCATACTGGTCCTCTTTTATTATATTTGGGATAAACCTCTTTAGTCTATTTGCTAATATTTTTGTGAATATCTTATAGCCTTGGTTGAGAAGGCTTATAGGTCTATATGATCCTACCTCTTCGGGGTCTTTCTGTGGTTTTAAAATCACTATTATTTCTGTTTGTCTCCACGAGTCTGGAGCTTTCTTGCCCTTCAAGACTTCATTAAACACCGCCTGAAGTTCTGGAGCTAGGATTTCTTCCATTTCCTTGTAGAATTCGCCTGTAAACCCATCTAGACCTGATTTGCCTTTTTTTAGTTCTTTAATTATGTCTCTTATCTCTTGCAATGTGATATCCTCTTCCAATTTAACTTTCTCGGTCTCCTTCAATATTAAGTTAATGTCTTCTTCAAAACCTACTGTGTCCCTCTTCTTATATAAATTTTTGTAAAAGGACTCAAACGCCTCCGTAATTACTTTAGGGTTTGTGATGTTTGGTTATTAACTTTTATACTTTTGACCCTCTGTTTTTCCTTTCTATTTTTCAGATAATTAGCCAGTCTTTTTGCTGAGTTTATGCTATTTCTTTGGAATTCATTCCTCACCATAACATCCCTTTTCCATATTGCTGCCAAATCTAAAACCTCTATCTGTTTTTTAAGTTCTGTAATTTGTCTCAGTACATTAGGGTTATATCTGTTTGTTTGTTTACTCTGTAACCTTTCCAATTCCTGGATTTTGTTGTCTTTTTGAGTACCACTCTCTTTTTATAATTCTTTCTTTTTTTATGCAATATCCCCTTATCACCACCTTTGCAGCATCCCATAAGATATTAGTAGTGACCGACCCTCTGTTTTCCTAAAAATACAGCTTTATCTGCTCTTTCATATATTGTCTATCTTCTTCCTTAGGCATTATTAGATTGTTGTACCTCCAGTGACTTTTTTTGTTGTTCTTGGTTTATTGCTATTTCAGTACTTATTGGGGCATGGTCAGATATCAAAATTGGGTGAGTTATAATTCCTTTTATGTTCATATTGCTGCTCTTCCCTAGGATTATGTAATCTATGCTTGATGCTGTTTTATGTCTACTAGATATGTGAGTGGGTTTGGGATGTAAGCCCATAAATTCATGCGCCTCTTTCAGACCCCATTTCCCCAAATTTATTGTTTTATCTTTTGTAATATCGATATTAAGATCTCCTGCTATAATGATCTCCCCTTCTGAAAATTGTTTGGTTTTTTTAAAGATTCTACATAAAAACTTCTTTTGTCCTTTGTTCAGGGCGTAAATATTTACTATTGTATACCGCTTACCGTATATACTCGGGTATAAGCCGAGGCACCGAATTGGACCACAGAAAAGGGATTTTTTTATTGACCCAAGTATAAGCCGAGGGTCAATAATGCTGCGCTCTAAAATGGCGGCTGCCATTTTAGAGCGGGAGGAGGATCTCGCCCCTGCCCCGGGTCGCCCTCCTGCCCACCCTGATCCCAGCGCCATCCTACGAGGGGAGGGGGAAGAGCCCTTGAACCCCCTACTCACCGGGAGAGGCGGCGATGCAACAACAGGCCCGCTCATCAGCTGGTGAGCGGGAGGACCGCCGACGAGGCGCCCACAATGTTTCCTGGCCCCCAGGTTGGCCAGCCAGACGGGACCGCGGGGAAAGGTGGGACCGCGCGGTGGGGGGGGGGAACAAACTGCCGCTGCCCAGCAGAAGGTACAGGCAGGGGCTCCCCGGCGGCGCGGCCAGTGCGCAGGCCGGGTGATCCATGGGGGGGGAGGGCAGGGCAGGAAACCTCCGGCGGCGCAGCCAGTGCGGAGGCTGGGGGAGCGGGGGGCAGGGCAGTTCAGGGGCTCCCCGGCGGCGCGGCCAGCGTGCAGGCTGGGTGATCCATGGGGGGGGGCAGGGCAGGAAACATCCGGCGGCGCGGCCAGCTCAGAGGCTGGGAGATCGGGGGGATGGCAGGGCAGGGGCTCCCCGGCGGCGCGTCCAGCGCGCAGGCTGGGTGATCCATGGAGGGCAGGGCAGGAAACCTCCGGCGGCACGGCCAGCCCAGAGGCTGGGGGATAGGGGGGAGGGCAGGGAGGGGCTCCCCGGGGGCACGGCCAGCTCACAGGCCAGGTGATCCAGGGGGGGAGGGCAGGGCAGGAAACCTCCATTGGCGCCGACGATGTTCCCAGGCCCCCGGGCTGGCCAGCCAGACGGGGCAGCAGGGAAAGATGGGACAGCGTGGTGGGGGAGGGGGAAGAAACCGCTGCCGCCCAGCAGAAGGCGTGGGGGTGTGGGGGGAGGCGGGACAGCCCGCCCATCAGCTGGCCGGCGGAGGGGGGAGCGCACTGGCGCGGCAGGAGACTCAGTGCGGCTCCATGCGTTGGAAATTCCGCGAAATTCCGTATTGACCCGCGTATAAGCCAAGTTGGGATTTTTCAGCCCTTTTTCTTTCCATCTTGGAAAATAATTATTGAGGATGGGTAACCCCATGTAAATTTTACATTATTTGCATGCAATTTTTGGGCATAGGGATGCATTAAATTCTTTTTCTTGAGAGTTTCTTGGCAAAAGTCTTGTCTCACCCACACTCTTCTTCCTCTGAAGCGCAGGTCCTTCCTCTTTTTCAGTTCTTTATATACTTGTTGTTGAAGCTTTTCTCTTGTGAATTTGATTATAACATCACGGGGGGCTCCACCCCTCCCTCTTCCTTGCAAGCGGTGTGCTCGTTCTATTTCGTCTGGTTGAAGCTTGACTCCATTATCTGCAAGCCATTCCTTAAGAGTCCCTTCTAAATTCTTGGCAGAAACCTCTTCAGAAATCCCTGCCAAAATTAAATTAGCCCTTCTGTTGCGGTCGGAGAGTTCAGTAATTTGCCGGTTTAAATGATCAATCTTCTGCACGTTTTCTGTTGCCGGTTCTTTTGCGGAAGTAACTATTTGCTTAATCCCTACCAACTCTTTTCCCACTTTGGCGACCTCGTCTTTTATAGACTTAATTTCTTCACTGATTTTATTTTGAAATGCTATCACTGTGTTTTGAAGAGCAGATATTTGTTCTGATAATTCCTTAATATTCTTTGCCATCTTTAGAAGCTGATTAGGGGAGTTAATGAGTAGGCTTTTTTCGGCCTCAAGGCTTTCCCCCAGGAGTGCAATAAATAAAGCAGTCTTACCGGTGTTGAAATTTCAAACTTTATCTCCTCTGCTTCTCTTAGTTTTTCTCCTCTCTTATCTCGTTGTATATGCTAGGACTCCCTTATTTACATTCTTTTTGAGCTATAAATTCTTTAGTTCAAAGGAGAGCTCGGAGTACAGCATCCGTCTTGATTTAGGGCATGCCTAAACTCTCAGGTATACGTATTCTAATAATAGAGTATTCCTGGGCCAGTGTCTTAGTACTCAAATTCTAAACTTGCATAAGAATTCTAGGAGTGTTTTAATGAAGATAAGCCAGCTGTATTACTACCAAATGTTATGTGTTGTATAAATAGATGTAAATAATAACTGCCTTCTGCTGCTGATTATCAGCAATAATTTCATGATTAGAAGTTTATCCCGGGAATGTTTATACTAATATGAGAAGAGATATCGTTTGCGTCATTTTTCCCATTCTTGTCCTTTAACCCATATGGCCAATATATTTTTTTAGTCTTGATAGAACAATCAGTGATAGGAATTTATTCTAGTTTATGCATTTTCATTAGAATTACTCATTAAGCTTAATTATTAGCAAGTTTTATTACAGGTAAAACTCCAATTAATTATTGTTGCACCAGATGGATATTTATTGTCAGTGCAGTGCAACTATGAAGAGTGGAACAAAATTTCCTTCAGCTTAAGGCCTCAATAGTGGTGATCCACTGCAGCTTGCCTGTGGCCTAAAGGGCAAATAAATGCATTGGCACTAATGGGAAAAAACCCAAGACATCCTTATGTTAATGTTTCCCATCCCCAACACAATGTTGTTAGTTGCTCCTTGTGGAGCGGGGGTGGAGGAAAGAGATAAAATACTAATGTGATGAATGGCATCTTTTTTTCCATCTACATGCTACCAAGGCAGTATGGGTTGGCAGTGCCCAAAATTATCACCAGAATGTATAATTTGTGCTAATAAAACTTGTTCATCAGAAATTATCTTTCTAGTTCTGTTATGCTAGCTGCAGCGTATCCTGAAGGGACAAGAGCCTTTTAAAGTATTACTTTCTTACACTCTGTCTTCTTCCTTACAGTGCAAAGTGTCTACAATAGGATATCGTTCATCGTGTTATTACTGCAGGCTTCCAAGAGATTGTAAGTCTACTTTTGTTAAAGTTCTAAATTGTTTGTTTGTTTGCTTGCTTGTTTTGGACAAAGGTCAGCATGCCTTCTCAATTGATTAAGAATTGAATGGCAGGTAATAGAAAATATTGGCAGTATTAAACCAAGAATTATATTCTGTTTCGGAGGTCTTATCAGTTAAAACAAAATAAAGAATTTGGAAAATAAACATAGGTGAATAGCGAACTTTTGACATCCCTTGAATTTTCATGGCTTTTACTTGGAAGGGATTTTTTGGCCTGAGATAAGAGGACGCTTGGGTGTATTTGGAATATAAGCACTACTGACGTCAGAGAGGGAAGAAAAAGATCACAGCAACTGGTGAAAAGTAAATGCTGTCCTCCTATGAGAATTGTTTTATCCCAGTTGTGTCAATGTGTTCCAGCACCTCCCTTTTTAGTAGAAATCTAAGAAATTGCCTTGTACTTAGCTGTGACATCTGTGTATACCTTCAAACAGCAAATTGCTTAAAAAGTGGTGTTGAGATTGAAAGAGAACACATTGATCCTACTTAGTGAAATGACTTAATCTATGTTTCCTTAGTGGTTGAAGATAAGCCTGGGAAAAAAGAGGAGCAAGAGTTACCTGAGGAATCTGCGCTAGAAGGAGAACTTATTGAGAATCCTGATCCTCCCCAGGAACCTCCTCCTCAGAAGCCTGCTCCTGAACAGCAGGGCCAGCCTCAGGAACCTGAGCTGAAGAAGAAGGATGAAAGCAGAGAGCAGCGGTCTTCACAGGAGAGGAAAAAAGAGCCAGAAAAGAGCCCATTCCGGAAGGAAAACCAAGAACATGCTTCAAGAAGAGAAGCCATGGAGACCAAACATCAGAAGGATGAGAGTAAAAGTAAGCTTGATTATTTTAATTAGTTTTGCAGCTGCCTTGTCTTACGGCATTTATAATGGACCCTGGATTTGAGTTAACTGAGTAGAGATGCTTAAATCTCAGCTACAAGTTCAACAGCATTATTTTTTGCCTTGAAAGAGGAGGCTGAGCCTGGTAAAATATTGGGATGCTGAGAACTTAGCAAAAATGTGAAATGCCTGTTCGTTGTGTAGTCAAACCTCTTTTGATCGGCATGAAGATCTGGTTGCAATTCAAAACAAAGCAGCGTTACTAGCAGTTTTTCATCTGTGCAGTGGTAGTGCTCACCATAATAGCTGGCTGGGTAGCTGCTTATCTATCACATGTACTTGATTACTACAACCTGGGCCACCATGAGATGACTGTTTTTAAAAGCAGCTATGTTAGGTTGTGCGTTATTTTTGTTCAGTCAGCATTCAGAGAGCCTTGGTCAGTTTTATTTCAAGTTCCTGGTCTCATGGGTGTTGATGGCAGTTTGCAAGCACGTTGTGAGCGTTCTTTATTGAGAGTCAAGGTTAATGTTCAAGGGTATCGGTTCCTGAAATAATATTTTTCTCCTTTCGTTAAATTTCACAGCAGTTATGTTAAAGCGCATACCTCGCTTCACCCCTCCAGAAGTCATTGTGGGTCTTCTGGCGCCGTATGTCCGCCTCTCCACTTCAAGTGTGCGTGTCATGAAGAATAAGGCTGGTCGGATGGGCTACACCTATGGCTTCATTGAACTGGACTCTCATGCTGTAAGTTTCCATTGGTCTTTTGCTCTACACCATAATGTTTTACTGCTGTTAATGCAAATTTTTCCATATGTGACAGCCCCACCTTTTGGCTTCTATGTTTTGGTGTAGAATTCTCATAGTAGCGGAGTTTGTGAATTTGCTCGTGTCTGCCTTTCGTATCCAAGGCTAGAGATTAGTGTGAGCTATATGATGACCCGGTATTGAATCACACTTTAGTGTAGTGTTCGTTCTAAATGCATTATACTCGTTAATGAGTAAATCCAACTTGCTGTTTTAACTGAGTCAAAGCTATTTGTGCAGCTTTAGTTCTGCTGCAAGTAACACCAGGAAGTGATTTACTATCCATAAGTTTACTTTTCTCAGAGGAGGAAAATGAAATGCCAAAACAGCTTGTTGTGTCTGATAGGAATTACTCTTCTATTTTCTGTAACACAGAATTCCAGCATGTAGGTTCACGTGACAATTGCTTTCCATTCTCCATTTTGTATACTGTCACACAGGCTTTATGATCTTCACTGTACTTGGGCTTTGTGGGATTCTTGGATTTTTCAAAATTGGTTATCATTGGTATTAGTTCTGTCACCTTATTGTCCTGTAGATAGCACCCAAAAAATATAGGATCCTTTCCTTTTCTTCCTCCTAGCTCAGAACATGTACCTGGATCAGTCTACTGAGATGTGTCCATGACATCCTGAATAGCTACCCAATCAGAATTTCATTATCAGATTTCTGCAGTGCAGTCCTATGCAGAATTAGTTCAGTCTCAATCCACTGAAGTAGATAGGCTTAGACTGGGGCAACTCTGCATAGAATTGCACTGTTAGTTTCCATAGAGGGCTTAGAAGGGGTGCCTTATGCAGATTGTTTTGGAGAGATGGTAAAGAAATACACTAAATACACCCCCATATAAATTGTAAAATAAATGTTACATGTAACAACTTACAGTGATCTTTTCCCCTCCTTAAATATATTCTTCTCTCCTCAGGAGGCGCTCCGGTTAGTGAAAGTTTTACAGGACCTGGATCCCCCAATCAGCATTGATGGCCGGGCAGTGGATGTAAACCTAGCCACAGGAAAGAGAAGGTAGTAAAGGCCTTACTAAAAGGTCTACTGCATGTCTTCCTTTACATATGTGTTATGGTAGATGGTTGAGTATGCAGATTGATGCCTAAATACAGTTTTGAAGGGGAGTTTTGGGCTAGCCATTTTTGACAAAAATTAAGTTGCATCATTATTGGCATGTATCTTACCTTAGGCTGAAGGATGTTAATCAAGAGGGATATTTCACAATCCCCCATAGACCGAGACAGCTGATCTTTGAGGTGGAATGAGTAGTTCCCTGTTCACCTAGCCTTGAAGCTTGGTTTTAGCACTGATTGCTGATGCTTTGAGCTAAGCTATTTGTCCAGATCCAAACTTAAGCATACAGTGTTAGTGCACAGACAAGAGTACTTTTATTTCTCCCTCTTTGTGCTGTGTTGGGGAATGGGGAGTGGAAATGTAGGGGATATGTGCTTCATACCCACCGCAATAATGTTAGTTTTTAGGAGCTGGAGCATATTAATTTCTCTCCTGGGCCTACTGTAATTTAGTGATCATGCCTAGTTCTCATCTAGCTATCCTTTGGCATTTTTCTCTTTTAAAATTTACAAATGAATACTTCTCTGGTACTCCCCAACGTCTGCAGAAATTCTAGCCTTGTCGGTGGGTAGGCCCCTTTCACTGTCTTGGTGAAAGCACATTTCATAGTTAAGTGTCTATTAGAGGAAACAAGTTGAGGGACCAAAAGGAATGGGAGATGGGGAATGGCAGGAACAAAGGATTTGGAAAGTCTGCCCCCACCCCCCCACAGTCCACAAAATATCGCAGGACTCTTTAAGCATTTGGGCTGAGCAGCCAAGTTCCTGCCATCCTCTGCTGTTTTTCTCCCACACCCTAAACTGACTTTCAGCTGCTCTGAACTTTTGGTACCCTCTTGTGTCATGATTGTAAAGGTGTAGTTGTGTTAGTCTGTTATAGCAAAATAAAATAAAAATCCAGTGTCACATTAAAAACTATTTCAACATTTATTTCAATATGACCTTTCATAAGTCACAGCTCACTTCTTCAGATATCTGAAAGGAAAATCATACTGGGGATCCTTCTTAAGGAAAAGATTATGCGGGGAGTGGAGCTGAGGTGTGAATTTCTCCATAAATCTTTCAAATGTAAATTTTCAATATAAAGGGGAAAAGGAAGGAAGAAAAGTTAAGACATAATTCCCATCTTAAAACAACAGAATTAGCAGTAACAAATAATGAATGATGAGAGAGGTTGGAAGTTCGAACAGATAAGTAACATGATAAAGTAGGATAGATAGTGTACCTTGTGGTACAAGGCTACGGTCTGATGAAACATGTTAAGAACAGCCAATTAAAATTTCTAAGAAGTATGTCCTGTGGAGCTATTAGTGATCATAGTGTTTTGCATTTTCCTTCCCCTTTTTACTTATTTTCAAAGTCTTATGTTTTTCTACATACCATGCAGAAACCCCAGTGTTGTCTGTGGGTGTCACGGCATTACAGCTTTCATGTTTGGCACAAGCCACCTATTTTACTACTAGATATAATATACTATGGATGTATGATTGTTATGCTCTCATTCAGTTTCTTATAGAGCAGCTAACACACTGGAATTGCTGAGATTAAACTGAATTAATACTTAGCACATATGAAGCAAATTCAGTGCCCTTGAATTCATTAATCTAGATGGCTTTCTCCCCCCACTTTCTTTTGGCTAGAAATGAGTATGGCGATCAAGGGGATGTTCCGCGCTACAGCCAGGTAAGCCTTATGACATAATGTGTGATGGCATGCAGAGGGAATTGCCTGCTGCCTTCTGGTAGTGTGAATTATCTGTGGTTTGCCCTGCCCTTTTCACTAGCTGTAAAGCATTTTCAATTTTGCCTGCTCCTCTATGGTTTGGTAAAGAATTCAAATCCATACTGGACTATGAATGAGCCACTAGCACTAATGTTACTTACATAACATCATACGGAGTTTAGGGATTGGCTAAGAGGTTTAATACATTGATTTAGTGTTTGCCCACATTCTCAAATGTCTTACGAATACTATCTCTGTAGGCCTGTCCTTTACTTAAACCCGCTTAGCAGTCAAAACTGTCTTAGTTAACCACTTGCATCATAGAGAATGCATGCAAAAGCAAAAAAGAAATTTGAGCTGACATCCCCATTTGCTGTACAGAAACAAGTTGGCTGACTTTACTTTGTCTTAGTCTCTCTCCTTTGGGTAACCTGTAAATGTAATCCGAGAGTCTAATTATAGATTTTTGATGTCAACAGAGCTATTGGAAATGTTCCTCACAAAACTCAAAGAACATTATGTTATATGAAGGTTCTAGACATAAGGTTGTAGACATGCCTTGATAAGTCATGTTATGCCCTCATTGATGTTTGCAGTTAAGGCACAAAAAGCAATGTGTAATAGGAATATAATCATTTTAATTACTTTTTGTGGCTTAAGTAACAGAGTATATACATTCAGTATCAAGTAAAGATTTATTTTTACCACATTTCAGCAAAACCTGAATCCTTTGAAAATAATGTGGCTAGAAGTGAAGTCAGTTGATTAACAGAGCAGGTGTGTCAGGTGCTTAGAGTATGGCAGACTATGTGTTACACCCCATGCAGATCTTCAGTTAGCTTGGTTTGCTATCATCACGCAGGAGATATTCAAGGTAAAATAGATTTGCTTAGTCCAGTTATGAGTGGTATTATGGCAGGCACAGTAGATGAAAAGATTCCAACATGGTGGATATTGTCCAGAGCAGAGTCAACAGTGATGCATGTTGGATTTCTGCTTTTTTCCCTAAGACCAATTTTGCATGATGAGACACTTTAGAACCTCAAATGTTTGCTGCTATCTATATGCGGCACCTTATCCATTTCCAGCAAGGGGAGTGTTCCACATAAAAGCAGAGATAATAATGAACAATCCATTTGCATTTACTGATATAGTCCATGTGATGAGAGATAGTAATTGCACCAAAGATTTTATGTGTGTTCTTGGGAAATACTTGCACAGCAGCAGTGGTGAGTTAAAAGTTGTGGAATTGGTTATGAACCTCTTAAGGGTTTCTTTGTCTCACAGAAGCAATAAATAAGACTTCAGAACTGTCTAACTAGAACCCTCTCCAAAAAATGTAGGCTATTCAGGAGGGGAGATAGGATGGCTTTCTTCCTGGATCCATAAAACAAATGAAAGGGTCTGTTTTTCTTCTATTCCTTCATGGGTGTTCTCTGTAGTGCAGGCAATTCACTGACTCCATTCTCTCTTGGTAATGAGCGTGTATGCCATGGACAGGATCACTAAGGAAGGTGCATGTTCTTTAAAACATCTGTTTGGATCTGTTTGTTTCATTCTCTTCCAGTTTTGTGGATGTTAAAAAGCTAGACATTCTTCTGTTGTACAGCAGGTCTCAATGAAAACCTTTTGATGTCAACTTAGTGACTTTTTATTGGCTGTGCAGTAACAGCAGCAAAGTATATGCTGATACTTTTGATACAAAAAGTCCATACATTACTTGGCTTGGAATGCTTTGGTATCATAGGGAAATGTGAAAAAAATCTCTAGAAGTTTTGCTTCCATGTTTCTTTACTTGATGCCTTTTATATTTTAGGGCAGAAGGGGCATGAGGGACAGGAGAGGTGCTGAGTCCCATAAACGAAGATCAGACTGTAAGATATGTCCTTGTTTCCTTGTTACCATTGATCTTAGTTCTTGATGCAGTTTGTAATTGTGAAAAACTATTTTCTGTTGAGTAGGAATCAGTGATCCATTAGTACAAGGATCACACACCTTTGCTGTGTTTCCTACCCCCAGCAATCCCTTCCACCTCCAGGAAAGATGGTTTCTGGGTTTGCAGAACCCACTTGGACTAATAATCTTGTGGGTTGGGGGGGGGGCTTCATGGAGGACAGTAAAGGGGGTGAAATCATCCTCTCCTCCCTGTTTCACAAATACAACTCTGCCGACAGAAGGAGAATGGACAATTTGTCTCCCTGACCCCTATGGCTAATAGTTCATGCAGGTCCCGTTACTACAGGAATTTGCTTTTCTAGGACAAGGAGGGGAATGGGAACATGGTAAAAAGTCACATCCACCAGCTCTTTCTACTGATGGATCACTGGATCCAAACCTATAGAAGGAAGACTTAGAACACTTTAAATATGGAAGTGTTAATATTTTCAAACCAAACAAAAAACTCTCATTGCCTGTTAATCTAAGGTTTTTCAGGGTCTAAAGTGGGGAAATCGCCTCCCATTGGCAGCTTGCAGCAGTGGAGAAAGAGGCAGTTTCCCCCTCCTCTCTGCAGCCCCCTTGGGGCATTTTGTTGATGAGGATTTTCAGAACAAGCAGCAGGCTGGTGGGAAAAGGGAAAGGTGGAGAATTTGCTCCTCCGTTTACATTTTCTTGTGGGACCTCCTGGCTCTTATAAAATATCTGGATTGATGTTTCATCATCCATTGTCTTTCAGGACTAGACTTATCACCTGGCAAGGTGAAGTCGCCTTCCTCAGGCAGTGTGTTCTGGGATACCGTGAAATTCTCTGTTTAGTTTTCTATATTTTCGTCATCAGGGGTGGGAGAGACATTTGGCTTGTCTGCCTTAGGCATCAAAACACCTTGGATCATCTCTGCTTTATTTAAAGTATATGTAAGATATTTGGAAGAATGACCCTTGACCTTATTTCTTTCCATTTAGCTTCTTCTGATGTGTCCAAATATTTTTTTTTTTTTTTTCTTTGTTTTTTGTGTTTGTTTTTTTCTTTTTTTTTCATTCTTTCGATCCAGATACTGGAAATTATTTTGACCCCATATCTGGGGTATACTATGACCCTAATACTCAGGTGAGAGCATGTACACCTATATTCTTCCTTTGTTGGTGATGAGATGGCAAGAAAAATTGGGTTGGAGTCTGCAATCTGTCAGCAGGAAGTGCTGATAGCCACAGTTCTTCCCACCATTCCCCACTGCTAGCAGCCATTTCTGACTCTGGAAAAGTTTATTCCTGAAGTAACAAGACCCGCATTGAGTGATAGCCATGTGGGTTGGGAGGCTGCAGTGGGGAGGGGAAGAGGGCAAAATTGCTCCCTTTTGCCTCTTTGCCTGAACAGCACTTACTCCATGTAGGCTCTGCGATACCAGTGGATAAACGTTCCCAGGACTGAAAATGACTACTGCGGTCTGGAGAGAGATGGGGATCTTTGTGCAGACCGCGCAGGGCCCTTGTGCTGGATCCAACCCATTGTTTTCTAACAAAATAATCCTTTGTCAATAATGCTTATGTGCCAAATACCTTCTTCCAGAGAGAAATACCGATGGATCGGGAAGCATCTCCACCACAGTCACCACCTAGTGGAAGGAGGAGGCACAAGAGCCAGGAAAGGTCAAGTGACAGAGATGAGTCATCTAGCAGGGATAACAGAGACAGAAGAGAGAGACACAGAAACAAATCAGCCAAGGTAAATCTCAGCATCTTGAAACTCCTCTTGTGAATTGCATAAGCTACCCAAACTAGCACAGTCTCAGTCAGTAGGATGCTCTTTGCAACTAAGCAGATCTGGAAACCTACAAGATACACAATGGGAGAGCACCATTTCCTCTCGAACTTACAACTCTTTCTAGCAACTCAAATTCTTCTTGACCAGAGAAGTACTTTTGACCATGGATCAAAACAGATCACAGAATCTTGAGGGAGTATACAGTTTTATGAATTCTTAGGTAAAATATATTAAACCTAAGAAGCAGAATATACATACTTGTATTTATTTTTATTTATTTAAAACATTTTAATGCCTTTTTTCCACCCTATAAGGGTCCCCAAGGTGGCAAACATAAAAACATTGGTGGTGGAAAGTGCTGTTAAGTCACAGCTGACTTATGGTGATCCTGTAGGGTTTTCAGGGCAAGACATGTTCACAGGTGGTTTGCCATTGCCTGCCTCCGGGTGGGCTGAGAGAGTTCTGAGAGAACTGACTGGCCTGAGGTCACCCAGCAGGCTTCATGTGGAGGAGTGGAGATCAAACCCCGTTCTCTAGATTAGAGTCCTGCTGCTGTTAACCACTACACCACGCTGGCTCTCATAAAATCATTAGAACAGTTAAAAACATTTAAAATTACAGAATAATTAAGTAAAACAGCATACACAAACAACACCAGAACTACGGAGGAGGGCTGATAACCATTACTGAAGGTATGCCAAACGAAACCAAAAAAAAAAGAAAAAAGTTTTTCACCTCCTGGCCAAAAACACAGATACAGTATGAATTGATCTGCCAAGATGGAAAGATGCAGGGCAGGACATTGTAATTTGCATGGCAGTTCAAAAAGGACTCCAAGATCTATTCATATTGGAGAGCAAAATCTTTGACTTCCTAGAGCAGACAAACGAGCAGGTTGCAGCAGTAATATCCATGACATCTAGATGGCAATGGAATCTGAAGCTATCTGTTGGCACATTCAGATACTTCAGAGTACCTGGCAAATGAAAATTGTCTCTCTTTGAACAGAGTCTGAAGGAGAAAATTGTTTTGAATTATCTGTCAGGTAAATAGAGAGGCAATTACCTCCTTGGAGAAAGGGCATGATAAAATGTGTAGACAGAATGTTTTAAGTTTTCTGGTAAGAGTTAAATTGGGTATCTAAGTACAGCAATAACAGGTAACACTGATTTAAAAACACTGATTTAAAAACTGATTGCACATAGACAGGAAATGCCTGGGCTAAATCTGGCCTGACTTTCATTGTGACATGCCCAATGAATCTAAGAGTTACCAAATAAATGTAGTTTCGGGGTAGCTGTGTTTGTCTGCAACAGAACAGCTAGATTTGAGTCCAGTAGCATCTTACAGACCAACAAGATTTTTGAGGTATAAGCTTTCAAAAGCGATTGCTCTGACGAAGGGAGTATTGACTCTTGAGAGCAAATAAATGTAGATTTATATCCTGCCTTGGGTTGGTGAGGGGCATCACCAGGCAACTCCTAGAATGCAATCGTCTGGGAGGGGAAACTGAAAGTGATTTTCTACATACAGCCAAAAACAAACATGTTGCCGTTCTGTGTATTAAGACCTCTTGACAGCTTTAGCGCTTTACATTTCTGGGAATGGACAGCATGATTGTGGACAGTCTTAATGGTGCCATCCTTCTATTTTTTTTAAAAAAATCAGCATGCCTTATTTGTGGAACGAGAGGGCATTTTCAGTTTAGCCAAGTGAATGTCTGTGATTGCTGAGCTTATGCTTGTCCTTGTAAAAGGGGCAGAGAAGGAAGGGGAGTGGCCAAGATATTGGTTATGACAACAGAATTATAAAGTAAGGGATAGCAGAGGACTCTTGGTTGTAGATTTACTGCCCAATCTTAATGTTGCAGGGTGATCCTCAAGAGGAGAAACTTACTGCGGAAGACGTCTTTAAAAAGCCACTACCTCCATCGCTGAAAAAAGAAGAGAGTGCACCCCCAGTAAGAATGCTATACTTGACATTTGTGATCTGGAACAATTTCTCCTTATTGCAGATTTGTTCTCCAGTGAGGGTGGGGCATAATGCCCTGCTGAAATTGGCTGATGGTGATTAATCAACCAGCTAGTGACAGTTTTCAGCTCTGGTAGAGCTTTATAGAGATAAAGGTATCATGTTCCCTTCTGTGCTGAAACAACACTGAACAGGCTGCTGATTGATTTTTCTGCAGAATTGCATTTGACAAATAAGTGGCCTCCAAATTTTTCTATTGCCACACTGAATATTTATGTTGCAAAATTTCTTTTCTCTCTTGTCAAAGGTTGAGATTCGTGGAATATTAGGAGGGATTGGAAATCCTGTAAACCCACTGTTAAATGTTAAGTGCTGGAAACAATGATGAAATTTCACAGATACAATAGAAAGGACCCAGAGAATGATTTGAAGACTAATGATGTTATTACATTATTAAGGAAATGAGGAAGACTGCCAGGGAAACTTTGATAAGTGCTCCAGGCTTCATGATATTAAATTTTTGTTAATAAGACACACATGCTTTGGAAAGAAAAAGTAGACTGTATTAATGCAGAATGAGAGGGGAAGCGTGTGCTATGGTGCATCGTTGCAAAGCATTTATTATTTATTCATATAAATGTATACTCCATATTTCCACTGAGATGCTTAAGGGAGTTAATAAAGTCAGTGATCTTTCCCCATCTTCTCCTGCCCTCTAAAAGGCAATGCTGGGAACTGAGGGTGGGGGGGCTCAAAGAGAAAATGTCATGAGACTGGAAGGAGGGAGAATTGGGTAAACTTGCCCCTCCTCCATCTTACACTAATAGAAAGCTTGTTCCACTGTGTTTGCTGTGTGAGTACAGGAGGAATTTGGGAACATTTCACCCCATTTTCTCCTTCTCGCTGTAGCCCCCTAATAGTATTTTGTCCCGACGATTCTAAAACTCTTGACGATTCTAAAACGGTTGAGATTAAAATGGTCGGGTATGTGTGCCTTGGCTCTGAAGTGAAATAAATAGGTATTTTGTCCCCAAGGCTCCTGTAACCCCACCCCCAGCATTGGTAGTGGGGGGAGGGTCTTACAGTCCTACAAGACAGAGGGGAAGAAAGATCTGCCTCCATAGGAGCCGTGCCCGGGTACCTCTTAGGATCCAGCCTGATCTTTGGGTCATGTATTCCTGTGGCAGACTGAGATGATAGGGTTGAGGTAGTAGAACAGAGTGTACTACTTTAGCTGGATAATGCCAGTTTTGATTGTTCCCTTCACAAGAAAAAAACCCTGTCTTTGCAAGTCAGAAAATCAGGGGGGAGGTTCCAATCCAGTTCTCTATTTGCAGATAGGTGGGGTTTTTTCTGGTTCTTTTTTATAGAAGGGAGCATTAAAAATAGGATCCCTTTCTGCAGTGCTATAATCTTATTTTACTACCTCAGAACATAATCACCTCATTCTTCTACATTTATAAATCAAACATTGGGGCTGTTTCTGCGCATCACACAGAACAAGTTTTGGGATTTAATATTCCTAGTGAGGGTTCCCAGAGAGAGGTTTTTGCTAAATTTGCTCCCTGATGTTCTGGTTGCTATATGCAGGGATGGTTTTTTTTTTTTTTTTAAGTGATACCCTCAAATGGGACAGTCTGGAATTCTACCACCTCATTCTATATAATATGTTCAATGCATTTTATGAAGCCAGGCTTCAGCTAAAATATTGTGCCCAACATGAATTTGCATGTTTTGAGAAAGGCAAGTCTGCTCTCAATTTATGGTTAAGAAGTTCATGGCAGAATTTCAGGGACAGTTGAGTTTACTGATTAGTTCCAAAAGTGCCCTTCTGCTCCTGGTGGAATCAGGACGCATGTCATCATAATCTATAATACCAACTCCTCTCTTGTGCTGGATTGAGTGAGTCAAATCCCCTGAATCCCTGAAAAAGTCAGGACTCGCATCATGATGTAAGAATCCATAATGCAATGTGCAGAATGCTAGAATCAGTATTTTGTAGGCAGGACAAGAGCTCAATCCATTTTCTTAACACATTATTCATTGTAGGGCCCATATCATAATTCTGTGGCTAAAATGGCTCTATTCATTTACTTCATTTATACCCCAATTTTCTCCCCAATTGCGGGGGAGGGGGGAATACAAGAGCAGCCATTTTATCCTTACTATAGCCCTGTGTGAGGGCTGAGAGTACTAGCCCAATGTCACCCAGCCAAGCTTGCATGGCAGAGTGGAGATTCAGACCTGGGTCTCCCAATGCCTAGGCCGATACTGTAACCACTATATCCCACTGGGTCTCCTCTGGTTGAAGCTGATTAGCTAGTGAATACATCAAGGTCACTTCTGGCATCTCAGAATAGTTGAATAAGCTAGGGGGTAGTATAGATCTCATTCAGCTCTTTTTATTCCTAACAGCCAAAGGTGGTGAATCCTCTGATAGGGCTCTTAGGAGAGTATGGTGGAGACAGTGACAATGAGGAGGAGGAGGAGGAAGAGGAAGGAGAGCCACAGCCTCGGCCCCAACGGCCACCAGCGCAACAGGAAGAACTGCCTCAAAAGACTGAAAGTGATGAGGACAAGCTGACTGACTGGAATAAGCTAGCATGTTTACTCTGCAGGAGGCAATTTCCAAATAAAGACGTACTGATCAAGCATCAACAACTGTCCAACCTACACAAAGTAAGAAGGGAAGGAATACATTCAAGAGGATACTGTTGTTCATCCTGTGCTCCTGCAAGAAGTTAGATATAAATGCCTCTCAGGTTAGATAGGGATGGGTTCCTTGAGTTACCTGCAGTGGAAGGATGAGAGGTTAAAAATCTCCCCGCAACTCATCTCTTCATTTTGTACAGTGGAGCCCTGCTTACCTGTGCAGAAAGGCCCTCTTGAATAATTCAGTTTTGCATAGTTTGTGGAAAGCCAGAACTCCCAATATGGGCTTGGATCCCATAGAGTGTTTCTGTTGATTGAAAAATTTCCATCAGTGAGGCATGACTTTCTCACTCCCCACTGCCCAAAGTAATGTCCACTTCTAGAAAGCTGCTCCTGGGGGACAGCAGGGCACTTTGGGCTGCTGCTGGAGGGAGGAGGTGAGAAAGTTGTATTCAGCTTATGGAAATCCTTCCGTCAGCAGAAATTATTTTTTGGGATCCAACCCAATTAATCTACTGAAACTGATAGCTTCTTCAAATTATGGTTGAGAGCTAACCATGGTTAGGATTAACCTGCGTGCAATGCAGATGTAATGCTGAAGTGCTATGAACACTGAAAGCACTATAGAAATGCTAAGTTTTAAGTAATGAAAATGGAGGTGGGAATCACTTGGAGTGGGGGCATGAATATATGTAAGAAGAGATCAGGAAAGGTTAATTAATAGATGGCGTGTGTATACACTGGGCCATCAGTGGCAAATGAAAAAGATGAATTTCTTTTATATTTTGCTTGTATTTAGCATTCTTAAGAACTTTAGTTTTTTTGTGTGAAGGAATTTAGCATGAACCTGGTTTCATCTCCAAATATCAGTTGTTTATTCCAATTTTTGCTGCATGTTAAACTTGACAATCAGCTAACTATTCTAAAAGACTAGAAGAAATATTTGTCACTGCATAAAATGAGTCAATTAAAGAGCTATTTTTTCACCCCACTTTTTGTTCTTCTGACAGCAAAATCTGGAGATCCATCGGAAGATAAAACGATCCGAGCAAGAGTTGGCGTATTTGGAGAGGCGAGAGCGTGAGGTAACTGGGGAAGCGGGTTCTTAGCATGGCCCCTGTAGAGCCGTGGCTGCGCTGAAGGAGGATTCAGATACATAAACAAAACACTAGAGTTCCCTACTTGCAGAACTGTGCATGTGCATACAGAGTGCAAGGCAGGGGCATCTAGATTACTGACTGAAATGACTATTGAAAGTGAATCGAGCTATCACCATCCTTTCTCATACAACAGCAACTGTAAACGGTCCCATCACAGAGGGCAAACAGCGTGGGACACGAGGAATACAGAACTTACGTGATACATTGCTTATTTGTGTGACCCAGTAACTCCCCTTCCTGGCTTTAGAATACTGATATTTCACTCATTCCTCTGTGGTAGTATGACTGCAATTTAGAATAAAGCCATGTGTCGTGGAAAGCTCCCAGTGGAGCAGAATGGAACAACTGAATTGTTTAGGAACTGGGCTTGCGGTAAATGCCAGTCCCTGGGGTTCTTTATTCTGCTGCGTAGAGGCTGCAGTTGCTTATCATGGAATTCAAGAATTTCCCATAGGATTATCTTAAGCTTCTCTCCAGAGCAAGAAGTTCATCTCTCCTTGGTAAGGAAATGTTTGGATGTATGATGGCACTGCCAAAAGATGCTGAATCTCTAACTGCAAGATTCATACTCACACAGGAAGAGAGATGACTGGTCTCAGTGTGCCACAGTATATTGTGATCCAAGTGTTATATATTAATGGCAGCACTCAAGTCAATACATTCTTTGAAAGGAAACAAACATCCCTGTAAGCTAACCATTCTGTTTTCCTCCACATGTGGGTGGTAAACAGTGGCTAACTCCTTATTCTTAAAAGTATTTTGATATCACATTGAAAATGCCATAGAGTTAATAAGATGGATGTGTTCCAGTAGAACCAACCTATAACGTTTCAAATCCAGAATGTTGAAGGGGGATGTTCTGTTGAAGTACAAAGGGGGGACTAGGAGAATTTTTCTCCACTGTCTGGAGAATAATTGGTCGAATACAGAGATTTCAAATGAAGGGATGAGTTAATGGTAACCAATTTGGGGGGGTGGATTAACTCTGTCTTATTTACTAACTGTGCATTATATTATAAAGGGAAGGTTTAAAGAAAAGGGGAGTGACCGAAGAGAGAAATTTGGGGAACGTGATTCCCCAGAGAGAAAACGGCCAAAGTACTTGAGGGACTCTGAAAGGTAATAGCATGTGATTGTCTCATGAAATAGGTTATCTCTGTTACATGTTGTTTGTAATGGTTAAGGCAACTAGCATCAAAGCACTCCAGTGACTAATTCTTATCATTTATGTACCACTTGAGCATTCAGTGCACTTTACATACATTTTTAGTAATCTTTACACCATTCCTGTAAAAATAGGGTATTATCTCTAGTTGAGGCTGAGAGTGACTTCCTTAAGGCCACCAAGTAAATTCCTGGCAAAGGTGAGATTATAGAGAACTTCAGAGCCACTATATTATACTGGTTTTCATTTTTAAACAACTTGTGAAAAGATACTCAACAGTGCCATGTTAATGTTTAGGAATTATACATTTTTGCATACATAAAAAGAGATTGAGACCAAGCGCATACTATTTTAGGGTGTTTTTTTACCAGGTGTCTCTGGAGAATTAATGTCTTTTATGGATCAGACCTTTTAAAGAATGAGCCTCTGGGCAGATCTGATAGTCTTGCTCTTAATGTTCCAATTCTGTAAAATGCACTGGTATACAATGGATGTGCATCCTCTTGAAAATGTTTTCATGTTAGTAGCTACATGGCATATTGCATTATTTGCAGGATGTCTTCTGCTGTCTGGTTTGTTAGTGTTTTTATATTTTGTAGTCTGCTTTAAGTCTTAGCTAGAAAGGTGGGCTTGAAATGAAGTAAATAAATATTTGTTTGCAGTGACTATAAGCCCACAGATAAAGGAAGGAAGGACAGCAATAACAAAGGAAGCCGCATGATGCAGGCAATGGGCTGGAAGGAAGGCTCTGGTCTGGGGCGCAATGAACAAGGCATGACATCACCAGTAGAGGTAAAGCTCCTATCTCTGTTTTCTGTGGCTTCAGCATAGATAGAAGTGCATAAGCAATATATCCTTGTGTGAGCCTCTTAGAATCATAGAGTTGGAAGGGACCACCATGGTCATCTAGACCAACCCCCGCACACTGCAGGAAATTCACAACTACCTCCCACCCCCAATGACTCCTACTCCATACCCAGAAGATGCCCTCCTGCTTTTTCTGGATCTTATCTGAAGAGCTGCCTTTTGGAAGAATTATGTCAGTCTTTTAACTTAAGACACTTAAAGAGTGGGAAAAGGCACGAAACAACATGTTGTCTTTTGCTTCCCAAAGGAGTATTTATCTGTGTCCAGACATATTGGGGATGATGGTACATACATGCACGTGCACAGTGCCACTTGTAAGAATTTGTTTCCTGGCTCTGAGCTTGGCTTTGGCTGGGAAGAGCAGGATAACAAATGGAAATAATAAAAAAATAAATTGATAAAGTCACTGCTGTGTTTAGCATTTCTGATCGCCTGCCATGAAATACTCTGCCTTGCATCCACATTCACCTTCAGCCCTGCTTCATCTCCCATGCCACTCCCTTTTGTTTGTGAGTATGTTATTGAGCCACGTTGGGTCTCCAGCCCAGCCTGTCACTGTCATTTACCCCTCCTCCCTGCCATCTAGCAAAAGCAGTTTATAAACTCCGAGCCTATACAGTGTGTATCCCAGGGGTTATCCTTTAGGGCTGCAAACTTTGGCAATAATTCCAGAGTGTAAGGCATTTCACCACAGTCTCTACTTCCATTGGTGACAGACATGGTATGTGTGTTGGAAGTAGGTGTGGTGAGTTGTGATACTGGAGGTAGTTTTAGTAAGGGATCTGCCAATGTGAGGTTAGTATCATGTCACTATGGAAAAGACACAAGACTTTAACCTTATTTACAAATTGGGTATTGAACATGTTCACTGCTTATTATCCTGTTCTTTCAAACAATATTACACTATGCTTGCTTAAATAGCTGAAATGGGGTTTGGTAGATAGCACAGGATAGCTTGATCTTGTCAGATCTTGGAAACTAGGCAGGGTTGGGGCCCTGATTAATATTTGGATGGGAGAATACCAAGGAATACCAGGGTTGCTATGCAGAGGAAGGCAATGGCGAAATCACATCTGAACGTCTCTTACCTTGAAAAACCTACGGGGTTGCCAAAAACCGGATGCAACTCGATGACAAAAAAATACACCTTTATATGTTACATAATAATATCTGCTCCTTGCCTAGCAAAATTGTTTTTTTAAAAAAGCACAATTGTTTGTTTACTGCATGCTAGAACTACTAGATGCTAGAACTACTAGAAGCAAAGAATTTTATAATTTTTTTTCCAGGCAGAAAGTCGGAGGAAGGGAGCCGGCTTAGGGAGCCAAGGAAGACCAAACAGAAGGCAATCAAATGAAACCTATCGAGACGCTGTGCGGAGAGTCATGTTTGCGCGCTACAAGGAACTTGAATAAATGTTGAAAGCAACCCCACAACACCCAACACATCTTCTATCCCTCAGTCCTTCTTTGTGTCTGTCTCTGGTTTTTTGAATCAATGTTTTTTGCTGCTGAAGTGTCTTTTTTTGTTTTGTTTTTGGAATAAAACAGAAAAGTGAATGTTTGGTTGTCTTTTCCTTTTCCTGAATTTCTTTGACCTAAATCTTGTTGGAAAAATTGTTTAGTAATCTTTCTCAACATCATCATTAATTCAGTTTATTAACCCACTCTCTTCCCAGTCAAAAGCCAGGCTCAGAGCGGCTGAACATGAAATTCCAGTAAGACAGCAACTCTTTGATAACAGAATGCTGTGAGAATCTCCCCCTCCATAAGTGGCACTGGAAATGTATTAATGGTGGGAGTGTTTCAAAGATCATGCTCTCTGTGCTTTTAAGCGAAACTAATATGGTAGCTAGGAGCCCCGTGGCGCAGAGTGGTAAGCTGCAGTACTGCAGACCAAGCTTTGCTCACGACCTGAGTTTGATCCCAACGGAAGTTGGTTTCTGGTAGCCGGCTCAAGGTTGACTCAACCTTCCATCCTTCCGAGGTCAGTCAAATGAGTACCCAGCTTGTTGGGGGTAAAGGGAAGATGACTGGGGAAGGCACTGGCAAATCACCCTGCAAACAAAGTCTGCCTTGTAAACATCGGGATGTGACATCACCCCATGGGTCAGGAATGACCTGGTACTTGCTCAGGGGACCTTTACCTTTTTAATATGGTACCTAGATAGCTACACTACAGTATTGACTAGAATCCAGGATTTTCTGTATCACTGATAAATATTGGGTATCATTGTATTCCCAGAATTTTGCGATAAGTAGAATATCTTGAACTAATTACTTACTGGAAGACAGTTCAAGATATTGTAAATAGATTTCTATACACAATGAAATATCTAACCCGCTTAATCATCAATGAGATTAACTTAATTTCTAAATTTGTTTACTTGTAAGTAAATCATGTTTCATAGGAATTTGCCCCAACACTGATTTGCTAGTTTAAATGTTACCTGAAAATGTTGGTTTCAGCTGAAATTATTTCTAAATTAATTTAGTGTTATCTTGGAACTGATAGTCTACTTAGTTTCCAGACTGTTCCCAAACATCTGAAGTTCCAGACCCACCAGTTCAATCATAACCCAGTTTAGAACAAACACCTCTTCCTGGTAGAGTTTGTATGAGGTTATGGATGAACAAGTTATAAGGCTGCAATTCTATGCACACTTCAGCTGTCATTAAATTCCATGGGGCTTGCTTCCATGTAAACATGCTTAGGATCATACGGCATACCTTATGTTACAATAGGAAGGGGGAAAATGGTGCCTTTCCTTGCTGGCGAACTCCCTTAGACCAAGGGTTCCCTGGAAAGTACTCCGGTAACCCCAGTTGCCACTCAGGACCTCCTGAGAACCTCTAGACCAGTGATGGCGAACCTTTTAGAGACCAAGTGCCCAAACTGCAACCAAAAACCCACTTATTTATCGCCGAGTGCCAATGCGGCAATGTAACCTGAATACCACCCCCAGAGGGGGCCCAGAGGGAGAGGCTAGGGTTGCCAAGTTCCTCTTCGCCATGAGTGGGAGGTTTTTGGGGTGGCGCCTGAGGAGGGTGGGGTTTGGGGAAGGACTTCAGTGCCATAGAGTCCAATTGCCAAAGTGGCAATTTTTTCCAGGGGAACTGATCTCTATTGGTTGGAGATCACCTGTAATAGCAGATCTCCAGCTAGTACCTGGAGATTGGCAACTAGTTCCTTAGTGTTTTCTCTCTACATATCAAGACAAATGGAAAGGTGTTTGGAGGATAGCTTGTGGGCACTTCAAAGGTGGAATAGGACTGCACGCCCCTCCGCCCGCACAGACCCAGAAGGCGCCGGAGAAGCCGCTGGAGGGAAAGAAGGAAGGAAGGAAGGAAAGAAGGGAAGGGAGGGGGAAAGGGAAGGAAGGGAGGGAGAGAAAGAAAGAAAAAGAGAGAGAAAGGGAGAAAGAAATGGAGCAAGGGAGAGAAAGAAAAGGACATAGGGAGACAGAAAAAGAAAGAGGCCATTTATGCATGGGAGGTTTTGCCTTGGATTTGCCACTCGGTGGGGCGCGGCGGCAGGCTTGTGAGAGGCGAGCAGGGTGGGGCAGAGGGCGCCTCCTTCGCACCCACTGACCAGCCATGCCCTCCGCCCGACAGGCCCAGAGGGCGCCGGAGAAGCCGCTGGCCATGCCGAGTGTGAGCGCTCGGCTTCTGTTCCCCCTCTCTCCCACCCGCCTGGCTGGCCGCGCACGCTCCAGCGGTGGCAATGGCGGCAGCTTCTGTGGGAGAGTCCTGGGGCCACCGCCAATGATGTCGGAGGTTCCCCATCCCTGGGCTACAGCCTCCCCCATCCGGGGTGGGGCAGAGCCGGAAAGGCCAGCGGCTTGGAGGAACCGTGCGTGCCGGCAGAAAGGGCTATGCGTGCCGGAAGTGGCACCCGTGCCATAGGTTCGCCAACACGGCTCTAGACTGACCTGCTGAGAAGGCCCTCTTCACACGTAGTACTAGAGCAACAATTTATAACCAACCTGGTAGCACCGTGCAGTCTAGCACATGGGGAAGAAATTAAAATAAATATCCCAGAGAAATAGATTGTATTAAGTGAAGCCAAAAAATGTTTTTATAAAAAGGTTTATTGTAAAAAAGGGGGGGAGGAAAAGGTTGGATTTTTAAAGGGGGAGGCAAACAAAATACAGGGGAAAGCACAGTGACAACCACACAGATACTCAAATGAAAAGCAGTACAGTTGCACTAACTAAGCTAAACACGTTACCTATGCTGAAGCTGGTTCCTCAGAGCATGTGCAGAGTTCCTTGTGGTAACAAGAAGTCGAAGGAGTCCTTAATCCCTACCCAACTTCTTATGGACCCAGTTTTCACTGAATCTTGAAGACAAGGGAAAATCTCAAACATACGGATAGTTATGCTAAAGTGGAGGTGGACCTAAGCCAGCCTCCTTTCTAAGACTGACAAGCACATTTCCCATCTCCAGTGTCATCGGCTACTTTTACAATCAGAGCTATATCCCACTTCCATCAAGCACCCGGTAATGGCTCGAAACATCCTTGACAAATACCTGGCCTGGTCTAAACTGGATCATCCCTTATCCAAAAGGGATTAAGTCTGCCAGGATGGTCCAATTTGGGATGGAGCTGAATGTGTTTAAGTGCCGTCAAGTCGCTTCCTGCTCATGGCGACCCTATGAATCAGTGTCCTCCAAAACAGCCTTGTTCAGATCTTGAAAACAGGGCAGTTTACATAGGGTTGCCAAGTCCCCCCCCCCAAAAAAAAACCTCCCACCGATGGAGAGGGGGGAACCTGGCAACCCTATGTAATATGCCTTGCGTCTCAGCGAGAAAGGAAGACTATAAATAACCAAATAATAAAATTTTACAATTATATGCCAACTCATAATTTTTTCCTTGACCTTGCTTTGTCAGTTTATGCACAATGGCTACAGCGACGTGCTGGTGGAATAGCAGTTGCTGTTCCTAAAAATTTAAACCGCACCTTTATCTCTAGTGGAGACCCAAAGCAGCTTACATCACTCTCCTCCATTTGATCCTCACAACAGTCCTGCTATTCACATTTACATACTGTTCACATTTACATGCTAATGCTTGTCTGAATTCACTCTCCTCTACTTCAAGACCGATGGATTCACATTCGAGCTGTGTCTGAAGAAGTGAGCTGTGGCTCCCGAAAGCTCCTACCCTGCCAGACAATGTTGTTGTGAGTCTTTCAGGTGCTACTGGACGCTGACCCTTTTCTACTCCTGCGAGGTTGGTTAGGCTAAGTACGTGGTTGCCCTAAGGTCACCCAGGAGGCTTTCCTGGTGGAGAGGGGAGTTGGAGCCATCGTCTCCCAGGTCCCAGTAGTCCGACGCTCCAGCCGGCTTGTTCTCGTGGGGCGTTGCATCCCCCCTCGGCCATTTTGTACCATCCGTTTGTTAAAATGTAGAGACTGTTTCCTTGCTGACTTTATGTCACTGCTTCATCTTTGCTTTTCGGAGAGTCCTGCCATGCCCTTGCGCCGAAGCGGACGATTCCTGTGATTTTGACCCACAGCATATACCCCCCCCCCCACGCCCACCACCACCACCACCACGGAGGATTGTACTGCAGTTCTGTTGCCCTGACCTCTGTTCCTGCTCCTGCCTTGTCGGGAGACTCAAGACGGGTCTGGAACGTGGCGCCCTGCCGGGGACGGTCTGCGTTGCAAAAGATGCCGGCTGCCGCGGAGATTGTGCAACCCGCTCTTATGCGCCCCGCTACACGTTTTGCTGTATTCATGCCTTACTTTCAAGTACTACGTATATTTCGCAGTGGGTCGCCGTGTTAGTCTGTTTGCAGTAGTCAAAAAGGGCCAGAGTCCAGTAGCACCTGAAAGACTCACACAAATATTTTCTGGTAGGGTAGGAGCTTTCGTGAGCCACAGCTCACGAAAATACAGCTCTCTGTATCTGAAGAAGTGAGCTGTGGCTCACGAAAGCTCCTACCCTACCAGAAAATACTTTTGTTAGTCTTTAAGGTGCTACTGGACTCTGGCCCTTTTTGACTATGTATATTTTGGTCATGTCATGAGACGAGAAGAGCCACTGTAAGGTGGGTGGTGGGTATACGGGCCCTGTTTATTTAATAATTCCATAACAGAAGAGGTGTAATTGTAGTATAAGTGCTCTTTTTGTATTTTTTTTTTGTATTTTAATATTTTCTTTTTTATGATTTATACTTCGTTATGTTTTCTTTTTTGTAAAAATCATAAAAACTTCTCTATATATAAAAATACAAAGAGTCTCTGGAAAAGACAGTCATGCTAGGAAAAATTGAGGGCAGCAGGAAAAGAGGAAGACCCGACAAGAGGTGGATTGACTCAATAAAGGAAGCCTTCAGTTAGCAAGATCTGAGCGAGGCTGTCGAAGACAGGACATTTGGGAGGACTTTCATTCATAGGGTCGCCATGAGTCGGAAGCGACTTGACGGCACTTCACACACACACACACAATGTATATATTAAGGTAGCGAGCTTTCTGAAATGGCCGTAGAAGATAGCGATAAGAGTACTGAAACCAAGATGGTCGGACGCCCAGAGAGATTGAGCGAACCTAGCATCCCTTCGATCGCACAAAGGCTCCATAGTACAGTGCAGAAAGAGACCGGAGGTGTGAGCGTAGAGGTGTCAGAAATGTTATATCGCAGTGCTGGGTAGCAGGGCTTTTAAGATTGGGAGGGGGGGGGGACTTCTCCCCAGTGCCAACTTTTTTGGAATAATAGAAAAGAGCAAGAGTCCAGTAGCACCTTAAAGACTAACAAGAATATTTTCTGGCAGGGTAGGAGCTTTCGTGAGCCACAGCTCACTACTGGACCCTTGCCCTTTGCTACTACTGCAGACAGACTAACACGGCGACCCACTGTGAATTATTTTTGGAATAATGCAACCAAAGAGGGCCCCGCCCCACCTGAGCGCACTACGGTACCCAGAATGCGGCGCGAAAACAGAAGCTTCTGCCTGTCGGCGGCTGGAAACTTCCAAGCGGGTGGCGCTGGGCATTGTGGGTAGAAGACGGGGAGGTCTGCCTCGGCGCCATTTTGTGGCGTTGGAGAAAGGCTGCGGCGGTTGCTGCTGTGGCTGCTGCGGCGGCGCGACCCCTTCTCCCCCGTCTCCCCTTTCCGGTAAGTTCTGATTCCTGGACGTTTAGAGGCGAAGACATTGATTTTATACAGAGACGGCCAAGAGCCCCGACCAACCGACGCCAACGCTGCGGCAATCGGTTACCTTTGAACAGGCCGCCGTAGACCTTGCCGCGAAGAGTGAAGCCTCTCGCTGTCACGACCCTAGGGTTAGTACGGAGTGAGGTGCTGTAGCGGGGTTCCCTTTTGGAGTCGTTGAGGGTCTAGTACTTAGCGGGTCTCGGAGCCCCTAAGGTTTAAGGGGGCGGGGGGGGGAGGGGGCTGTTGCAGTCGGTTGTCTCCCTAGAAGCATCACTGTTTGCTCCCGATCTCTTATTTTCCTTTCTCTTCGTTAAGGCCAATGGGGCTGGAAATCGCACTTGCTAATAATCCTCGTTACTGTCGATCGCAGGCGTGGCTGCTTTCTGCGGTTGTTTTTTTCTCCCCCGGACACTGCGACGTGTCAGACACCATTTTGATGCCTTCCCAGCCCTCTCGTTTCCTATAGATCCCTGGGGGGGGGGGGTGTTGCTGCGTTTGGGGCTGTTTCGTACCCCGTTTGCCACGCAATGAATCGCTGCTGCTTAGCGGGGTGTCTGGGCTGCATTTGGGGGTGACTTGTGGGGAGCGTTTCTCTCTGCTCATTGCGCAGTATTCTGATCACAAAAGCGATTGCTTTTTAGTAGCTGCGTCTAGATTAAAGCGTTGGAGGTTATTTTCAAATGTAATTATGAGCTTTCTTTAATGATGCTCTCGAATGGTAAATGAGTGGAGGTGGGGTTCGTAGAGCCACGAATCCCCTGCCGTCTGTTCTTCAAAAAAATTATGCCTGCATTGATGGATTTTCCCCTTTGTTGTTTTCTAGATTCTTCTCTTGATCTACTAGAAGTGGTTTAGCCAAGACCAAAGGGCAAGCCATGGGTTCCGACAAACGGTATGCAGTATGGATGTGTATGTAGTGCTGTGTGCGGTTGTAAATCTTAACACAGGATAGCTCGCTGTTATAAAGTGTAAATCTTTGGTCTGAGATGTAGGAATGCTGTGTCTTTTGTCTTGCTGGGAAGAAAATGAATTACTTGGTGACACTGACAGATGTATGCATACGCAAGCTGGAAAAGAGTCTCAGGTTAACAGATGCTGCCCTCGTTGATCCTGGATCAGCGGTAAATGTGGATCCTGTCTTCCATGAGTTGAGCCACATAAGATGAAGGGAGACCTCTCTGTGTGCCCTTCCAACTGCAGCATGTTCCCTCTTTCCTAAATCTGGATTTCTAACAGCGGCATGGGCAATGGGTTTTCTGCATTGGGGGGGAAGATAATGAAATGTAGTCTCCCCCCAGTTCTTCAGATGGAAAAGGAGATCAGGATCCAAGCTATAGTTTGTATTGCGGTAAAGTAGAAAGCCGAATTAAATTAATATTCTTTATGGTGCTTCTATATTAAGCCCTTGAACTATAGAGCACACTTTTATGTCTGAAAACCACTTTTATAAATCGGTGAGTTACCATTAAATATATCACATGGTATATACTCAGCTCCCCTGACCTGGCTGGGCCAGGCTAGAATGATCTCAAGCTAAGCAGGATCAGCCTTGGTTAGTACTTGAATGGGAGACCACCAAGAAATACCAGGATTGTTATGCAGAAGACGACAACGGCAAGCTACCTCTGTTAGTCTCTTGTCGTGAAAACCCTACTGGGTTGCCATAAGTCAGCTGTGTGTGTGTGTTTAATGTCAAATAAAGGTGTGATTTGATTTGATTTGAAGTCAGCTGTGACTTGATGGCACTTTAAACATACACATAGTCAGATTTGCACTAATAACTACCCTCTGCCAACCTTAGACATAATTAATTTTAAAAAGGAGATTTGTGTATAGAACTGAGTTTTGTACTCCTGCACTAACAAACCGTGCAGTGGGTACCATGATGTAATTATAACATGCAGTTTGTCTAGAGATGCAGCATTTTGATACACCCTTTCTTGTGCAAGGATGTTAACTGAGGGGCAACATTACAACCTTCAAGTTGTTTCTCTTTCCAATCTTTGTTTCTGCAGTGTGAGCAGGACAGAACGAAGCGGAAGATATGGCTCTATTATAGATCGTGATGATCGTGATGATCGAGATTCCAGAAGCCGGCGACGTGATTCTGACTATAAAAGATCCAGCGAGGAGCGCAGAAATGACAGATATGATGATTACAGGGACTATGATGGCAGAGATTATGATGGCAGAGATTATGATGGCAGAGATTATGATGGCAGAGATTATGATAGTCCTGAGGTAAGTAAGAGATGTGCATAATTTGGTAGGCTGTGAATAAAGTGTGAAGCTAACTCCTAGTTAGCATTTTGAATAGATTTGTACTCATCCATGTTAATCAACCAGAGATTTTCTTGCTGAGATTATTAATCACATGGTATGGCCAAGAACTTCATTCTGTTTGATGTCTTCGGTCTGACTAGTATTGATGAAACTACTCAGTCTTAAAATCCATCATCAGCTACAACTAGGATTTGTGGTGGGGGGGTTGTCTGTGGAATGAATAAATGTGTTTGCTTACAGAGATGCATTCAAGAGTCGTTTTCTTGAGTCTTAAAATGGTCTGTTTAGTGGATAAAGTTCCAAAGGATTGACTTGTAAAATGGCATTGTATACACTTGCTGAAGTACATGCTTACTTGGCAGAGGGAGCATGAACGTGAGCGACGTAATAGTGATAAATCCGAAGATGGATATCATTCTGATGGAGACTATGGAGAACATGACTATCGAAACGACATTAATGATGAGAAAGAAAGCAAGACCATCATGTTACGTGGGCTTCCTATCACTGTTACAGACTATGATGTAAGTAAACTCATTTTTTAAGCAATATCTAGTGTCTCAGCTTTTTAGTTGTAAATTTAACAAAACACCTTTTTTCTTACATTTAAGTGAATTTTTAATGGTTCTGAATCTTAATTACTCTGGCTTGGATACAGAGGTATCACTGGACAAGTGAAAGGCACTTCTCATGTGGGTTGGCTAACTTCCCTTTCTACCTGGAGAGTCCTCCAACTTTCTGGAATCAGTGTTTGGGGACCACAGGGGTAGGGAGAGGATGTTGGCAAGCCTTCCTGTGTGCATATGTTAGAAGTGCCTTCTGTGGGGTCTGAGTATCCAAACCTTTAAATCGTTTTCGCCACAACTCTTTTGTTGTGAGGCTCACAAACTTGTTCACAAGCTTCAAGTGAATCTTGCAATTTATTTCAAAGTCAGTTTGATTTGCATTAGGTCTGTTGTAGTAAAGCAAAGATCTAATTAGAACTTGAAATTGGTTGCACTTTTTTGGATACTGCTGATGCTTTGTCAAACTCGCAAATAGATTCGAGACATCATTGAATCCTGTGAAGGCCCTCGGCCTGCAGATGTGAGACTGATGAAAAGAAAGACAGGTGAGAGTTCTACCTTTTTTTCCTTTTTGGTTCCATCTTCCTCTTCCCCAGGCCTAAAACAGTTTTCAAAACTGTCACACACCTGCAAGTACAAAGCAAAATGAGAGGTTTGCCATGGTTAAGGAATTTTGCCTTTTGAAAGGCTAATAGGTAGTAGAAGAAGCCATCAGTTTATATATATATTAAAAGGTATTGGTAAGTAAACCTACTGTAAATCAATTTTTAAATTTTCGTAGTCTGTTGCATGATCATTAAACATGAATCCCATTCAGGTGGAATGTAGCCTGTTGAGGCAGCTTGGTTTCCTTGCCATGGCAAAACAAGAAGCAAATTCAGAGTTGACGTCGCATTTATAAAACTGCTTTGTCATGAAATAATGAAGCAGTTGGAGAGAGATTCACCTGTTTTTAAGGAACTGACTAACACAAGTATCCCGTCTATATCTGAATGCTGTCTCTAGGTGTAAGCCGTGGTTTCGCCTTCGTGGAGTTTTATCACTTTCAAGATGCTACCAGCTGGATGGAAGCCAATCAGGTTGCTTCACTCACCAAGTCTAGATATTCCTGAAAATGGAACAAGTCTGTACAGTTTTTAAAAAGGAATAACTAAAAAGCTGAAGGAGTTGTTTGTTCCAAAACCGTGACTTCCTAAAGATACAAAGCTTTGTGTATATTAAAAATTTGTTTTTAAGAAATTCGAATAACAGAAAACATGGGAAAATCTGTTGGCAATCTCTTACGAGACCAGCATAAATCTGTGTTTAACTGTTCACTAGTAAGAGTGCTGTAACACAGATCTTAATAACTTTTGAAGCCTTTAACCAGACTCCTGGAGAATTATTTCTACAATTATTCCTTGTTAAGTGCCCACCAAAATTAATTCTTTAAATATCCAACCAATTCTGAGTATTCCAGAATTTGTAAGTGTACTTTATGGTAGTATAAGTTACAAAGATACAGTCTTTGAAACTTAAATATGAAAACATCTGCATCTTCAGCAAAAGTAATGACTTCACCATCAAGTAAAAATACATTTAGTTTATCAGAGCAATTAAACTGATACATAGAATGAGAAATATAAACTAAAAAGAATAGTATTTTGCTTTAATTCCAGCACAGTGATACTTTAGTGATTTGAATTATATCAATTTATGTTAATGAAATAATTGTACTGATGTATTGTTATAAAGCTAGAACTATGTAGGTATGTCTGACATTAAAATATATTGCTTTTTTAAGACTGAAAAAGCACTTTGTACTCAGCTTTGAACTTATTGTTTAATGGCTGTTTTAACATATTGCTTTGGCAACTATCACAGCAGTTAAACTAATAAAATCTTTGCATGCCTTAAGTGGCCTGTACAGTGGACATAGAATGCAATGGCACCACAAAATCTGGTGCCCACATTAACCTGCTAGTAAACTGGAATCACAATTTTAATATTGTCGAAGGCTTTCAATTTAATGTATACATTCAATTTAATGTATACAATTTAATGTATACAAAGCTGTATCAATGTTCATGGATCAATTTCAAACTCCAAAATAATCATACATCCTTTAGTAATAGGGAAAAAGTAGATGAGCCTCCCTAGTGGCCTGTTGCCATTGAACTGTCAGACAAACATGATACAATACTGTAAATATGCCAGCATCTTTTGTTTGTGTGTGCATACTCCAGTTACTTTTGAGCCTTCAGCCTTACCCTCTCCTTTCGTGGGGGTACTAAATTATCTACTCCAGCAGCAAAGGACTGGGTCTGCACTCTTTTTCCCCCAGATCCTTATTGCTCTTGAAGCCATTACTGTTAGAACTCAGTTTTCTAAAGTAACTTTCAGATAAATTGTGAGCCACGTTAACTCAACGTTCACATCCCCAGGACATACTTAAAGGTGCATCTCTCTGAAAGAAGAGTTTTAACAGACTTGCAAAAAGTTAGGGGGGGTTATAGGATTTCACATAGAATTCAAAACAGTTTGAGGTTGAGAAACTTGGCTTCTTTTAAGTAGCTAATCCTTTATAACATTCACTGATTTTGAAGGGGGCACTGAAAGCAATACGAAATATTAACCGATTGGCGAAACTTCAGTATCAGTCTAGTTATTTGAAGAAAGCTATTTTCTGAGGGACACAAACCTATTATGCAAGCTTTCATGCGTAATGATGAAATTAGTCAAAAGAAATTTATACTGAACGTGTGTTCAGTTCATGTCTATTGTCAGCCTTGAAGTGTACCCAGGGTCCTTTCACAAAGTACTGTACTTTCAAAGGGGCACATGAAGAAAGCAACTGAGAAGTCAATTTGTTTGAAGTTTTAAAAGATCTAGGGTGTTGGAGTTGGGGAAGAAGTGAAGCAGTCACTTAACAATACTTTAAAAGCCGTGTGTTGCTATGCCATTACAATTTGGTCTCCTTTGAGACACTTCCTGGTTCCATGTCAGCGCTTAGTTTTGGCAGCTCGATCAACATTCCCTGATATCGTTTACTTTTACTGCACATCCCATTTTTTTGCTGCCCATGTCCTCCTGCAGGACTGGATGGGCAGAGTGTAGGTGGCGGTGGTTGGTCCTGTACGTTCTCCCCATATGTTGTCCATTTAATTCATGAGCACTGAATCCTCCGAAGTGTGCTCTGCCATGGGAAAATGGACACCTGTGCTGTGATACTGGAATAACTAAATGTGCTTTTTTTGCAGAAAAAATTGGTGATTCAGGGGAAGCCAATTGCCATGCACTACAGCAATCCCAGGCCTAAATTTGAAGACTGGCTTTGTAACAAGGTAAGACAGTGTTTCTGCAAAGAAGCGGACTTCCTAGCTGCTGTCTGGTTATATATACTTAACTATATCCATTTAAGTGAACATTATTTTTAGAATCTCCCTTGGAGCTGCATTAGCTGCCAAAGCAGTTCAAATTCAAAACAGCATGCAACATAAATAATAGCACAGTGGTTGCCACTGAAGTAGAATTGTCTGGCGGAAGGAGTATTGGGGGTCTGCTTTTGATGAGAAATCTTGTCTGTACTGGATCATCAGCTGATGTATTGGACATGGAGAACAGATGATTAGTGATGGTTCCTTTGCTCTTATTCTAAAACCTGTTCAGTGTTAATACCCTTTCCCTACTTCCTAGTGACCTGGTCGCAACACTTCCTGCTGTTCTTTACTGCCCTAAGAAAAATATGGCACCTAAGTTGACTGAGGTGGGGCTGCTTCTTCAGACTAAGCTGTTGACTGGCAGCTGTTACAGGATTGTGTTGTAACATGACGGTGCAAAACTATTGCAATTTTCAGATTTATGTAGAGTTGGCATAGTATATTCAGAAATGCTGATCATCTGGCTAGGACATCCTCTGACCACTTCCTCCTTTGCTCATATTGAGAACTACCCAGATCTGTGATATTATGTAAGAGTATAGACCCAAGTCTATACTTGGTCTCTAGGCCTCATAGTAGATCTTCTTAATTAGGAATCTATTTTCCCAAGACTTGCTTGGCTGTTCTTCAAATTTGAATGAGCATTTCTAAGGGCGAAGTATTCTTAGTAAGTACTGTCACATCTGCATACTCCTAGGTGCTACATGCTGTGTGCATTTCAGCTGACTGATGTCAGACATACCTTGGCTTTGGGAGTGTACCATCTGCATCACTAATGTGCTGGATAATGTGTAGTTAATGTTGATAATGGTTTTACTTGAAAATAATTTCTGTAAATGGGGTGCGTCCTTTTAGTAAAAATTTTTTGCTGTCAAGTCACAGCTGACTTACAGTTATTCTGTATAATAAATAAAATATGCTACTAAAAGTGGTAGTATAATAAATTGTGATAAATTGGTTTTACATTTTAGTGCTGCCTTTACAACTTCAGGAGGCGATTAAAATGTTTTCGGTGCGGAGCAGATAAGTTTGGTAAGTTCAAATAACGGTATGATTTAGTATAAGTTCTACTGTACTAAATTATTGTAACCGGCACGTCATTCATTTTATAGACTTGTGGAGGTCTGTGACATCAAATAACTTAACTCTGCTGTGTTACTGAATACAACTTTCTCTCTTTTACAACGAAGATTCAGAACAGGAGGTGCCACCTGGAGGAGCAGAGGCTGTTCAGTCTGTGGATTACTATTGTGACAGTGAGTCTTGTCTCTCAAGGTTTATTTCACACTGTGGGGTGAGGGGGCTCCTGAGATTATTAAAGGAGTCATCAAAGTTATTTAGAGAGCAGTAATTGGGTGTTTCTGTTTCACAAGCTGTTATAAGGTTAAAAACCTAATCTGTACAAAGTATACCAAAATAGTCACCAAGGAGAATGTGAATATGTCTTCGTTTGGCTCGTTCCTCCAAGGATGCTGTTCGAGGGTAGCTAATGAAGACAAATATGGACTAGGCGGTCTCTGGATTGCGGGGTTCTGCAGGGTTCTATCTTGTTTCCAATGTTATATAATATCTACATGCACTCTGGCTGAGTTCATCAGGAAGTTTGGGGTTGAGTGCCACCAGAATCCAGCTGTCAGGCTGTTGACTTGATACATTGTGGTGTGTACATATTCACCCTAATTTGAAGCAGCTGTACTTGCTTCTAATTTGTTTCTGGGTCAAATTCAAGAACCTTCAAAGCCCTAAGTGGTCTGGCTGGGACCATAATACGTTAAGGACCACCTCTCCCGTTACAACCCCCCAGTGGTGTTTGTGTTTTGCTTCACACAGACTTCTGGTGGTGCCTGGCCCTTGGGTAGCTCAATTAACCTCTACCAGGACAAGGACTTTTTCGATCGTGGCCCCAACCTGGTCAAATGCTCTGGCTGAAAAGACGTGTCTAGGAATTATTCCTCTAGGCATTCCATTGACGCAGTCTTTCTGGGCCTACTGTCAGCTTCTCTGATCGTCATGCTAGCATGCCAATGTATTAAATTGTTTTATAGAATTTTTGAATTCTATTTATGTTTTGTATCTGTGTTGTTAACCGCCCTGAGCCCTGATTGTCGGGGAAGGGGCAGGATAAAAATAAATATCTGTATATCTGGCTTTTGATTGCAAGTATTGGAGGTTTTAAAAAAATCATATTCTCATTAATATCCAAGTGTTTTTTGTGATCATCTGTACTTAGGAGGGTTAATTAAGTGGTGGTAACAACTGGTTGTTTCCCCCCCCCCTCCAGCTCTTATTCTCCGCAATATAGCTCCTCACACAGTAGTGGAATCAATCATGACTGCTTTGTCACCTTATGCTTCTCTGGCAGTAAATAATATCCGACTTATCAAAGATAAACAGACCCAGCAGAATAGAGGCTTTGCTTTTGTACAGTTGTCTTCTGCAATGGTAAGTATGTACTTTATTTTGCTTTGACGTTAGATTTTGTGTTAAACCTGGAAAGAGATCTATTTCCTAGGAATATTCCAGTTCAGTTAGTTGCTCTGGAGAGGTAGAAGTTAAAGCCCTTGGAGTTCATTCTTTTGAGAAGCACCATAGACATGAATTACATTCTGTTGAATGATCACTTGGATACCAATGCAGAGTTTAGCACACTCTTTTAAATGTGATGACAAATTTACAATTATCTTATCAGTTATTGTTAAGTGAGGCTGTTAATTCCTTTTATGGAAAAAACAAAATCCTACAATATAATCAAAGGATACGCACCATTTGTCAATCTTTATGTCAAAAGTGTTTATATTTAGATAATTTGAGTGATAACAACATTCTTTTTAGGATGCTTCTCAGCTGTTGCAGATTTTGCAGAGTCTTCAGCCACCTCTGAAAATAGATGGCAAAACAATTGGTGTGGATTTTGCAAAGAGTGCCAGGAAGTGAGTTATTAATTGTTGGTCTTTCTCTTCTGTGATAAAGGTATCTCAAAAATCTCTCATTGGTATGGAACTTAAAACGTTACAATTTGTTGTGCAGTTTTCATTCTTATGGAAAGTCTTGAGAAAGGAAACCTTATCACCCAGTGTCATCTTGGTAGCTGTGGGTCTCCCTGATGTCTAGGGGTGAAAATGGATTTAGTTGTTTGTTATTTGTTTCAGGGATTTGCTTCTTCCGGATGGTAATCGTGTCAGTGCTTTCTCTGTGGCTAGTACAGCTATTGCAGCAGCCCAGTGGTCATCCACCCAGGTAGAGGATCTCTGAAATAGATGATTGCTAGTGGGAGGACTCCTAATAGTGATTTAAATAGCCTAGTTGTTGTGAATAGTGTTTTTGCTGTATTTGATGCTTAGTCATGGCTTTCAATTTGTAGCCTCAGAGTGGAGAAGGCAGCTCAGTTGACTTCAACTACCTCCAACTAGGACAGGATGGTTACTCCCAGTATGCTCAGGTAAGATAACAAAAGAGCATACGTATATATTCCAAGGGGTGCTGACACCGTATAACACAAAACTAACTTTATCGTTAAATTCCTTACATAATTTCACAGGATTATCAACAGTTCTACCAGAATCAAGCAGGGGCATTGGATGCAGATTCAGCCACAATATCAGGTAACAGCTTTCTCTTTGCAGTACATGTACAATTCTTTTTGTCAGTGTTGTGTAAATTCCACAACTTTAGAGCCAGTTGAAAACCCTCACCAAATTAGTTCTCCTAATCTTGCTATCAACCAAAAGGGAGACTGCAGCCAAGAAATCAGAAGGAGATTGAGACTGGGAAGGGCAGCCATGAAGGAGCTAGAAAATATTTTGAAGTGTAAGGATGTGTCACTGGCCACCAAGACTAGATTAATTCATGCCATCGTATTCCCTTTTACTATGTGTGAAAGCTGGACAGTGAAGAAAGCTGATAGGAAGAAAATAGATTCCTTTGAAATGTGGTGTTGGAGGAGAGTGTTACGGATTCCGTGGACTGCCAAAAAAACAAATCAGTGGGTTATAGATCAAATCAAACCTGAACTGACCCTAGAAGCTAAAATGACTAAACTGAGGCTATCGTATTTTGGTCACGTCATGAGACGACAAGAGTCACTGGAAAAGACAGTCATGCTAGGAAAAGTTGAGGGCAGCAGGAAAAGTGGAAGAGCCAACAAGAGATGGATTGACTCAATAAAGGAAGCCACAGCCTTCAATTTGCAAGATCTGAGCAAGGCTGTCAGTTTAGTCATTTTAGCTTCTAGGGTCAGTTCAGGCTTGATTTGATCTATAACTCACTGATTTGTTTTTTTTTTTGTCACGGATAAGACATTTTGGAGGACTTTCATTCATAGGGTCACCATGAGTCGGAAGCGACTTGACAGCACTTAACACACACAAACGCACAATCTTGCTATGGCAGACTATGAATAAAGTAGCTAGTTTACATTGTATCTACATGCAGTGGAGTGGCATAAATAATCAAGGGCTTAGAAATTGGTTCTTGTAGGTTATCCGGGCTGTGTGACCGTGGTCTTGGTATTTTCTTTCCTGACGTTTCGCCAGCAGCTGTGGCAGGCATCTTCAGAGGATTAACACTGAAGGACAGTTGTTAAACCATCTCAATATCAGGATGGTCCTGGAAACCTTATCCACAGAATCACCAGATCAGGTGGTCCAACTGGGTTGTGTAATTAGAATGTCTGAGCATCCTTCCTCCTTCATGGGGTGGTGGGTTTCAGATGCACTTTGGCAAGTTGAGTTGTGGTTTCAGTAATGCAGTGCTTTTATTTCATGACCCTTCTTCCTTGAATTCTTAACAGTCTTTTTTGTTGGCAGGTACTTCAGTTACAGCAGCAGCTACAGCGGCTGTTGTTTCCCAGAGTCCTCAGTTGTATAATCAGCAAACAAACTCACCTGATTCCCCGGTAAATACAGGATGTCTTCTGTTTCAGAGTGTTATTCTTGCACACAGAGCTTGGCTTAGTATGAAATTCTTACTCATTTCACATAATGAGAATATTTAGCAATATTTTGGTTCCTTTTGTATAAATTCAGATTCCATAGCACTTTTAATTGTTTGTAATTATTCTGTGTGATAACATTAGGCAGATGTTTATCTCACAGTCCAAGACAGCCAGGGCCTGAACCTATTCATTGTAGGCTACTCCGAGGTATTGGGCTACATCCAATGATCCTTAGTAGGTTCGTGGGGTTGCTTTTTTACACATATACGCAGACATACATTTGTATGTGTAAATGTGTCCTTTAAAAAAAGACACTATATAAGTATACAGTACAAAAAGCTTTAAGCTGTTCTGCAGTAATGAATGTTCTCCCCCACCCCACCCCCAGGGACAGACAGCACAGCCAAGCACTAGTTCCCAAGTGCCATCAACATCTTCAACTGGTGTAGTCCCTGGGACCAAATATGGTAAGCAAAATTAATTGCTACTAATTTCTTAAATAGCATGTTATCCAGTAGGAATACATAACTGGTTGGGAGGTGCATATACACCCAGCCACTTGTGGGTACAATTAACTTTTTCACTCTACTCTGGGCACCTATATAATAGCTTTATTATCTTGGAGAAGTGGCCTTGGAGGGAGCAGGGTATCAAATACTTACTAGCTTAATCTTATATGAGTAAGGCAATGCCTGCTCTCTTAGCCTCAGAGAAAACAGCATTCTTAATTAGCTGCTGTATGTCACCCAGACTCAAGGTTTGCAGAGGGCTTTTAGCTGCTTTTCCACAGGCAAGTCTATTCATCCTGCACGATGGTGTTGGACTCAGTACAACTGCTATAATGGCTTTCACTGCTGTGATCCCAGATGTTTTCTTAATTGTTACTAAATAATTTTTACATAATATGAGTGCCTTGGTAATAGCACACACTGTCATTTTACAGCCATCCCAGACACTTCTACATATCAATATGATGAATCATCAGGTTTCTATTATGATCCTGTGACAGGGCTCTATTATGATCCAAACTCCCAGGTAAACAGAATTCTCTTGGCTGTTGAAACTTTAAAAAAGAAAAGAAAACTTGGGTCGTCAAAGAGACTTCTGCAGTAGCTTCATTGACTGGGGGCGGCGGGATTTTTAAGAGACTAAATAAAAGGGAAAGGTGTTTCTGGAAGGAGATGGTGGGGAGGGAGGTGCATGGAAAGAATAACATAGATTATTGTTGGCCCTTACAAGAATAAAGCAGCTGTAGCTGTCTTATGTGAAACAACATGGTTCTGTTACAGTTCAAACTGTAGGCAAACAAATCTTGTGGCTGTTGTAACAAAAATATTTTGGGTCACACAGACTTGAATTTTAGTCTTGAAGGACTCCTGGAACATGAACTTGTCAGAGTAAACCTCCTGGCAATTGGGAAAGATGTCTTATCTAAGGCTTTAGACAACACCAAACAATGCTAGGGTAGGCGGGGCAACAGTCTGATGTATTGGCATTTGTGTAGGTCCATGTGGTCTGAGAGTACCATGTTGCTCTTCGATTAACAGGCCTCTGGCATCTGTTTGCCATGTTAGATTTGGCAATCTTTGAGATGCCCTTTGCCTTTATATTATGAATCTATTGTAGTCCTTAGATATAGAGACTGTAATTCCAAAAATCCAGTCTCGGTTTACTGAAACAATAGTAGTTTTCTTGCCCGTATGCTGCTTATGAAAATATAAGAGATGTTTATTCTTTTTAGTACTACTACAATGCAGTAACACAACAGTATCTTTACTGGGATGGTGAAAAAGAGACTTACCTACCTGCTGCAGAGGGAACAACATACCAACAAAATGCACCTTCAGCCAAAGAAGGGAAAGAAAAGAAAGAGAAACCCAAGAGCAAAACAGCCCAACAGGTGACATTAAAGTGGCAACTTGAAGTATTATATATATAAGTTGCTGATTTCAATAGCCAAGAATGACACCATGGGAAAAAATAGAAATTTATCTTTATTGAAGACAATTGCTAGAAGTGTATAAAGGTTGATCAGTGCTGAACTGGTGTGTGATTCTTTCTCTTGGTCTCGGCTGGAGAAACTTGATCCCGGCTTGTACTGTTAAATTGGTATACCATTAAATAGCATAAGCTGTAAAAGTAATTCCTGATCTCCAGTGCGTTATCCTTAATTAGACCTACCTGGGGTAACGTAGGCACAACATCAAGGGAAATGGGACACCCTAGAGAAGCAACAACTTCAGATAGCTGTGACTGTATTTGTAGCATAGCTGAGTCCAAGTATCCCTAACTGGAGCTCTGTGTGCTGGAGCTAAGGAATATTGCAAGTCAGCCTTTAAATGGCCAAGCATTGAGAGTTGGCTCTGGAAATTTCCAAATGCAAATGTTTTCACACTGGAGTTGAATTTCATATAAAATTCACACTTTAATAACATCGAAATGAAAGAAAAAGATGAAATGGATTTTTGTGTAGATATCACAATTCATTACTATATAATTGTAGTCGCAGAAAGTATCCTGTGATACTATGTAGAAAAATGGCTGATGGAAGTATTTTCTTTCTTGTTCAGATTGCTAAAGATATGGAACGTTGGGCAAAGAGCCTGAACAAACAGAAGGAGAATTTCAAGAATAGTTTCCAGCCTCTGAACGTGAGGGAAGAAGAAAGGCGAGAGTCTGCAGCAGCAGATGCTGGGTTTGCTCTATTTGAGAAAAAGGTAGGTAGTGGTTGACTAGCAGGGTTTGATACGCAAGAGAAAGGTCCAGCGTGTACAACCTTTGGGCTCACAAGTGTTTTCTTATTCCAGGGCACCTTATCTGAGAGACAGCAGATAATGACAGAAGTGATAAAGAATGGAGAAGATGACAACCCACTCAAAGTAAGTGTAAAGTAGCCTGTGTGGAATTATTTTTTAGATTGCTGTTAGTACATCTGCTTGTTGGTAAACTCATACCCTTGAGAAATAAATGTTGGCTGGGACTTGTCTTTGGGCCTGGGTAAGCATGACTTTTTATCTCACTTGGTAAGCATGAAATTTTATCTTCCCTTGTAAGTGTCCGTCTGACTTGAGTGTTTGGAATACAGGTGTGTTTTGGCCCCTTATCTTTGGAATTGCAAAAAGAAACACTTGTCTATCAGCCATTCTAAAGAACCCTAGTTGGTGAGGCTTCTGTCTTTTTCTCTTTATGGCTGATTTATCCTACTTAGTAGTTGTCCCCTTTTTTTATGGAATATTGGAAAGGGTTCTAGTACTAATATTAAAGGCAGAATACAAATAAAGGGGTTATTCGTTTCACACAATAGTGCATTAGCAGCTCTTTGAGGCTGTCTACATCCAATTGAAAAGTAAGGAACACTGCAAGCTCCCTGCATTAACCCTCCATTGATGTACTCAGAAGTCTTCTCTACTTGATGCTGTCACCTGTAAGCAATATATTTGATACCATACTCTTGGCACTGCTTTTCTTCCAGCGTGGGTTGGTGGCTGCTTATAGTGGAGACAGTGATAATGAGGAGGATTTCCTGGAAAGACTGGAGAGCGAGGAAGAAAAATTAACAGATTGGAAAAAAATGGCCTGTTTGTTATGTAGAAGGCAATTTCCAAATAAAGACGCTCTAGTAAGGCACCAGCAGCTCTCCGATCTACACAAGGTAGTATATTCAATTTTATTATAATGTTGCAGAATCTGGTGTGGCATAGAGATGAATATAAATTTATTCTTTTAGTTGTGAGAGCAAAGGGAACATGGAGAACTTTTTAGAAGGATTTGAAATTGGTGGATATCCTCTTCCCTTTACACAGTAGTACAGCTCAGTTGGAATGAATCTTCTTGTCTTTACAAAGATAACATAGCTTCTTCAGTTTTGTGTTTTAGTCATTCTAGATGTCTTGTTAATTTACAATGTTATACCATCATGGAACTCAAGGCATCTTATCTAGGATCTACCATGAGGTCTCCCATTCAGGCACTACTTAGATTTGTAGTTGTGAAGTCTCAGCAAGGATATTGGATCCAGCGATAACATGGGAAACAGGTTTTTGAAAATACTACATGCTAGTCTTGTCTTAAACAAATAGGACATAAGTTAGTTTCAGAGGGTAACCATGTTGGTCTGCAGAAGAGCTGGATTCAAGTCCAGTAGCACCTTAGAGACCAACAAGATTTTGGAGGTATAAGCATTTGAGTCAAACCTCTCTTCTTGAGATATATAAGGATATAAGTTGCTAACTTTTAAAAATGTTATTGTTTGCTTGGTTTGATTATTAAATTATGCAACATAATATTTTTTCATGTAAAGCAAAACATGGACATCTACAGGCGATCTAGACTGTCAGAACAAGAACTTGAAGCTTTGGAAATGCGTGAGAGAGAGGTGAGTAGCAAAAGACCACAAAATTAGAGGAGGTCTCCAGCCCCCAAGCAATAATATGGTATAAATTTGGTACCAGGAATTGTGTCCTGCTTTGGGGAGAAGGGGTGACATACATAAAGTGGGCCAATATATTGATATCTGAAAAATCAGTGCTAATAAAGCTGGTGAGCTAACTAGATGGCATCCAGATACTGATAAATAAGTGTCACACACATATAGTGGCAGGTAGAATTAAAATTTTCTGTTGTGGCTGTGTTTTGTTCACCACTGTTAACACCTGAAAGTCTTGACATAAAAAGATGAACCCCAGTAGCGTCAGAGTGGAAATCTATACACTGAGCTGTACCCTGCTTGACTAGTAGTTGTATACTTTGCCCTCTGTTTTGCTTGGGTCATGTGTTGCTAAGTTGTGTCGGGTGACAGTGGCAAAAGGTTTATGGACTTGATCTGATTTCAGATGAAATACAGAGACAGAGCAGCTGAACGCCGGGAGAAGTACGGCATTCCAGAGCCACCAGAGCCAAAGCGGAAAAAAGTCTTTGATGCTGGCACTGTGTATGTATTTGAAAGATATTGTAATTACTGTTAGGAAAAAATTGGGAAATTCTGTTCTTGCCTTAACTGTGCTACTTTTCTGTAGGAATTATGAGCAGCCCACTAAAGATGGCATTGACCATAGCAATATTGGCAACAAAATGCTTCAGGCCATGGGGTGGAGGGAAGGCTCAGGATTAGGAAGGAAATGCCAAGGCATCACTGCTCCTATTGAGGTAAGAATGCGTTACAGTTGTTGGAGAACTATCTGAATGCATTTCAGTGTTAAATATTTTCAGATTCCCCCCCCCCCCATTTTGCTAACAGTAAGGAGGACCTTTCCGTCTCTGAATAGAATAAATTCCTGAAATGTATGTCTCTCTGAGGCTGCAGTTAAAATCTGGCAATCTTAATCTCCTGTGATAATTTATAGATTGTTTTCCCTTGCATGTAATTTGGGATTCTTCTGCATGTGGCTGTTTGCAGTCGTGTACTGGTAGGCGGCGAGTAAATTTTCACAACTAGAGCTTTTCATAGAAGTTCATAACGAAAGAAGACATAAGGCCTTGTTCTTCAACTGACTGATATCTTGACAATATAAGATGTATTATGATCTACAGTTCCAAATACTTTTATGTAAATAAATTATTGAGAGTATTGTTTAGGAAACAGTTCAAACCTTATTCTGTCCATTTGGTAGTTAATTTACAGTGTAATCCTAAACAGAGTCACACCTTCTAAGCCCATTGAAGTTAGTGGATTTAAAAGGGGGTAATAGTTTACAGTTGCACTGTTAATGTTGGAGTTAAATAATGTTCTTCCTGACTAAGGTGTACTGTTTCAATCATTGTATAACATTCTTTTGCTGCTTTCAAGCTACTAAAGGTGTGGTTTCCTTTGTAGGCTCAAGTAAGAATGAGAGGAGCTGGGCTAGGAGCAAAGGGTAGTTCTTACGGCGTGTCCACTGCAGACTCCTATAAAGATGCTGTACGGAAAGCTATGTTTGCCCGATTCACTGAAATGGAATGAGATCCATCCATCTTTGAAGCTTATGAGGAACAAAGCATTTCTCCATTCAACTGAATTGACTGTTAAAAACCTTATGGCCTCAAGCACTGCAGTGTTTTGGTTATGACTTGGGGTTGACCATTTCCATTCCAGGTTCTCCTGTACTTCCAGCATGTTGCTGCTGTGGGTCACTGAAAGCGAAGCAATCCAGCTTCGTGTTGGAAGAACGTTTCTGGATGCTGCATCTTTATGCTTTCTTGTATATAGTGTAAATCAATGTGTTGTGTTCAGAGGTTTGTGTAGTCTTAAAAACCACTCCTGTCCTCTGGAGCAGTGGAAGTGTTAATGTGATTTGACGCTCTCTCTGCCTAACTTTTTATTGTTTCCCATTTTGGCAAACCTTTCCTGTACATTTTGTATATGTCTTTGTATAGACTTTTTGAAGATTTTGATTCTAGATGCCAGTTCAGGCTTCTTTCAAACAGAAATAAAAGCCAAAAACCAAACTTTGTTTTTAATGTAAAAAATCTTTATAGATGGATTCTCTGGAAAAATTCTGTTCAAAGTAGTTTACAGAAAGTCAAAATGAAGTAGAGTCAAAAAGTGGGGCAGGTACTGCTCTTCCACACATGGAATTTCATATCCCTGCAGAAGTAATGCTAGTCCAAGAAGAAGGGGGATGTGGATGTTGCCTGGATTTCCTTGAGACCACAAGCTGTGTTGTCCTTGCAAACCCTGTAGTTTTAGTGTATCTGTAGGTCTTGGGGGCCACTATCATAGGGTGAGAAAGAGTTACAGTGTTGAGCATCCTTATATTCAGAGATAATGTAGTAAAAGGAACTCACATCAAATGTTAAGACTTCAGGAAAAAATCCATTCACCTCAGTTTGAAAGTTTGCATCTTTTCATCATCCCCATGTTGCAGATGGATGGTTGAAGATGAGAGAGGGAATGTCTTACTTAAAGCCAACTAGTGAATTGATAGAAGTGGCCTGAGAGAAGCAGGGACTTCTTAAATCACAGGACATAATCCTGATGATTTTACCAGCTTTGGCCTTGAAAACAATTATTTTCATGGGGGGGAGTAGTAAAGGACAAGATAGATGGGAGGGCGAGAAGTACCCTGTGTACTTTTGAGAACTACAGCAATCTAAAAAAAATTGGGATTACTAGGCAGGACCCGAAATTTCTACTTTTGGAGGCACAACTTTCTTCCAACTATATCCTGGCTTGAAAGTAATACTGGTAGAGGGGGACTGTATATATTGATCTAATTTTGAATATCCCCATAATGCTCAGAAGGGGCTGGTTGGGCCATTTCACATATGACAGTTTCTCTTCCAGGTCTAGCCCTTTCTAGAAAAATGTGCTGTGTAGAACAATTTTATGCTTCCCGTGGGATATCTCAATTAGACAGTGCAACTAGTTTGCTACTTCCACACTATACAAGTAGCCATGGCGTGTAAAGGAGTGCTTTGCTCACTGAACTTTTAAGTGCTGAGCTGCTTTTGGAGAAAGGACCCTTTCTGAGCTGAGGTCTCTTCCACTAGAGGGAGGCTCAGCCTTTAGTTGAGTGGAATAGAAGTCAAAGTACTAGTGGTACCATCAACCTCCCATGTGGTAACGGCTCTGGATGTGTCTTCATTGGGCATTAAGTGAAAACATCCTTCCATTTCTGGGACTGTGTGGCTGCTTCACTGTTTTCTGTTGATCATTCCCCCAAATGATCATGTACTGAGTGTAAAAGGGAGAGAAACCTGAAGTCTATAAACTCACTTTAGAGGGCTTCCCTCCTTACTTGACATGGATTTCAAACGGCCAACAGCTGCAGCTCTTGATGTGACCTGTGAGACTGGTGTCTTCTCAAGTAGCACTGTTCCTATATGCATCTGGTAAGGGTAAGCAGGGATAGTTTGAATGATGTCTCAAAATCTCAGGTAGACCTTTGCCTAGATCCTTGTGCACTTCTATCAGTTGCAAAAATTAAACAGGTTTAAGTCTTATCGTTGCTTTTCTGGGCACTGCTGTGCTTCACTGGAGTGAAGGTAGGTTATAAATGTAATTAATAGCATAGACACAAATTTGCCTGTTGCAAGACATTCAACGATGGACATACCTTAACTATTAAGGTTTAATTGGAGCCAACTGGCCAAGGCTTTAGCTCCAGAAACTTGTGGAATGAACCAGTACCTGTTAATGTCTTAACCTTCATGTGCGTCCTAGTATTGTAGAATAGCAGGTCCTTGCTAATCTTGCTACGCTGTCAGTACTGCTAAGTAGATCACTAGCACAGGTTCTTAGGACTCCAGTGAAAGCAAGACTAGTCACGCAACAGCTGGTCAGATTTGAGTCAGACTGGTTTATTAAGAACAATAGAACACTAACAATAGCAAATGAAGCGTACACAGCACATTACTCATGGGTATTAAGGATACCAGCTGAAGTAACAGGGTGGCCAGCCAGTCATTTTTATCTTTGCAAGGAGGGAAGCAGATACCTATGGTTGTGCCTGATGAGCTGGAGAGCATAGGAACAAAATTGGTTTCTTGTTGATGGTATCTCTGGGTTTTTCCTTTCCTGGATTGCTCTAAACTTCTACTGGCCAGATGGTCCATTAAAAAATTGTTTTCAATGAGCAGACCAAAAGATTACATAGACCATCTTCCTATAACTTTCTCTTCTGTGCATCGTCTGACCACATCTTGTCTAAGACACACTTATTTTTCATATGTACCTGTGAAACAAAAGCTTAAGCAAGACGGTAATTTCTGAGCAATCCTATCTCCTATCTTGTGCATACTGCTTCTAGCAGCAGTTTCTAATTCTTTGTGTAAGCTGTTCCCCAATTTTCCAGACATTTATGCAGAGGGACCCCCAGGAATGAACTGCTGAACTCTTTCCAGTTTAACCACAAATTGCATAATATATCTCTTGCTTCTCACCAGAGACTCTTCCAGTAACTGCCTGTGTCCAGTTTAACCACAGTTTAGCGTATTTTCTCAGCCTGTGGGCCTCTCTTACAGCTGGAAATCTTCCTTTTTCTTTGCCGTAGCCTCTGAGTTTTCAGTTCATTAATAAAATTTTAACTTGGTGGGAGGGTGATCGGCATAACATGGATGGCTTGAGGACTCCCATGTTTGACAAACCTACTGTAATGCTGTTAGTAGAATAGCAGCCACTTCCACCTTTGTGGGTCACAGGACAAATCGGCAGAACTGCATGGTATCTGTAGCTCAACATCATCCCCACTAGATGACAGCATACCTCCAAAAATGCCTGCTTTCTGAAAAGCTTTCCCATTGGTTCCCCATCTGGTGCTGATGATGAAAATGTTCTTTTACCTCTGAGGGTTGCTTCAGGTCAATTCACACAATTTAGTGGAGGCTATTGTTACTAAGTGATAAGCTTGCCAGCAATTACAGGTACTGTGTCCGTGTTCTTAAAGCTATGGACGGCACAGCTGATCTGTGGTAAACATTTCACATTACCCAGCCAGTCCCCAATATCTGCATTTATGAGATAAATGTGATTGTATGACTTGGCCTTTTATTTCATACATTTGCAGCTTCATTTGCGTTCTTTCTTACCTTCACTTGAGAGCCATTTTACAAATTAAGGCCATTGCTCATTTAAATCAGTTTGCTCGTCAAACTTGCACTATCTCATATTTCTCATTTTTACTGCATCGAACAACTTCTCTGAAGTTGCAGTTTCCACTGAATTGCTAACCTGATTGTTGTTTTTAAACTAACTCCATTCTCTTCCTTCCCCTTGTACCTGCAACTTTGTCTCTGAAAAGGTCTGTGGGGCTTCCTCTTTCCTCCAAAGGCATACACAAAGCTCAACATTTCACCAAGCCCTTGTTTAACTTCCTGCGCAATCTTCATTCCAGCATCACTGAATTCCAAGTCCATGTAGCTATATTTACTCATAACTTGTAATCCTTAATTCTCCTACCTACCCTTCCTGCATTCAGATTGTAAACTCCTTGGGGCTGGAACTTTTTTAAAAAATCTTTTGCTTATTTTATCCTCTCAAGCACCATTTATATTGTATTTAACTTTTGCACTTATACATTGCTACACAGCCAAAATTGGGATTTTGACTATTATGGTTATATATAATAATAATGAATGCCCCCTGTCTATGACATGATTTAACAGAACAATCAAGGTCTTAATTTGTCCCCTGTCATTATGCATGTGACAGGATATAGTTCCTGTATCAGCTTGAATTAAGCCTTAATTCTTTGTATGTCAAAAACTAGGCCAGGAGTCAAATATTTGACCAAATACTGGTTAAGTCAGTATGGGGCACACTCCTTTAATAAATGTCCTAGTATTATGTTGCTTCTGCACAACTCCTTTGGGACAGAGAGTTCTGTGGCTTTTTATGCCAAAAGTAACATGACAGATTTTGTGAAACTTTCCTTTAGTGCTCCAGTATACAGGCTAGATTGCCCTGACCTGGATGGCCCAGGCTAACCTGATCTGGTCAGATCTCAGAAGCTAAGCAGGGTCAGCCCTGGTTAGTATTGGGATGGGAGACCACCAAGGAATACCAGGGTTGCTGTGCAGAGGAAGGCACTAGCAAACCACCTCTGTTAGCCTCTTGCCATGAAAACCCCCAAAAGGGGTCGCCATAAGTCGGCTGCGACTTGAAGGCACCTTACACACACACATATACAGGCTAGATTACTAAACAAGAGTCCACCAGAAACATGTTTAGCCCAACAACAAGCACTTCTTTCTTGAGGTCGATGTCCTACTCTTGCAGGCCAGGAAGTACTTTAAAAAAAGAAGGAGATGGTACACTTGTTGCCAAGGAGAAGGGAGTTTCCTGACCCCCAGTAAACCATGTTGAAATAAAGCATGTGGCTGCCAGGGTCCCTGGCCATTTGAAAAATGTTTCCCTACATACATGGTCACATCCTGTGGCTGTCTCTCTGGGTGTTTCAGTGAATCAGGAAGGAAAGTGAGTTCCGGGCCATGTATGCCTGTAAAAACAACAACAACATCTCTGGAATAAACAGGCTGATGACCCTATGACTGATGCTCTTCAAGTGGTTACTCTGTGCAAGAGGCCTTTGAACAGTCAGCTCATAAGCCTTCTGGGGCCCTAACCAAGGAACTGGCATTTTTGGCCTTTCCCTTGATATAAGATTTTTTTTTTTAACTGTATGCTTCTAAAAGGTAAAGGTCCCCCGTGCAAGCACCGGGTCATTCCTGACCCATGGTGACGTCACATCCTGACATTTACTAGGCAGACTTTGTTTACAGGGTGGTTTGCCAGGGCCTTCCCCAGTCATCTTCCCTTTACCCCCAGCAAGCTGGGTACTTATTTGACTGACCTCGGAGGGATGGAAGGCTGAGTCAACCTTGAGCCGGCTACCTGAAACTGACTTCCATCGGGATCAAACTCAGGTCGTGAGCAGAGCTTGGACTGCAGTACTGCAGCTTACCACTCTGCGCCATTGGGCTCTTTTGTATGCTTCAAAGGGTGAAGCAAATGCCCCTCTGCTCAATTCCATTTGCTGCTGCTCCATAAGGTATTGCTGCTAATGAAGCATAAGAGAAGCCAGCAGCAGGGAAGGATGACAGATTGTATAACTACTCTGATCTTTTGCTGTTTGATTCTCTCACATGGATGACAGCTTACATTGTTTCAGAAAGGTGCTGGGGTCTTCTGGAAAATGAGGGGGTGAATGACTGCTTTGCCAAAGGCTGCATTAACCCTTGCTCACATGTCCGAGATGTGTCTCATGGAACAAGTGGTTACTTTACATGTGTAAGTTAAAAAAAAAACACCTCTGGAGAAAACAGCTGAGAGGCCATTCTTCTTGTAGAATGGCTTTTATACCAGCGGACAGAGGTTGCTTTGCCGTTTTGTAGTACACTGTTACAGGGGAAATTTATCATCAAGAAAATCTCTGTAAGAGATGCAAAGAATCTTCTTTGGGCTAGTCACAAGAGATTGATGTCCTTTGTGAAGTTCTTGTCTTGATAATTTAGTACTCTTCTGTCTGTCTGATCCAGTTTTATCCCACCCTTTCTCCAAGGAGCCCAGGGTAACATATATCATCCTACCTTCCCCATTTCATCTCTTCAACAACAACCCTGTGAAGTACATTAGGCTGAGAGTGTGTAACTAGCCCAATGTCATTTGGCACGCTTTATGGCAGAGAGGGGAGTGCAATGCAGGTCTCCCTGGTCCTAGTCTGACATTCCAACCACATCAACTTTCAGACAGAAGACTGTTGCCCTATAAACAACCTATGTGTGCAGTGCGTCATCCTGTGAAGTGGGGTGTATGTGTGGAAGGACCACCTCCCAAGAAAAATCAAAATGTGAAACCACCTGGCTGGAGCATTACTTAAGTAGCTGGAAAGTGGAAATATCCCACAGCAAAAAGCATATCACTTACTTGTATGCCTAGAAAGGCTTTTAAAAAAGAAAATCAACCTATGGCATAGAATACCATGGGCTTAAATGTTTCAAATATGAGCAGCTGTGGGATAACATATACATTCCAGGACAGGAGGATTTATCTGTTGTTGTTGTTTTATGCCACACTCTCCAGCAAAGTATGAGGCAAGCCGACAAATAGGAGCAGGTTTTTAAAGCCCATGAAGAAATGGGATTTTCTTGCTGATAGCTCCATGGTGCTCAAGAGTTCTGGGAAGCGCTGGAGAGACTCCTATGAGAAGAGCCAGATCCTCCATGTTGGATCCAGCATATGGGCATTTTAGACATATGTTGAGCCATGTCATTGAGAAAGTAAACCTGGCTCATAAGAACATAAGAAAGGTCCTGCTGGATCAGACCAAGGCCCATCAAGTCCAGCAGTCTGTTCATACAGTGGCCAACCAGGTGCGTCTAGGAAGCCCACAAACAAGATGACTGCAGCAGCATTATCTTGTCTGTGTTCCACAGCACCTAATATAATCGTCTTCTTCAGTAGATGCAGGAAACTGTTACCCTGCAAGCTGGAATGGGGGTGAACCATGGCTGATGAGAAGAAGAAGAGTTGGTTTTTATATGTCGACTTCCTCTACCTTTTTGAAAAGGAGAATCAAACCGGCTTAGAATCTCCTTCCTTCCTCTCCCCACAACAAACACCTTGTGAGGTAGGTGGGGCTGAGAGAGTTTGGAGAGAACTGTGATTAGCCCAGGGTCACCCAGCTGGCTTCATGTGTAGGAGTGGGGAAACCAACCTGGTTCACCAGATGAGAATCCACCGCTCATGTGGAGGAGTGGGGAATCAAACCCAGTGCTCCAGATTACAGTCCACCACTCCTAACCACTACACCACACTGGCTGTCACCATATGGGCCCACCATAGTGTTAGCTAAATGCAGCTGGCATATTCCCTGTGTAAATTTATTACCATGGGCTAACAGATGGAAGAATGCATACATGAACACATGGAATCACATAAAGCTGCCTTACACTGGAGTCAGAACATTGGTATGTCAAGGTTAGTATTGTCTACTCTTAATGGCAGCTGCTCTCCAGCATCTCAGGTAGAGGTGTTTCACATCTCCTACTATTTTTGGCTCCTTGCCAAGACAAAAAATAATTGCTCATGCCTATCAGCACTAGGAACTTTCCTTCAGCAGCCATGCCACTCCTTAATGACTATCAGTGTACTGTTAAGATGAAGGGGGAGGGAACTTGAAACAACAAGAAAGTGGGATTGTCCAGCTATGACAGGAATGCTGAAAGGAAAAGAAATCTCTGTCTAAAAGGGGAAAAAATGAACACAATCTCAGCATGGACAAAAAACACCCTAAAATAACTTTTCCTGAGCTGCTACTGTTGTGGCTGTCAGAAGAAAATGGAAGTTATCTCGTTAAGGTACACAAAGGCAATTAAAAAGAATCATCTTGAGGGACGGGTCTCTACAAAGTTCCAGGAGTTGGCTCTATACTTGACAGAGACCACAAAAAACAGGTAAACTAGTAGGGTACTGAAACGAGGGTCTCCTGAAGGAAACAGATGTTGAATAACTACCCAAATGCTATGCAGGAGTTCTGGGAATTTATCATATATCTCCCTAGGTGACAAGTATGTCCATAGTGTCTCAGTGAATATACTTAGGCTGAGGTACAAGGTGCTCTGATGAGTTTAACTCTTACCTCCATGCAGGTCAGCTTTTGCTCTGGGGAGCGGGCAGAAAATATGAGGCATTATAAACCGATTCTACCAACCTAATTATGTGACTTCACTAATGGAGAGAAAAAACAAAGGATTGGAGTACAGGGAACAATCCAGTCACTCTGCTAGATCTGTTCCACCTTCCTTAGCAGATTAACCTCTCGCATCATGGGCAAGCATACTCCAAACTAGAGGGATGAAAAACTGGATCTCAATCCAGTTTTAAATTATGATTTAATCTTAATCTTATGTTTGTATACTCCGTTTGACGATCTCCATTTGATAAAACCTGACATATGTGAGCTTCACTCTCCTGTACTTTAAAGTTTTTTCAACTTCACATTAGGAACTGCTATAGTTACTAAAATACCAGTGGTTTAGAATTATGAAGCTTCTCACTGATGTATCTTGAAAATTTAGAATTTATGTTAAAATAGATGTGTAAATCGTAAAGTTAATAGATTCCCAAATCATATGGAAATTTCAATATAATTAATTCAAAGGGCACAGTTCAGTCACACGCTATGCATTGAATTTCCATTCATTTAAATGCAAGCATTAAGAATGCTCTTAAATCTCTCCCGCTGCAATCTATAATATAGGACTTTGGTAACATTTAACTTTCCTTGGATCACATCCAAAGTTTGTTTCAAACAGCTACTCCATCTCTTTGAAAGATGTGATCACTCAAAGGCAGAACATTGAAAAAGACTACATGTTTCAAAGGTGTCTATTGCCTTAAATTGGAGTAATTCTGCATAGGATTGTCTTCATCTTAAGCAAAAATCTTTCTTGGACCTAACTAAATCACATGCAATAACCCATAACATAACCAATATCGATGAAATAACCATGGAATAACCCATACTGATACACACACTGGTTTCTTCTCTGGAAAAAGGATCACTGACCACATCTTTGCAATAAGGCATCAATCAACAAACATGTAAAACATGAAAGCAGGGAAAATATTTGCCTGCTTCATTGACTAAGAAAATGTTTGACTTCATCTGGCATACAGGGTTGATTCTTAAATTGCTATAAAACAGTTAGAAGGAAAACATATGACCTCACTAAATCTGTGCACAGATCCATCAACTACAGGATATGAAGTGAAAACAAACAAATTAGAGCCATCAAGCAAAAAAGTTGTAAGCCAGAGCTACATTCTCAACTCAAGTCTTTTTAACAAACACACCAACAACTTTCCAGCCATCTTGGACCATTCATCATGCCTAGGACTCTTGAGAACATTTACAGTGCATTCCTAAACAGAGTTATACTTTTCTAAACCCACTAACGTCAATGGGTTTAGGAGAATGAAACTCTGTTTCTGTTTAGGATTGTGACCAAGACTTTAGGAACAGTTGCCATTTTTACTACCTGGGCACTTGAAATACATCTGGTAAAAACTAGTTATGATTTTCTAGAAAGAAGCTCCAGATTCAAACCAAAGTGAAGCAAAGCTTTACTACAAAAGAATGGAGATTGAACATATCTTAAATTATACATACCTGGCTCTCATAATTAATGTATCAGGGAGCTATCAGAGCCTTGGAGAAGCACATTCTATTGTGGGGAGGGGAGTTAACACAAGAATAAATCATCATTCTACCCATTCTCCCTGATGGAAGTGAAAAGCAGGGAAGAGTACACGACTACTATAAAAATCCAATAGAATCCCATTATCTGCAGATTTGCAAACCAATCCCCTGGCTACTTAGGAGTTCCAGTAACCACTGATGCAGAGCAAACTGTGGGTGTTTCATTCACCCATTCAGCCATTGATAGGGTTGCCAGGCCCCTCTTCGCCACCAGTGAGAGGTTTTTAGGTCGGAGCCTGAGGTGGGTGGGGTTTGGGGAGGGGAGGGACTTCAATACCATAGAGTCCAATTGCCAAAGTGGACGATTTCTCCATGCGAACTGATCTCTATCGGCTGGAGATCAGTTGTAATAGCAGGAGATCTCCAGCTAGTACCTGGAGGTTGGCAACCCTAGCCATTGACAATTCAATTTTTCTAATTTCTGGCATCACCTCATTTAAAACCGCTCACATTGCCTTGCTGGAAAGCCTAGTTGTTCTATTCTATTCAAGTGTACAGCCCATATCTATAAATCATACAAAAATATTCAAATGGCTAGAAAAAAGAACTTATTGTCTGTCTTGCAATGCAGTGAGGACAATTGTACTGCTGTCATGGATTTCTGGTCAGATGCAGAAGTACTGAGAAGTAGGGCTGTTGAAAAAAAATTCGGTAAAATTCGGATTCGGCAAAATTTGGCCCATGTTTATTTGGGAAATGCCGAAGTCTGAACTCTCCCGATTCGGATCCATGGAATTCGGCCCTAAGTTCGGAGTTCGCGAATAAATTTGGCCATTTAAAGCCATTAAAAACACATTAGTGCCTTTCTGCGGCTCCGGGGGGGCATGTTTGGAGGTAGAGGTCCCAAACTTTCGGTGTAGCTTGAGGGGACCCTTCTTGCAAGAACCCCCATGTTTTGTGAAGATTGGGTCAGGGGGTCCCGAATTATGGGGCCCGGAAGGGGTCCCCCCATCTGCCCATTGGAATAAAGCCATTAAAAACACAATTGGTCCTTTCTGCAGCTCTGGATGGCATTTTTGGAGGTTGAGGTCCCCCTCCTTTTAACCTGAGGTCTCCCCAACAGCAAGGGGGACCTCTCCCTTGGTTGTACAAAAGATAGAATTAACCATAAGCTTAACAAGAAAAAACACAGGCATGCTCGTAGAAGGAGTCTCCTTATTTAAGGGAGCGGAGGGAGAGACTCACGCACGTGCACCGCCACACGGGCTCAACTCCAGGCGAGGACTGGCCACAGGCCATGGGCAGAAAAAAAAGCAGAACGCAAACTCCCACAGAGGCGAGCAGGAACGAACACAAAACCCCGGCAGAAAAACACAATCGGTCCTTTCTGCGGATCCAGGGGGCATTTATGGAGGTAGAGGTCCCCCTCCTTTTAACCTGAGGTCTCCCCAACAGCAAGAGGGACTTCTCCCTTGGTTGTACAAAAGATAGAATTAACCATAAGCTTAACAAGAAAAAACACAGGCATGCTCGTAGGAGGAGTCTCCTTACTTAAGGGAACGGAGGGAGAGACTCACGCACGTGCACTGCCACACGGGCTCAACTCCAGGCGAGGACTGGCCACAGGCCAAGGGCAGAAAAAAAGCAGAACGCAAACTCCCACAGAGGCGAGCGGGCACAAACACAAAACCCCGGCAGAACTGGCAAACCCCCTCCCCCTCAAACCAGTACGACTTGGCTCAACCCCAAATAAAGGCGAGCGGGCACCAAATCACCCCCAAGCCAGTATGGCTCGGCTCAAGCACCTACAAACGACCCAAGGAGGAGGTGGGGTGGTTGGTGAGCAGAGGGAGGGACTCACACGCATGCACTGCCACTCCAGGCGAGCGTGGCCACTGGCCACGGGCAGAAAAAAAGCAGAACGCAAACTCCCACAGAGGCGAGCGGGCACAAACACAAAGCCCCGGCAGAACCGGCAAACCCCCCCTTTGGCTTCCCCCCACCCACAGAAACTGCTCCCCCCCCACACACAGAGAATCTGCTTTCCCCACACACACACACACACAGGAGAAAAGGTATAGAGGAAAACCCCCAAAATCAAACTGTGTGGATGTCTTCCAGCAGGAGCAGAGACAAGAAGTAAATCCAATCCAGTCCTATTCCAGTAAGCAGGAATCGGGATTTGGGATCTCTCAGAGTCAGGAGCAGCACCACCAAAATGGAAGGAATTCCAGACTCGAGTCGGAACGGAATGGGAGGACAGGAGTTTTTATACTCTTCTCCTGGCAAATTCAAAAGGGAGAATCCCTGTTCTGATTGGCCAGGAGAAGACCCGGCTTGGCCACCATTGGCCGCGGGAGAATGCTGCTAGTTGCTTACTAACTGACGGTTATGCTGCTGATTCAGTGCCCCCGAATTTGCTGAATTTATTTGGCGATCGCCCCAAACTCGCTGAATTCAGCTCGTCGTTTTCCCGCCTTTTTTTGAATTCGGTTCCATCCAAACTGAAAACCGCCGAATTGGGGAAAATTCGGCTGTTTTCAGTTTGGATGGAACTGAATTGACAGCCCTACTGAGAAGATATAGCTTACCATTTTGTAAGGCAATAGAGACAACAGGCCTAACAAGTCATTACCTGCACATAGGGTTGCCAACCTCCAGGTACTAGCTGGAGATCTCCTGCTATTACAACTGATCTCCAACTGATAGAGATCAGTTCACCTGGAGAAAATGGCCGCTTTGGCAATTGGACTCTATGGCATTAAAGTCCCTCCCCAAACCCCTCCCTCCTCAGGCTTTGCCCCAAAACCTCTCGCCAGTGGCAAAGAAGGACCTGGCAACCCTACCCATGAATTGGGCATTACATATTGCAGAACTAAAGCCAAAATACTACTAGTGCATGCTTTTTCACTCTGCTGATAAGCCAAAAGATTTTTTTTATTTCAAGCGTACAAATATGAGGAAATGCAAAAAATGTTCCATCTTCAGATTGCAAGAAACCAAATATAGTTTTCCAACAGAAAATGACGCTAAAAGACTGTCATCCTGAGGAGGAGGGGGAGATGTCAGAGACAGCAACTGGGCCATAGTATGCAACCACATTTTAGGTGGGTGGTTTTCTTCACTCCCTGGCAGATGGCCAATATGATCAGACTATTTTTGGCTAGACTTGCCTATGATGGCCAGGATCCAAAGACCTGCTTTGGCTCATGCATGAAGCTTGCAGAAAACCAACGGAATTTTTTTCACTTTCTTCATTTGCATAGGTGACTTCTACCATGCCATCTCACAGAAACATTTTGAAACGCTTCTAATTCCTAAGCAATTTACCATGCAAAACGGGGGAGAGAGATGCTATTTGATTAAAAAAAATCTAAACCCCTTTTAGGTTCATGGAATTTGTTTTGGGTTTTTTTGGGGGGGTGTCCTGTCCATTACCTTTGAAATTAAGCACAGTTCAATTTGCTCTGGAGTATAGTAATCAGGTCACTTTTTAACTCTTCTCTTGTGGATTATAGACTGCAGTGTTATGGTGGCAAGTCAAACAAAGGATACTTGTGGAAACAGTGCAAGCATGACTTGAAGGGAAGGCAGAGAAAATGTCCTCTATGGTTCCTTGATCCCATCTCAAGTTTTGAAAAAGTGGACTGGATGCCTCCAAGGGCCATATCATTTTGTGGCTCTAGAGCTATCCTCTCTCCATTGGGAGTTGGTACCTTGGATGAGAAAGTGGAAAAGATGTGTTTCAAACATGATATTATGGAAGATCCTGACCTTGCATGCCCTGTCTTGATGCAGCAAGGTAACATTCAAACGTGTATGGAGATGAATGGTATAATCTGCTGCTGGAACAATAGAGGAAGATGCTGTCCTTTCTGCCCAGACGGCACCCCTTCCGGAAGCCTCTAGGCCAGCAGCACCTGCACCGCCTCTGCTGGCAGAGAGCCAGGCGCACAGTAAGTGCTTTGATTCTCTTGGTGATTGTTTCTAACTGGAGGGAAATAATTTCCCGGCGAGAGTTTCCCAGCATGGAGATTTAGCCGGTCAATAAAATGCATTTCCTCATCTCACTCTCTCTTTGGGTCTATTGATCTTGCTCAAAAATATCTTCCTCCTGGCAAGGGAGATGAGTCAGACCTTGAACTTTTCTTCTTTAAACTGAAGAAAGAAGGCAGGGAAAATGAAGGTTGCACCTTTCCCAAACCAGGCAGCCCCAACCAAAATGAGATTAATTACTTATTTCTAAGATTAACAGGAGGAAATAAACACGAGATGAGAACTGGCATCCAGGCTACCATGAAGAGCCTATTGCTGATGACTGGCAGCCCAGAAAGTACAGACAGTCTGGACCAGGAGTTCCCAAACTTGTTGAGCTATGAACACTCCTGTGAAAAGGTAGTAGGCACAACCACAAAATGGCTGCCAAAGGAGGAAAGGGCCTGTCGCTAAACGACTACCAGGTGGGACCAGGCTCTGCTCTTTGCTTTGGTGAACAAATGCTGTTTGGGTTTAGCTTCTAAAAAAGGGGACAGTTTGTTTCCCATACAGCTTGTTTCCTTCCTAAGCCCAGAAACATAACACTGTCTGTGCTTATTTATTGTATTTGCTTCATTTATACCCTACCTTTCTCCCCAATGGGACCCAAAGCAATTTACATCATTCTCCTCTCCTCCATTTTTATCCTTACAACAGGGAGGTAGGTTAGGATGAGAGTGTATGAACTGGCCCAAAATCATCCAGAAAGCTTGTGTGGCAGAGTGAGGATTTGAACCTGGGTCTCCCAGATCCTCGTCTGATACTCTAACCACTATAACACGCTGTTCGAGCCGAAGGTGTACAGCTGTGACATATCTACTCAGTACTTTGCCAGTCAGTCAGCTGGTAGGGAGCTACTCAAGCCTCCGTTTTTTCCTGTTCCACTCAAGACCTGTTGGATTTAATCCACAAGAAGGTAGCAGCTGCCAGAAAACACAACAAAGCCTTAGCACCCGCAGGCACCACATTGAGGATTGCTGAACATTTGCAAATTTGTTCTGAAAGAAGATGTGATTTGTTGACAGGTCCTTTTAACATCTAGAGTTTCTATTGTTCTATTGGGTATGATGGCATGAGGGACTTTTTTTTGCCACATACAGTAAGCTTGATGGGGAGAGTGTGTTGACATTGTGCGGACTCTAGCAATCCAGATGTAGTATCCTGTACATTGGCATTAGATGAGGAATGACACTGCAATCCTAAGCAAAGTACTAGTGTTACCTCCTTCAAAGATCATTGACTTCAATGTATTTAGAAGGTCTCAACTGTAAATATGTACAACTTGTGGGAACTCTTCACTTCCTGCAGAAATAGTTCTCAGGGGATTAGAGAAACCCGGCGGAGCAAATACCCCCAGAAGAGAACTGAGTAAATGCACCAGGCTTCCTTCCAGAGATTTACACAACTGCTGAATTACCAGCTCAGTGCAGAAAACGAACCATGTCATTTAGAAGGGGGATAAGAAAAGTAAGACTAGTATTCACTTTCAAACCAAAGGGATAAATTGGTATCCTCAGTCAGAGACTCTGGCATATCCAAGTCACTGTTTTCTCTATATCAGGGAAAAGGGCCAAGATGACCTGCTTATGCCTGGATTGAGAAGATTTGATGCTTTATGCTTTTTATGCTTGATTACACTTTAATATGGCTGTTTTATTATTTATTTAACTGCCATTTTTCTGCCTTTCAAAACCCTTTGAAGTGTTTTGCATAAATACAATGAAAGTTTTAAATGTGTTAGTTCATCTGAATGGCTTCTATGCAGTCCCACATAGGGGACTGCGCAGGCGCAGGCCAGCCACAGATAAGATTTGTCAGCTTCTAGCAAAATTCAAAGAGAGTGCTCCCCCTCCCCTCGGGGCATGCAATCTCCCCGCCCATTGGTCACATGACCCAAGGGGGAGGGAGCACTCTTCCCTCCAGTTCTCTTTCTGCCCCCACGGAGAGAGAACGTGTTAGCTAGCTCTAACTATGGAATCTAAAAAAATTCCACTGTTCAAGAACTGCACTTCTTGCGGCTCTAAAATGGCTAAGAATGATACTCACTCTGAGTGTCCCCTTTGCTTGGGAGAGGGTCATATTCCCTCGACCTGCAAGAGCTGCTCTAAACTCACTCAAAATGCCTTGAAGATGAGATCTACCAGTCTGCTATCTCATCTCTACAAAGAATCTCTTCGACCAAGAGGCCAATCGGCTGAACTGAGTACTTCTCCTGGTGAGACACACTCTGATCAAGGTCCCCCGTCGAAGAAATCCAAGCGGGGTGCCCCCTCCAAAAAGCCCTCGTCGGTGATACTCCACCCGGCGAAGTTCATCGCCCCTTCTCCCCAAGATGGCCGCGGTTGGGGGTTTTCGCGCCATGCTTCCCGCTCCAGATCACCTCAACACCAGTCACCTTCGAGGTCCCCCAAGTCTTCTCTACGTCGGTCACCCTCTACCTCTCCTCGACGTCGATCTGCAGTGGCGGTATCTGCCAAAGTGGCTGAACAGCAGCCACTGGTGGTAGAGGATTCTCCTCATCGCTCCCTGACTACTCTGCCGGTGCATCCGAGCAGTGTTCAGGATGACCCAGATGGCTTTAAAGAGCACCTTCTCCATCTGTACAAAGACGTCTCTCAGGTGCTTCCGAAGTCCCCATGGCCTGCTGAGTCATGGCCTCGGGCAGATTTTACCGAGCCCCAGCTCGAGACCGAGCAACCAACCATCCCTGAGGGCATCCAGCAGGACTCCCAACACTCTGGTGAGCAAATACATGTGGAGTCCCCGAAGGGTTCTTCGCATCTTGAACCCGGCCAACGGCCTCGACCTCAGTCATCCTCTCGCCGTCGATCTCCAACCCCGACCTTGTCCAGGGCCGATCGGTGCTGCTCGACCTCGAGTCAGCGTTGTCTAGCCCGTAGGAGTCGATCCTCCTCACGACAACGGAGGCCGGATACGCATCGCACTCAGCGGAGTAGATCGAGCCATCGGAGCCGAGACGACCGTCGGAGCCGAGACGACCGTCGGAGCCGATCGAGACAGCCATGGGAGCCGAGACAGCCGTCGGAGCCGGGACAGCCATCGGAGTCGATCAACCCATCGGAGCCGGGACAGCCGTCGGAGTCGAGACAGTCGTCGGAGTTGAGACAGCCATCAGAGTCGAGACAGCCACCGGAGTTGAGAAAGCTGTCATCCTCTTCGTTCCAGCCCAGCGGCGCAGAGGCATCACTATTCTTCCAGGAGCCGGTCTCCCTCTCGTCAGCGCCGAGAGGTTTCTCGACGCCGATACTCCACTCCTGTATACTCTGGCTCGTCAAATGATCGCCATCATCAGTGAACTCGCTCACGCTCATCTTCGCAGAGTTCCCGTCGCCACCATCACACGCCATCATGATAGCCTGATGTCAGCAAAGACACCATTCGACCAAGGCAAGCACTGTCTCCTTCAGTGACACGGGACGTTGATCCTTCTGAATATGATGAATCCTACTCTCCTGATGAGGATGAGGAGTCCCGTGCGTCGGCCCTCTTGCCAGAGGACACTGTAGGAGACTCTAAGCCAGTTTCCCTTACAGGGGATACCCGCTTGTATGCGGAGCAACTAATCCACATGGCGAAAGCCCTCAAACTAGAATTTAGATCTGAGGACACAGGTCCCATTGATGACATAATGGACATTCTCCACAATCTGGATCTGAGTCCTGTAGCCTTCCCCATTATCAAAAGTATATTGGAAGTGCTTCACGCTAACTGGGCCAAACCCGCCTCAGTTTCCTCCTCCTCCAAAAGGGTGGAGAGCATGTACAAAATACGTAAAGAAGGGGGGAGTTCTTTTTCCAACACCCTCCTCCGAATTCAGTTATTGTAGAGGCCTTGCCAGGGAAGTATAGGTCAGGCACACACTCCTCTCCGCAAGATAGAGAGGGGCGCAAACTAGACACCTTGGCAGAAAGATGTATTCCTCTAGCGCGGTAAATGTCTGCGTCTCTAACTTTCTCGCCATCATGGCGAGATACCAATTCTGTCTTTGGGACCGTATGTCCCCCTCAATCCTCATGATCCCTGATGATCAGCGTCCCTCGGCAATAGCCATACAAGCTGAGGGCATGTCGTTGGCAAGACAGCAGCTGACGGCAGCACGTCATGTAGCCGACACAACCAGCAAAGTAATTGCTTCTACCATAGTCCTTCGCAGACATGTGTGGCTACGTCAGTCTGCGCTCCCTCATGATACCAGGGCGCGCATTGAAGACCTTCCGTTTGAAGGGACCTCCCTTTTTAGTGACCAGACGGACACGTTTCTGGATCGTCTATTGGGAATAACCCCCCAGGCGCCCGACTTCAAGAGGCGGTACTTCGGCCGCCAATCTGGCCAAACCCCCCGCCCATACCGATTTCAAGGGTCCTTTTCACAACCCTCTTTCCGCCCTTTCTTTCCCCGTCCTCAGAACAACAGGAAATTTCAGGGCAGACCCAGAGTCTGGAAAGGCCCTAGGGGGTCCCTGGGCCAATTCTCAAAAAACAAACAGGCATGACTAGACGTGCCTATTGATTTCTGTGATCAGTTGTCACAGTTTTTCCATGCTTGGTTTTCCATTACCTCTGATGCCTGGGTGTTAAAGATAATAAAAGTTGGCTACTTCATAGAGTTTCTCAGGTTGCCTGCATATAGACCCTTGGGTCACTCTCGATCACTGACTCCTACCCTTCTTCTGCAAGAAGTTGACAGCCTCCTCTCCAAAGGGGCTATTTCAGAGGTTCCACTGGCCGATCATAAATGTGGGTTTTATTCCCGGTTCTTTCTCATAGATAAGAAGGGAGGTGGCAAATGCCCCATCTTAGACCTTCAGGATCTTAATAAATATGTTAGGACCAGGAAATTTTGAATGCTATTGCTCCCAGAGGTGCTTCCCCTCTTGAATAGTCACATGTGGTTCGTGGTGCTAGACCTCCGCGACACCTATTTCCACATTGCCATTCATGAAGAGTGTCGCCAGTACTTGAGGTTTAAATGCGACGGTAGATACTACTAATACAATGTATTTGGGTTATCCCCGGCCCCCAGGACTTTTACAAAGTGCCTCGCCGTCGTGATAGCCCACCTTGCACTCAAGGGCTGTGTAGTATTTCCTTATCTAGATGACTGGTTGCTTGTGGGTACCTCCCAATCCCAATTGGCCACACAAGTTGACTTAGTTCTTACAGTCCTTAATACTCTGGGACTTGTGGTTAATTTCACCAAATCCAAGCTGATTCCGGCACAGGTTCAGACCTTCATAGGGGTGTGCTTGGATGCAGTCCAGGCTAGGGCCTTCCTCCCGGTCGAGAGAGGTTGTGCCATCCAGAAACTGGTGGCCAGATTCATGAGAAAACGCCTCCAAACAGCCTATCATATTCAACAACTGTTAGGCCTTATGGCTTCCACCACGGCTGTGGTTGAATTTGCACGACTTTGCATGCGCCCGCTCCAAAATTGGTTTCTCAGGGCGTTCAGGCTAAATGTTGACTCCCAATATAAGTGCCTGTCTGTCCCCAGATATGTAACTGCCTCCCTGCAGGGGTGGTCATGTGATACCAATATCTTTTCGGGAGTCCCATTTCATCGTCCTTCCCCTGACAGACACCTGTTTTCAGATGCCTCCCTCTCAGGGTGGGGTGCACATTGCGATAACCTTACATCAAGGGGTACATGGTCACATCTAGAGTCCCGATTGCATATAAATTTGTTAGAGCTTCGTGCCATCCGTCTCACTCTGTCTTCATTCACAGGGCACCTGGACGGACATCACATCCAGATCGCTACGGACAGCTCCACTGCCCAGTATTATATAAACAAACAGGGCGGCACAGGGTCCGTTTCGCTCTCCAGGGAAGCCACCAAGATCTGGGAGTGGGCCATAACTCACCGGGCTACCCTAGTGGCAATTCACATCGCAGGTGTGACCAACACTCTAGCAGATGTGCTGAGTCGTCTTCCCAACCAGTCACACGAGCTCGCCTTATCCGACAGTTCTCTCCATCGGATTTTCCATCTATGGGGCCATCCACAAGTGGATCTATTTGCGACTCACCTCAACACTGTATGTCGGACGTTTTGCTCAAGAGCAGGAACCGGCCCGGGCTCTCTGGGGGATGGCTTTCAGATGACTTGGGAAGGAGCTCTCTTCTATCTCTTTCCCCCATTCCCTCTGCTTCACAAAGTTCTGACCAAACTGAGTGTAGACAACACAGATGCTATCGTTGTTGCTCCATTCTGGCCCAGGAGGTCGTGGTTCGCAGTGCTAATGTCACTTGCGCAGGGGAACTACGTCCTTCTCCCGAAAGATCCCTCTCACTCCCCCCCCCCGGGCCTGCAACTTGTGGCCTGGAGGGTGCAGACCAGGGTCAGTGGTCTGACAGAGTAGCCAGAGTTTTGTTGCATTCCTTAAAAGTGTCCACTAGACGGTCTTATAATACAAAATGGAGACGTTTTTCTGTTTGGTCTGAAGCTAGAAACATCTCACCAGTCACTTGCCCTCTGTCGGTTGTGTTTGAGTTTTTGCTGACCCTCAAGGATGATGGTTTGTCAAATTCTTTTATTAAAGTTTATTTAGCCGCTATTTCGGCTTTTCACCCGAAAATTGACTCCTTCTCAGTTTTTGACTCCTTCTCAGTTTTTTCTCACCCCCTTTCCAAGAGGTTTTTGAGAGGTCTCGCTAATTTGTACCCTCCTATTACTCCTCTGGAGTCTCCCCAGTGGAGTCTCTCCTTGGTTCTTTCGCAACTTATGAAGCCCCCTTTTGAGCCTTTGGCTACTTGCGAATTGGCCTTGCTGTCGTTTAAAGTGGCCTTTTTGGTTGCAATCACGTCAGCAAGGAGGGTGAGCAACCTATCAGCACTCTCACATTCACCTCCTTACACTAGGTTTCATTCAGATAGGGTGGTGCTCAGGCCACAGATTTCCTTTTTGCCCAAGGTAGTCTCAGCCTTCCACCTTTCACAGGACATTGTCCTCCCTGTTTTCTTCCCCCATCCTTCCTCGGATGTGGAGAGAGCTTTGCATTCCCTTGATGTTAGGAGAGCCCTCCTTTTTTATATCAAGAGGTCTCAAGTTTTTCGCAAGGGTAATAACCTGTTCGTTTGCTTTGGAAGACATCGAGTAGGTCGTCGTGCTTCTCCCCAAACTCTCTCAAGGTGGATCACGTCTACCATCAAACTGTCCTATGAGCTTGTCCTAACAGCTGTTAGGCGCAGATCTGTTTAAAGCCCCCCCCCCGCGCGGCTTCAGGGAAGCCCCCTGAAGGCACGCGGGGGGTCGGGGTGGGGAAACAGATCTGCGCCTAACAGCTGTTAGGCGCAGATCTGTTTAAAGAGCCACCTGTGCCTTCAGGGGGCTTCCCTGAAGGCGCACGGGGGGGCCTTTAAATAGATCTGTGCCTCCCGGCCGGGAGGCACACATCTGTTTAAAGGGCCCCCTGCACACCTTCAGGGAAGCCCCCTGAAGGCCCGCGGGGGGGGAATTTTCTCCCGAACTCAGGATCTCGCCCGAATTTTGGGGATCTGAAGCGGGGCAGTTTGGACTTCGGCACGGCCCGAATTTAAAAGGGCTGAATTTTGCCGAAGCCGAACTGTACCGAATTTTTTTTTCAACAGCCCTACCTCCCAGTTCAATGGTGCTCACTCTCTCAAGTACATTCACTGGTTTTGCACTTTCACTTACTTTCATATTTAGGAGAAGCTAAGGCAGATCAAGGAAAGGGAAACATTTGGGTTTCCTATCAAAGTCAAGCCTTAATTATCTTTTCCTCCATATTCCTCCCTTGCCCATATTCCAGCAGGATCTGTCCAATATTCATGCATTAAAGGGCAAGCAAAGGAAAGGGAGGCTATCAGATTTCTTGCCAGAAAGAAAAGCTCCCATCTCCTGTGCATAATGTGGACACATGAAAAGGACTGCTTTACAGTTATTTATCAGAAGAGCTCTTAAGTCAGTGTTAGCTGTCCTTGTAATACTCGAGTGTGGCAGAGCTGAGTTTCAAGCTAGAATGTCATATGATCAGCGGCATCTCTATTTGTTGGACCTGCATATAACATTTGCTGCCATGAACCTGTATTTAATTATTTGATTCTAATACACTCCATCTCACCATGAGCTTTCATGGACTTCAGAAAAACAGTTTGCAGAATCACAGAGTTGGAAGGTACCACCAGGGTCATCGTCCAACTCCCTGCACAATGCAGGAAATTCACAACTACCTCCCCCCCACATCCCCAGTGACCCCTACTCCAAGCCCACAAGATGGCAACAAATAGAAATCAGCTTTTTAACTTTTCATATCAGTTCTCAGTGCTATTACTTTTCTTCAATTTATGTAGAAGACGGAGAAATCTGAGGCAAGCAAAAGGAGTGGTTCAAAAGAGTTTGTGTACAAAGGTCTTCTTGCGGGGGCAAATGTGGTTAGGGTGCTCTCAGACTGGACCAAAAATCCACAAACATTATGCTTCAAGTCAAGTCCTAGCTAGATAGCTAGATTTTGTTCCTCGGTTTACTTGCATGAGACCAGAGAAGTGGCAAACTGCAACTAGGAAATCTTGACAGGACCTTTCAAAGGTGAAGATGTCCTCATTCCTCGCATTCCTATGATTGACCAAAAATCCACAAACATTATGCTTGACGTCAAGTCCTAGCTAGCTAGCTAGATTTTGTTCCTCGGTTTACTTGCATGAGACCAGAGAAGTGGCAAACTGCAACTAGGAAATCTGGACAGGACCTTTCAAAGGTGAAGATGTCCTCATTCCTCGCATTCCTATGATTCCAACAGATATGCCATTTCAATTTAAGAGATTGCAATTCCCAATTCGATTGGTGTTTGCAATCACCATCAACAAAGCTCAGAGCCAATCTTTAGAATTGTGCGGTTTAGATCTAGACACGGATTGCTTCTCACATGGACAATTATATGTTGCGTGTTCTACAGTTGGCAAACCATACAATCTCTATATCTGCACAGACAATGGAACCACAAAAAATATTGTATACCCACAAGAATTGTGAAATTAAACATATTAGAAACGTGTGCTTTCTCTTTTCTTTCTTTTCCATTTAACCAGACTGGCCACAGCAACGCGTGGCCGGGTACAGCTAGTTTATACAATAAGAGAGAGAGAGAGAGAGAGAGAGATTGATTACATAAACTTGCTTGGAACAGTAGGATAAAAATAAATAAATACAAAGCCAGGGTGAGATCAGAAGGCTTGGCTCCCAGGCTGTCTTCTGAAATCCTAGCACTTTCTCTTTTTAGAAATCAGCCATGGCTAGCAACATTGCTGTAGAAACCCACAGAAGGATACCAAGGCTTCACTTGCTCCACATCCTTTTTTGGAAGGCATGGAAGCCTCGGCCGTGATTCTGGAAAGAGATCCCAACAAGAGGTTCGACCAAACTGCTGACAAGAGGTTCGGGAAATCAGCTGCTTTCCTTCCTCCCTTCCTCTCAGTAAAAGCTCTAATATGTTTGTTTGTTTATTTCTTTATACCCCGTCCTTTCCCAACTAGGTTGGGCTGAGGGCAGCTTCCAACAATATACCTTAAAATATAAAATATATAATATAAATTAAAACATACAATTTAACTTAAAAGATGGTATTCTAAATTACATACCTTTAAAAAAAGGAAAAGGTCCCCTGTGAAAGCACTGGGTCATTCCCGACCCATGGGGTGACGTCACATCCCGACGTTTACTAGGCAGACTTTGTTTACGGGGTGGTTTGCCAGTGCCTTCACCAGTCATCTTCCCTTTTTTACATACCTACTATATAATCATATACTAATTTCTTTTCAGTGGTGAGTTGGTTCATAACTGTGATGAACAGGTGACCAACAATGACCACAGGTCCTGAAGAAACAGGAAACGGAGAATGCATAAAAACCCATTGCTGAGCACTGGAGAGGAGCTAATGTGGCATTCATCAGCTGGGCTAGCTGTCTCCCCCTCTCTGCCCACTGCCCAGGCAGCTGCCCCCCCTCTCCCCCTAGATCTTGTGAGTGACTAGGGATGTGAATCTGAATTTAACCTCAAAAGTGTGCTCCAGTGTGAACAGCTGAAGACCTCTCTCACCTGATTTTACAAGATTTAAATGCCTCTGCCTGGTGTGCAGAGTAAGAGGAGCACACATTCCAGATAGATAATACTTAGGAAGGCAGCAGTCATTCCAGGTATGGGTGCTTATAGGAATGGATAGCTCCTCCCCATCTGGACCCATGTGCACACCAGCACGTGTGGAAGCAGATAAATACTGAATGGTTTCAGCATGCACCTGTGCATTGAGTATGGAACAAAAAATTAGTATTACTGAGTGGAAACACTTTGGAATTTCTCCTTATTAAAAAAAAATCAGTAGACAGAAGAGCAGAACATGGGGCAAAGCTAAACCAAGGAAAAATAGATAAACCAAACTAAGAAAATTCATTAATCCCCACTAGAATTAATTTATATATTAGTCACTTAATACAACTTGTGGGGAGGGGGGAGCAAAGAGCACAATGTGGCATTTTACAAGCTTGTTCCAATGAACTGGTTGCTATTTAATCTGACTGGGCAAGGGTAGACTCTATACAGTTTATGGGCTCTGATGCAGCAGAAGTTAGGCATGACAAAATCTCACTGCAGCCAATTAAATTAATCCCAACCATCTTGTCTCATTGTTTTTGGTTGGATACTGCAATGGATGTTAATAACAACTATGTGTATGTGTGTGTGTGTGTTTGTGGAGGTAGCCTACCTATAGGCTTCTTTCCACATTAACATTATTCATGCACTTCAGAAGGGTAAAGTAGCCCTAAAAAGTAGCCACACTGGTCCTCCTCAGCAGTTTAAAGGCCTTATAATGGGGCAATGTAGGCATTATGTTTCCCTTCTGGGGCTAAATGCTTCCAGGTGGTATTTCTGATTGCAAAAATGGCCCATAGCACCTTCATAAGAACATAAGAAAGGTCCTGCTGGATCAGACCATGGCCCATCAAGTCCAGCAGTCTGTTCACACAGTAGCCAACCAGGTGCCTCTAGGAAGCCACAAACAAGACGACTGCAGCAGCACCATCCTGCCTGTGTTCCACCGCACCCAAAATAATAGGCATGCTCCTCTGATACTAGAGAGAATAGGTATGCAGCATGACTAGTAGCCATTCTAACTAATAGCCATGAATACCCCTCTCCTTCATGAATATGTCCACTCCCCTCTGTCAAAGCGCCACGACCCTTATCTGTGTCCCCATCGCATGGCTGCTTTTTCAAGCAAAGTTTTAAAACGCCATTAATTTTGTGGCAATCTTAAATAGCTGAACGTGTTCAGATGTGAGCCAGTCATGAAGTCTGTTTGGTTCAGCCCTGAGCAACATAAACAACTGCTGCACAGGCTTGTATTGCACTTTTGCAAAAATGCACTGATGCAAAAATGCTGGCAATCCAAACAGATCAGTAGCCATCAACATCACTGAGAACTACTTAGATAAACACCAAATGGTCAGATTTTTTGTGTGGTAAAAAATACAGCATTTATATAATTGTCTAGCAAGCAGAGCAGCAGTTCAGCAAAGGGCAAGCAGGATATGGGAGTAGAACTCCATTGAGGTATATGAGAACATGAATGAATGAAAAGCTGATTATGCTGTACTGTACTGTGAAGAAGGAATATAGTGAAGCAACCTGCCAAACAGCTATGAACAGCCCATCCAAAACAACAAAAACCCCAGCAACAACAGCAACAACACCTCGTCTCCCTGTTTAAGACTAGTGAACAGAACTTCAGCCAAACCAGCAGGTGTTCAAGCATCCCTCGTAAAATTCCATGTGTTGGATTCAGATTAAATTTTCCCATGGCAGAATGGAAATTTCCTTGTACCCTCCTACCCCACTGCAGCCCACTGATCTCCATGAAACGCTGCCCCTGAGGAATGGGGGAGCTCAAGCAATGCCATGACAAGGGCCTGCAGTAGGAAGAAGGAATCAGTGGCAGCTAGTCTGGATCCAAACAGACATGTGGGCTAAAACTAATAAAATGGATTTCAACATAGATAAATGTGAAATTCTGCATTTGAACTCATGAACTCATGAAGCTGCCTTATACTGAACCAGACCCTTGGTCCATCAAAGTCAGTATTGTCTACTCAGACTGGCAGCAGCTCTCTAGGGTCTCAGGCAGGGGTCTTTCACATAATCTACTTGCCTAGTCCCTTTAACTGGAGTTGTCAGGGATTGAACCTGGGACCTTCTGCATGCCAAGCAGATGTTCTACCACTGAGCCACAGCCCCTCCCCTGGGTAGGAAAAAATCAAATGCATAATTATAGGATGAGGGAGACTTGTCTTGGCAGTAGTGCATGCAAAAAGGATCTAGGGGTCTTAGTAGACCATACACTGAACATGAGTCAGCAGTGTGATGTGGTAGCTAAAAAGCCAAATGTGATTTGCGGCTGTATCAACAGAAGTATAGTGTCCAGATCATGCAAAGTGATGGTATCACTTTACTCTGCTCTGGTTAGACCTCATCTAGGTTTTCAGTTTTGGACACCACAATTTAAGAAGGATGTAGACAAGCTGGAACATGTCAAAAGGAAGGCAATTAAGATAGTGAGAGGTCTGGAGACCAAGTCCTATGAGGAAAGGCTGAAGGAGCTCGGTAGGTGTACACTCGGTGATCAGCAAGCTGATAGCAGCTTTGTCACAGATCATTTATATATTTATATGATGAATTCTTGTATGGCAGATTCTACGTTATACAGAAGAAGTTGGATGATGAAATGGTACATGTTTCTAGAAGACCATCTATACAGGATAGAGATCGCCGTGTGAAATGGCAAGTCTGATCAAAGATGGATTGGGACCCAAGCCGGATTGGGGTGGAGCCCTTGATTTGTTTGGACTTTAAATTGTTTTAGCAAGTTGTGCATTATATGACCATCATTATTTCGTGTGTAAAATACTGTTTCCTTGTTGTAGGTGTAAAATACTGTTAGAAATAGGAGACTTCATTATATTTTTGCTTCCTATGCTGATTTTTGTGATTGTGTTAATTTAGCATAGAGGTGTTCTTTTCATATCATTGATTCTGCAAACTTAGGAAGATCATGAGAGGGAGGGCAGGAAGGGTTGTGTCAGTGCTTGGGTCTTGTTGCCCTTTCTTACATGCCCAGGGTAGTGCTGATGGCCACTTTGGGGTCAGGAAGCAATTTTCCTCCAGACAATATTGGCCAGGGATCCTGGAGGTTTTTTTTTTTTTTGGCCATCTTCTGGGCTTGGAGTAGGGGTCACTGGGAGTTGGGGGAGGTGTGAATTTCCTGCTTTGTGCAGGAGGTTGGACTAGATGGCCTTGGTAGTCCCTTCCAACTCTATGATTCTATTATTCTATCTGGAGTTCTAAATGCAGATCTCCTGTACCAAATGGTGGTTTGACCCTCAGTGTCTGCCCGTTAATCATACTCTGCGTAAATAATTTCTCCTCTCCCAAAGAAAGGATGAAAGTGAGCAAATACAAACATATGCATCACACTTTTGTATCATTAAAACCCATAGCTAGCATCTTTGAAAGTGGAGTATCCTTTCCCATTTCTTTTCAGAACTTATTCATTTATGCCCCTCTTTTCTCCCTAATGAGGACCTGACGTGACTTACAACATTCTCCTCTTCTCCATTTTATCCTCACAAGGACCTTGTGAGGTAGGTTAGGCTGAAAGCATATGACTGGCCCAAGGTCACCCAGCAAGCTTCCCAGACCCTAGTCCACAACCCCAAAGCTTAAGTTCAAATGAGAGGTCTTCATTCTGCTTGGTAAGTGACCCAGGCTTCTCCTGCCCATGTTCCAGCCCCTCATCTCTACTCCTTTCTCACCCACAGAAGGAAATGCACTCCAGGAGTTCTCATTCCCTTGCTACAATCGTTTGGCTCTCATGCCTTCCTCTGCATCCCCCCCTTCCCATAACTATCATCTCTGCCTTAGAGTTAAAAAGTCAAACAGAATTACAAAGTGCTGGCACAGTCCTTGCTCACGCCAGCTGGATCAATAGGTTCTTTGAAGCCTCAGTAACGCATCGCTCCAGTTCAATGCAATGTTGTTGCTTGGGTAGAAAAGCGCCCTGAGCCCTGGCTTCTCAAAGAGAATTACAAAAGGCAGTCCCAGCACTTGTTTGGAGCCTGCTGGAACATCACAAACCATGAGACTGGCAGCAGAGAGCCTAGACATTGGGGTGTTGCAAAGTTTTCAGTCCCTAAACTTCATCTTCCATGTTTGGGGTAACCAGTCCAAAGAACCAGGTTCTTTTTTTTAAACCTCTCTGTCTTTCCACAAGGACAAGGGTTTGAGACATCTGTTTTGAATGAAAGCAGAGGCTGTTACAAGTCATATGACTCCTCAAGTTGGAGCTTTAAAACACACACACACACCATCAAACATTGCTAGTGCTGAAATGAATTTGCTCCTAAAATGTATCCCTCTGTGAATTCTGCTGTTAAGCAGAGAGCTAGCACAGAGTAGCGATTAGCATGTTGGACTAGGATCAGGGAAACCTGATTTCAAATCTCTACTCTGCCAAGAAGCTCATAGGGTGACCTTGGGCCAGTCATTTTCTCTCAGACTAACCTTCCTCACATGGCTATTGTGAGGCTAAAATGAAGTATGGAAAATCGACATATGCTGGTCTGGACTCCTTGGAGGGAGGGAGAATAAAAATTAATAGATATTTTTGAATTTTTATCAGATATTCACTGAATATTTTATGTTTGACACTTAATATATTTGAGTGCCGCATTTAATACTAAACAGTTGCTTGCTGGTGATATTTGACAGTTGACAGGCCATGTTATTTCATTTTGGGCAGCTGAGAGCTTGTGAGATCACATAGCTGGGATTTGCCTACATTAAATAATCATGACGCGAACAAGCCTTAAATGTTGGATTTTTGAATTTTGAAGTAAAATTTCACTTTATCACTCACAGCCCTCCTGTTAAAAGTAATAGCTGGGGCGCTGTGCTGCTGTGCATGTGCTCAAAGCCCACACAGGGGGATGCGGGAAGGGATGAGGACTTTATTGACCTCTGTGCTGTTCCACCCCCACCACTGCCTGTGGTGCTGACTTGGAGTTGGTCTGTATACCTACATTTTTGTGGGGGTTTTAAAGTCCAAATTCTATTTGAAATTGATAAAACATCAAGGGTTGACAACAGAGTGCTGCTCATGCTCTTATGGCTTATTTTGAAGGAGGGGCAACAACAGGGTTGCCAACCTCCAGATAGCTAACAACAATAAAACACCTATGCTATACTAAATGAGGTATTCAAAAAAACAGCACTAGGGCTCAAACAATTTCAAAACCACTATATTATACAACACTACTTACTGCAAGGTATATCTATAAATATACCTTGTAGTAAGTAGTGTTGTATAATATAGTGGTTTTGAAATTGTTTCAGTCCTAGTGCTGTTTTTGAAAGCCTCCAGGTAGCAGCTGGAGATCTATTAAAACTGATCTCCAGCTGGTAGAGATCAGTTCACTGGGAAAAAATGGCCGCTTTGGCAATTGGACGCTATGGCATTGAAGTCCCTCCCGTCCCCAAACCCCGCCCTCCTCAGGCTCCACCCCAAAAACCTCCCGCTGGTGGTGGCCCTGGTAACCCTAGGCAACAAGAAGCTTTTACTCCTCCTGGTGACCATATTGTGCAAATGGGCATGGGAACATAGGAGAAGTTCTAGCAGCTGTTTGACGGGCACGTTTTATTTGGATGATTACAGCAGCCTAACAAAGTTCTGTTCCTAACCATTTTTCAGTCTCCCATGTTGTTCTACTTAGTCAAAATTATGGCTGTAATGACAAAGTGACCCTTTCCTTGCAAGGGAAAACATATTTACGTTGAGGAATGGGGTTGAATGGGGAAGAAAGGAAGTAGAAAAGGGCTAAGAACAGGCAAGGAAATGATGATAGACCAAAGTCTCCAGTCTCTAGATATTTAAAAACCCAAGAAGCTGGGGAGGGCAGGGAGTCCCTGCTGGTTCTAGTGGCAATAAATACCAGCAATTACCAGGAAGTGTCAAAAATATCTTCAGGGATTATTTCATATGACCCTGAACCAAGGAGGCCTGGATGGGGCTATGCATCTGTTGTGCTGAATATGACTTCACTGACAAAATTAATAATAAAATGGGGCTTGCTTCTGAGTAGACCTGCTTAGGATTGCTCTCAACAGATGACAGGCATTTGGCGTGAGCAAAACTGTGACTGAAATCTTCAGAAACACACATTGTCATCGCCATTTCTATGGAGTGTACAGCAAGCAAGTTGTTGCTTGTTAAAGGTCACGTTGAAGGGAAACCAAGAATTCCTCAGCTGTCATAGACTGTAAATGACACTTGCTGATTAATTATGATGAAATTTTTAAAATGGCTGCCATGACTAACAGGGCATGAGGTGCTGAAAGCTCTTTATCTAAATGTCTGTGTTATGGCAGGACTTGGAAATTAGGCACATTCCGTTTTTAAAATAAAAGTCACAATTGGGGGAAATGAGGGGGGATATTTGCTCAGCTAGTAGTAATATGTGAGTTCCCTTGAAGCCTTGACCTTTATAATGCTACGGACAGAGTGGGAAGGAAAGCTTTGATCTGAAGCTGAAGACTGCTATTATAACGGAGATTTTATGTGCTTGACATGTCTAAGTTAATAGGAGTAGGCGGGTTACGTTGCTGAACAAGTGTCCCAACTAAGGTGTATTTTGCCATCACGAGAATGCACCCTGCACTTTGAACTCTGTCAGGCGAGGCCATGAGCACATCCTCCCACACTGGCCCTCCTCCACTGCTCCAGCATTTACTCTTGCCAGCCCCCTATTTTCATATTTTCATTTGTGCACCCCCCCTACTCCCAGCCTGAATGTATGTGCTACGACGAGCAAGTGCTAGAGAGAGAGAGAGCATGATGGGCAGCAACTGCTGTGCTTTTGTCTCAAGATGGATCTTGCAGCAAACGACAACTTTTGAAGAAGTCTATTGGTGGGAAAGTTTGAGGAAGGCAAGTTGTGCAAACAGGATGAAGGCCATTAAGCCCCATGAGGCTAGAAGACGCTTCTCCCCATATTGTCTTTTACATGATATGTAATCACTGACCATCAATTCAATTTGGATTTTAAGTGCCCTGTGACAGCCTGGAATCTCAGATTCAAACCTTTCCATCATCCCAAAGTTCCTGCTGAATATATGACAGCATCATGTTTTGTAATTCTGAATTATAGTTCAATTAAAAATCCTTCCTACTGCCCTTCCCTGGTAATTTAATCAGTTCTATAGTTTTCTCCCAACAAATTGTCCAACTCCCAAGGGATTGCTTTATCCTCTGTTGCAGTCCTTTGATTTCTGAAAAGAACCCATGTTATCCCATGGGTCCAAAAGAGCATAACTATCCTGGCTCCAGAGCCAGAAATCTGATCCTGATCCTGGATACATCTTGCCTTACCTGGACTGCAACTAAGGCTCCCAATGCACCAGATCTTTCCTTCTTTCCTCTGATTTCTATGCAATCTAGGAAAGGTATATCTTTGCTCCCCATCTTGATCTATCTCCCTCTGTTTTCCCAACCACACTGCACCACACAGGGAACTGGCACCAGGGTTGCCAACTCTGATTTGAGGAATTCCTAGAAATTTAGGGGTGAATCCTTGGGAGGGTGGGGTTTGGGGAGGGAAGGATCTTCAGCAGAGTATAATGCTATAGAATCCACAATCCAAAGTAGCCATTTTCTCCAGGGGAACTGAGCTCTGTCATCTGGAGATCAGTTGTAATTCTGGAGGATCTCAAGGCTCTACCTAGAAGTTGGCAACCCTACCTGGCAATTTGCTCCTTTCTTCTATTTAGGCCTTACATCTGTTAGACTGGGCACCTCTGTTCTACTCCTTCTCTGTCCTGTTCCTCATTTAACCTGCATTTACACCTCTAGCTTAAAAGTAACTCCTGCTCCAAATTGGAGTTGCACTGGTTGATTTTTGGTTGTTGTTATAGTGGTAGTTTGGATAATGTGTTCTATTTGTGTATTTTGATGTAGTATTAGCTTACTATAAGTTTCCCCCCTTCCCACTATTGTACCAAATCTCTCAATAAACCCTGTATTCCTTTTTAAACCTTTAAATCAGGTCTCTGCCATCCTTTTCCTGCTGAAACTCTCTACTCACAGTAACTTCTTCAGGTAAAAGATCCAGTTTTTTTGCTCCTGTACAAATACACAGGCTAATTACCCATGTCCGTCGGAAGGCATGTTCACATGTTTGTGTGGGTGTGATATTATTACCATAGTCTTGTTCACATGTTACAGTGAATGCATATACATCCTACTTGTAGGTGCCTATATCTGTTTGTAAGGAAGATCCAACACATGTTCACTTTACAAATGAATCTGGGGACCGGTACCTTGATAAATGTGGGGTTTGTATCACAAGTTCAGCTGTACATGTGTTGACTAACATGAGAAATACTCAACACACATACAAAGAACCATCAAGTTTATGCTGAACACAATTGGAGATGCATTCTCTGCAACCTGTGAGAAATTCCTCCACAAGCTTCATTCTCTATTCCCATTCCCCACTGCTGAGATCTTAATAAAAAAGGAAGGGTTAAAAATAAGTATAGGAGCCCCGTGGCGCAGAGTGGTAAGCTGCAGTACTGCAGTCCAAGCTCTGCTCACAACCTGAGTTCGATCCTGATGGAAGTTGGTTTCAGGTAGCTGGCTCAAGGTTGACTCAGCCTTCCATCCTTCCGAGGTCGGTCAAATGAGTACCCAGCTTGCTAGGGGTAAAGGGAAGATGACTGGGGAAGGCACTGGCAAACCACCCCATAAAACAAAAGTCTGCCTAGAAAACGTCAGGATGTGAAGTCACCCCATGGGTCAGGAATAACCCGGTGCTTGCTCAGGGGACCTTTACCTTTACCTTTAAAAAAAATAAGTGCAGCTATTCCCCCCCCCCAAAAAAAAGACTGAACTGAGGAATCATTCACACGCAGAAGCAACTTGAATATCTAAAGTGTGATTGGAACACACAGTTTAGAAAAGCGGTCACTATTGCAAGAGCTGAACTTCTCCTAGATCTCTCTGCTGGTTTTAAAAAACTGAGCATCCATTAGAATTAGCCTCTGCGACAGCTACATAGTGAGACAGTATATGAAAGGAAGGTAGTTGCTGGGCATTTATCTGGAACAAAGCTGGACATAAAGAATTTGGGAGCTTTTGGCATACGCTGTTTATCAGAGAATTTGTTTCTGATTTTAGTGGAAGAGGAGAAGACAGTGCACTTGGGATGGTAACATTTAAAATAACATTCAACTGATCACTCTTGGATTGACATTGAAAAAAAGCAGTACAATTTATTGTGCATTTAAAAGATCTCCATTGTGTGAAAGGACAGGACACAAAAGGTGTGGCCTATTTGTTTATTTATTCATTCATGTATTTAAAACATTTTAAGGCACCTTTCTAACTAACTTAATAACTTAATACAAAATTAAAACACATATAATTAGGGTCGCCAACATGACATTCTGGATTTTGCCAAAATTCTATGGTAAAACCATAGTGTTTTGACCAAATCCTAGAGCAGGGGTGTAAAACATACAGCCCATGGGCCAGATCCAGCCCCTTGATAGCGCTCTTATCTGGCCCTTGAGCCAGCCAAGGCAGCCACCCCTACAGCCCCGATCTGGGCTGGTGAAGCATGGCCCAGCTCGACTAAGTGACATTTATGTCATATCCGGCCCTTGTAAAAAATGAGGTCAACACCCCTGTCCTAGAGCATCACATTGGTGATGTGACGTCACTTCTGGGTATTTGCTAGAAGTGACACTGTGCCATTGGCCAACACTGCTTTCCCAACCCTTTTTCCCCTCTTACTGCAGTGGACGACCTGGTGCCCCTAATATAAATATATGTAAAATAATTAAAAAACTATTAAAACAAAAATACATAAACTTGAATGGGAGTAAGGGTCAATAGGAATCAGTGAGAGAATGCCAGACAAAACAGAAAAGTCTTCACCTGCTGGCAGAAGACAATGATAGAAGGGGGCACATGAATCTCCCCGAGGATGGGATTCCATAATTTTGGTGCCATAACCAAGAAGGCCCTTTCCTAGGTTGCCCCCCATTTAACCTCAGATGGTAGGGGTCTCCTAAATAGGTCCTCTGAAGATGATAGTAGGGGTTGGGTAGGTTCATATGGGAGTCAGTGGTCCTTATATTGAGATTCAGGGTGCCATTTAGGAAGGGTGGGAGGGGCAGCTGCCCTATCTGTTTGATTCTGCTTATTCTACAGGAATATCTATCTAGTTAGAAACTATGTAATGGATTTCTGTTATCAGGAATGTATGCCAAAGGCACAAAACCCTATCAAGCAAGATCTACTGCATTTGTGTGTGTGTGTGTGTGTGTGTGTGTGTATGTATGAGTGTGAGCTGTTGCAAAGTTTGGAAAACAACAGAAGAGGCTAGAGAGGTCTTTCTGCCCCTCTGGCTATTATCTTGAGCCTTCTGACCATGTATGTATATACCCTAAGACTAACTTGGAGGGATTCATTATGTTCTTTGCTGGCACTTATAGCTGCATCTTACTGAGGTAGCTCTGTGACCCGCCAGAGCTCTTGCCCAGTTCACTGTATCATCCTCCCCGGATGAGAAAAAAAGAGATTTGTAGGGCTTCTGAACGCCATAGTAAGCAAAGAGATCAAACTGGTTTATGCTGCATTGGGGAGGGGGGGGGGGAAGTCAGAAAGAAATCCTTGCATCTAAACTTTCCATTTGCAGAATCTGTGCCCTGGAGAGGTGAAAGTGCGGCTGAAGTCTAACAAGCTGATTAATTCTGATTTCTGATTCAAGTGGTTGCTGGGGGAGGGGAACCGGGACCTTTCAGGGTTTTTTGACAAGCACAGGAGTGGAATGCCGCAGACACCCCGCGGGGAGAATAACACACACATACTTCACCGCAACTCTCTTTATTCCACATCCCCAGTTTCCTAACTTGATGACTTTGACAGACAGGACGTGCCTGCTTTTGTGCGAGTGCGCTGCACAGTCACTTCAAAGCAAAACAATGAGGTGATTTGCAAAGAAACCCAGGAAATACAATATACTGGCATGGCAGAACCAAGCTGGGCTCCATCCCCTCCTGCTCCCCAGGAACCCCAGCCAAGGCCTCATATAATTGGGGCAAAGCCAGCGTGGCACAGAGTAACCATGGCCACAGAAATTAATCCAAAATATTACTCTTAGAAATTCTATTTTTACAAATGACCTCATAGCATTTTTCTTCTGGCAAAAAAACGCCTGGGCTGTAATTGCACGTGACATGTAAAGCTGGCCAGATGAATTTCCCCTTTCCTGCTCTCTTTGCAATTCAGGGTGTAACTGCTGCAAATTATTATTAATTGTTGTTATTGCTATAGCCGCAAAAGGGGATTTAATAGTACTGCCCTACTGCCAGAAACGCAAGAAGGACCCCCAGTCTGTGGCAAATATTGGCTAAGAGAGTCTGACAGCCCACCCTTCAGGATGAATGCAGGTCTGCTTCAATATGTTCCCATACTTTTAAAGTCACAGCTACAACTGAGTCTTCCATTTGAACGGACGTTATTCCACTGCAAGACCCATTATCAGTAATGCTGCTAACTAATCCCCTTTATCCTAGCAAAGTCGCACCTCCCGATCTACACAGAGGGCTGTGCTTTAATTGGTTGTAAATTCCTATAGGGGTAGGTTCTTCTTCTGCTAGCCTAAAGTTAATCAATTCCAGGGTTTGACCTGAAGTTAAAGGACTTAGCCTTTTTCTCAGGATCTCCAGAAGATAGAGGAGAATTTTGCAGTCAAAACCAAACTGCCAGGCTGTTTTCTGCACACACATGTCCATCAGGCTTCACTCTGAAGCACCAGGTACAAGTAGGCTCTTCCCTGGATCAGTCAAATGCAAACTTCTACCCACACCAGTTATCACTAGGTCCTACCCCATCAACTTCTAATCTATTGCTTTGGTTGCCTGTAGAGAAACATGAGGGTTAATAATGGATAAGAGATGCTCTGACTTGACATGAACACATGAAGCTGCCTTATACTGAATCAGACCCTTGGTCCATCAAAGTCAATACAGTCTACTCTGACTGGCAGCGGCTCTCCAGCGTCTCAGGCTGAGGTCTATCACATCACCTACTTGCTTAGTCCCTTTAACTGGAGATGTTGGGGATTGAACCTGGGACCTTCTGCATGCCAAGCAGATGCTCTACCACTGAGCCACAGCCCCCCCCCCCACATTAGGCATTGTGAATTTGTTCTTCATAAAATGTGATTCTTCCTGGACAGTCTTCAGTTTCACACTGCCCTGGCCTTCTCCCCACTTTCCCATTAATAGTCCCCAATGTCAACGTTGAGTAGAAGATTGGACCCCATGATTCACCAGCAGAAGGTACTGACAATCACAGATCTTCCACACTTTCCATTGCCACCAGCAGCCATTTCCAAGCCCAGGAAACCTGCTTCCTGGGGTCATGGGTCTGTGTGGAATTATACCTCTGTGGGTCTGTGGACTGTAGTGAGGAGGAAAAAGGAAGCAAAACTGGCAGTTCTCCCTACTCACTGCAGCCCGCCAACCTTCACGGCTACTATTCCACAAGAGTCATCTTTCCCAGGGTTGGAAATAGCTGGCGGGGGGTGGGGGGGAGCAGAGAAATCTGCAATCTTTGCATGAAGGTCTGTAATCGTTGCATAAGAGGATCACTGCATCCAACCCATTAACCTGTTGAGAAACCTGATCTAGCCATTGAGTAGGGAGTTGCGTTGGAACATTGTGTTCCCGGCAGCCTGCCGTTGATATTGCAAGAAAGAATGAATGGCCAGCAGTGAGAGTCAGTGGGGGGTTCACCAATAAAAATGATTATGCTTACCAATCGACTTACATAACCCTCTAAATTTGGAGCAACATAGCTGGAACGCTTCACGGAGTAGCTGAAAATGTGGCTTGTGCTACCGTAAATTGCTACAATAAAAACTGTAGCACAAGTTTTAAAATAAACCAACTAATGTATGGGCTAGATGACAGCCCTGTGATTTCAATATGCTGTACTGAGAATAAGCCCCAAAGCCAGGGTCTCAGGGCGAAACCCATGACCCAGCAACCCCTCTAATAAACCTAGTACGACAGCAGTGGACAACAAAAGCCTGTGACCACTGTGCCATTAGGCAGAGAAGTCTGAGGCAACCATCTCACCTTTTTGTAGGGATGCTACATTGATTTCTATCCGGGATTGCAATGGGCAGTCCATTCCTGAAGGGGGGGCAGTTAGGCAGCTGCCAGGAGTGGTGCACCACGCCCCCTCCAGAGGCTGCCCGGCTGCCAAAAAGAAAATAAAAGGAATGTAAAATAGAAAAGAAGAAAAATGCCCCCATTTAAAAAAGTGAGGCTACACCATCAAAAAAAGGTGGCGTAGCCACGCTGCCGCTCGAGGGGGCGTTCCTGGGTCCAAAGGGGTTAGGAAGCTGCCTAAAGGCAGCTCCGCTCCTGGGAATCCCCCCCCCCCTGCCAGTGCAGGCTCCCACTTCCGGGATTTCGCTGTCAGCATAGCAGCGCTGATGGCGGAGCCCCATGCAGCGGTGTTGCTTCCTGGTGCTGGCGTATTTGCCCCTGCGCCGGCATAAGGACCACTTGATAAGGTGGCCCCTATGCCGGTGCAGGGTCACGCCAGCTCCTACAGAGCTTCAGCCCCACCCCTTCAGGATTGCAGCGTAAGTCTTTGTGTCCATGCTACAGCTTGGCCACCATCTGTGCATCTGTCTTCTAGGCCTGACGGAGTCATAGAAGCAGATAGCTCTCTGTGCTGGCCTCACCTCGTAGTAAGTTATGGTGAGCATTTCCTCTGTCAGGGAAAGCACAGCTGGACAGCCTTGGGCTTTGGCTCCCTTGCTGGTGACAGAACACGGCAGTATCCATGGCTCAATCCTCATTCATGGCTACCCTCAAAGGAGAAAGTCATCCTGCAACCAAGTGAGCTTTTCCTAGTACATGAAGATCAACTGCTCTACGGAAATGAATTTCAGATTGTACAGTCAAGTTGTAGTGTGTGGAATTTGTGTCGTGTTTAGATTGCTCCAGCCAAGATGTGTGTAACCGGATATGTGTGTAACTGAAGCAGCATGCACTTCAGGCATTCACAACGCACTCTCGGGGGATCGTTGCACAAAGAAATTTGCCAGTGATTTTTGGAATAATGAGTAAATTTGAGAACTTTGGATCTGCTCACAAAGAAAGCCAGCTGCACAATCCAGCAGATCAATTATTCCATACAGGTTATTTGTTCAGCTGCTGCCCTTCACTCTGTTCAGACAATTCTTTCATTTTAACATGAACCCCAAGCCCATAACAACCACAATTAAGTACTGCATGTCCATCTTATTCCACCAAAGCACTGACCCAAAGGATTCCACTGAAGTCAATGAGAACCTTTCCAATCACATTTCTGGTCCTTGGATCAAGCCCCAAATCCCAACAGTAAACCAGACAGAGGAACTGCATGTGTGGTGTACATTAAAGAAGTTATGCAAAATATATGCATCATGTCAAAATAAAGAGCCTCCTGGACTCATGGAGTCTGTTTCATAGAATGCTGTAGGAAAACCAAATTCTGAGCCAAGGGATGTATGCTCAAAATAAATAACATTTATGGATAAATGTTTATTTTTTGCATAAATTTGCTTGCTTCATTCTTAACCCAATATATGCATTTTTTTAAAACAGAATAGGGTCGTCCCCCCCGGAAAAGGATGATAGTTGGAAGAGAAGTATCAATATGAAATGGGGTTACCTAGGTTCAGTCAGTGTACATACCTGAGTGATCTTGGGCTAGTCTTCACCTCTCAGCACAAGGTTCTTATGGGAATAATTTAGAGTGAGTAAAACTCCATGTATGCCGCCCTGACCTTTTTGAAGAAAGGGCAGCAGTAAATATTTTTTCCAATGTGTATAGTGTTAGGTATGTATCCCTAGAGCTAGAGGAATGTTGTTCTGAAGGAAAGAGTCTTCCTTTCCCTCAGGAACTTAGAAGGGAGTCATAGGATCCACTCTTTAGTGGCTATTTCTGTAATGGTTTGAACCAGTGGCGTTCAAACATTCGTCCCCCTGAGAACCCTTTCCACATCAGTTCACCCACCCCAGAGTTGAGCAGAGCAAGACTGATTTACTTTGAGGGGCCTTGACTCCAGAAATACAGGTATTTCCACAGGAGCCCTGTCTGAAACCCCTGGGAGTGCTTCCCATCTCCCCTCTCGTTCCCCTTCTGGCTCTGCCCAGCTGCCTTTCTAAGGGCACCCTTCTCTGAGCCAGGCCAGTACCCCTGGCCATCCCTCTTTGCCACCGGTGGGAGGTTTTTGGGGCAAAGCCTGAGGAGGGCGGGGTTTGTGGAGGGAAGGGACTTTAATGCCATAGAGTACAATTGCCAAAGCTGCCATTTTCTCTAGGTGATCTCTATTGGCTGGAGATCACTTGTAATAGCGGGAGATCTTTAGCTAGTACCTGGAGGTTGGCAACTCTAGGAGTAACCCCCCCCCATTTCCCAATGCACATGGAAAGAAGAGATCTTTCAAATTTTTCAGTTTGAGAGCTCTGGACTCTTCCCAGCACAGCAGTGGAAAAATTTGGTTGGTGATGATGTCATTGCTGGGGTAGGAGGGCATCTGGCCCCTTAGGAACTTAATTATAGTGAGTCTAGAGGATTAAGACTTTGGCCATTCCTAATATGAAACATGACTTAAGGCAGCATGGTGTAGTGGTTAGAGTGACAGACTAGAGTCATGGAGACCAGGTTCCAATTCCCACTGTGCCATGGAAGCTGATTGTGGGACCTTGGGACAGCCTGTTTCTCTGAGCCTAACATTCCTCAAAAGGTGCTTGTTGTGTGAATAAAATTGGGGGACAGGAAACTGATGCTGTATGCCATTTTGGGTCCCTATTGAGGAGAAAATTGCAGCATAAATATCTAAATAAATAAAATAAATATCTGAATAATCTGAGGCAAGCCAATGTAAAACCAGCTGTAAATGGGAACACAGTTAACAGAAGCTGAAGTTGTGCAAGCCACAAATAAGAACATAAGAAAGGCCCTGCTGGATCAGACCAAGAAGGCCCATCAAGTCCAGCAGTCTGTTCACACAGGGGCCAACCAATCTGGACGATAAGGAACATTTTCCCCTTCCTCTGCATTTTTTCAACCATTTTACACATCTCACATGCTTGCATTCTAATCTAATCTACCCTCCTTAGTCATTTCACCCTGCTTATTCACATACATAGGGGGCAGTTACCAGGAGCATATGACCCTGATACTATGGCCATTACAGTGGCTACCAATCCCACTCCTGAGCCCATTTGATGGTGTTGGTTTTGTCCTTTTAAGCCTTACATTGCTTGGATCTGGGGTATCTGAAGGACTGTTTTCTCCCCTACATTCCTGCCTGGGAATTAAGATTGCGGGGAGAGGCCCTCCTGACTGTCCCACCAATCAAAGAAGCACAAGAGAGTGGGTCTTTTTGGTGGAAGCCCCATGATTATGGAACAGTCTCCCCACCTGGTCCCCTCACTGTTGATCTTCAGGAGGCAGTTAAAGGCAGTTTTTTTTTAGAACTGCATTTGGCTGATTTAGCTTTTATTTATCGGCAGCCCTAATTGGAGTTTTAAAATTGTGAGCTTTTATGTGTGTTTTTTAATCATTGTTGTTTTATTCATATTGTTTTTATTATGTTTTTATAACCTTTCTATTTATATTATAAGCCACCTTGAATTCGGCAAGGGAGAAAAGCGGCTAATAAAAGTTTTAAATGAATAAGTTTTAAAATAAAAGTTTTAAATACACAAACCACTCTTTACACACCCATTCACTTGTAGCTTGGCAAGTTCACTACTGTGTTATAAAATAAGGAAAAAGCAAACTCAGACAATAAAGACATCTAAGGGAGCAATCTTTAGCAGGTCTACTCAAAATCCTACTCAGGTCTATTCAGTGGGGCTTACTCCAAGGGAAGTGTTCTTAGGATTGCACTGCTGGCTGTCTTATCTCTGACCTCTCCACTCCAATCCATAGTTTTAAGATGGTGGCTCTAAGATGGTTGTAAAGGGGCACAAGGCATCCCCACCAATCTTTGTCACAATATTTGTAACACTAGACTTGGGTATGAGCTGAACGCAAGGCCTGTGTATCTGGATAAGCTTGTCTCCTCCTCAAAGCAGGGTAAGGCCACGTCAGAACATAAGACCTGGTGATGACAGCCAGAGCTCTCCTGACAAAGGTCTGGACAACATCAGCATGGGAACAGTGTTTGACAGCTCTTAATGTGCTGCTTGTGTTAATTAAATCAGTCTCTTAACCAGTCCCTGGGGAACCAGTTTACACGCAGCTTGCTTGGATCTGGCATCTCACAGGCCCCCTTTCCCCTTTACTCTTTTGTGTGTGCAGCAAACCATAAGGTCACTACAGAGGACTGGAATCAAAGATGTATGTATGTATGTATGTATGCATGCATGCATGCATGCATGCATGTGTATATATACACACACACACATATGAACAACAGTAACATACAGGGAAAGAGGACTAGACATTGCATTGAGGACCGGTGGGGGGGGGGAGGCTTTTGTTTGATGGCAATCATGTGGGTGTATGACCCGGGAAAGACCACTCATGGAAATAATGGATTGGATCCTATCCTTCCACTTGTGCAGCAGCACTGTCCTCCATTGCAGAGGCAGGCTCCCCACCCCACGCTGTGGAGTGTGTTCCTCTGCCTCCAGGAGCTTTCAGCAGAAATTGCCTAGCACCAGAGCCACAGGCTCCCCAGGGAAAGGCAGCCTAGCATAGAGTCCAAGCCAGTGAGCTTGTGCTTATATTACTGCAGCATGTACACATAAGAGCCAGTTTGAGGCAGTGATTACAAACTTGAATGATGGATGAGTAGGGTTGCCAACCTCCAGGTAGTAGCTGGAGATCTCCTGTTATTACAACTGATCTCCAGCCAATAGAGATCAGTTCACCTGAAGAAAATGGCTGCTTTGGCAATTAGACTCTATGGCATTGAAGTCCCTCCCCTCCCCAAACCTCACCATCCTCAGGCTCTGCCCCCAAAACCTCCTGCCAGTAGTGAAGAGGGTCCTGGCAACCCTATCGACGAGACCTGGGTGTTAATCCCGACTCTGCCCTGAAACTCCGTGGGTGACCTTGAGCCAGTCCCTGATTTCAGCCTGACGTACCTCATTGGGTTGTTGTGAGAAGGCAAAAGGGAAAGGACAGCCAGGTACACCACCACGAGCTCCTTGGAGGAAAGCTGGGGTAAATATGTAATAGATGGATAAACACTAGGGTTGCCAGCTCCGGGTTGGGAAATACCTGAAAAAATTTGAGGTGGAGTCTGAGGAGGGCGGGGTTTGGGGAGGGGAGGGACTTCAATGCCATAGAGTCCAATTGCCAAAGTGGCCATTTTCTCCAGATGAACTGATCTCTATTGGCTGGAGATCAAATGTAATAGCAGGATATCTCCAGCTAGTACCTGGAGGTTGGCAACCCTATAAAACACTGAACTAGGTTCTGCAGTGGGGAACTGTACTCATGGGCCAGTGTTGTGTTGTGACTCATCTGGGAGATCTTCAGGAAGAAATTCTGCACATCCAATCCAGTTCTACCAGCTATGGCTTTAGCTTTTGTAAGCAAAGGCCAAGTGAACCAAAGGATGTTTATCTTAGCTGACACCTCTAGGATGCAGTATAAAGTGGTGACAACAAACAGAAACAAACAGACTATGTATTTTGTTAGTAACTGCTAAATGTCAGTATGGGAAACAAATGTAGAAACCAAGGCACTTTGGGAAATGTGGCTGTTCTCACAACCCTTTCTACTTACTATGGCCATGCCTTATAGTCATATCATGTGCTGCTGCACATGAAGACTCTTGTTTGAATGCTGATGCTGTACACAGATGCCAACTTTTAACATGCCATCCCAATGGCCACTTTTTAAGCAGCAACAGCATTTGATCAAGGTTGATTTCTGCACATGGAATCAACGTGCACATGGCTGGTTCTGCATACAGCATTTGCATAATGCAAATCAGTTCTGCATGGTATAATGCAATGGTCAGCAAACTGCGGCTCGTGAGCTGCATATGGCTCTTTGGACCCTTGCGTGCAGCACTCGGTCGGGTGACGGGAGAGGCGGTGGCGGCAGCTGTCATTGCCTCCGCCGTGCAAATGAACTGAGCCTCTCCTCCTGCCGCTGCTGCTCGCCCACTCGGGCCCAGAGAGACGCTTGCCGCTGCCCTCCCTTCCCCCCCCAGCTCTGCTCAATCCCCTCAGGCGGGCCTGGGCAGAGCGGGTGGGCGTCCACGCATGCGCGAGGAGACCGACCGGTCACACCCCCGCGCGTGCCTGAGCCACGCGAGGCCCTGGTTGCTGGCAAGGCTTCCGCATCACCACCACCACCGACAACCACCTCTCCCCTTTCTGGCTGCTGAGGCTGCGGGGTGAGTGAATGGAGAAGGCCGGGGTAACGGGGGTGGGTGGGCTACGAGGAGGAGGAGGAGGAGGAGGCCGCTGCCTGGATCCGGATCCCCGGGCCCGTAAACAAGCAGAGGAGAGGAGGGGAAGTGGCCCTGCTTGCTTGGGGGTGGGGGAAGGGGCTGGGAAGCTCGGGGGGTGGTAATCCTTTGCAAAGGATCGTCCCCCTCCCCCCTCCCCCGCCAACATCTGGCATTTGGGAAGGGGGGCATGGATGCAACCCTTTTTTGGAAATACGGGCTGCTGAGTAGAAAATTATCCCTACACACACTCAATCTCCTTCCCCATTTTCCTTGCAGGTTTTATTTTGCACCATCGTCACCGTGCATGACGCTGGTTTGGAAGTAATGCACTCTTTTCTCCCCCCCTCCCCCCAAAAAAGGACTGGTCTCTGCCCTGAGGAGCTTGCAGTGTAAAGTTTAAAGCGCAAGGAAGAAGGGGGGAAATAGAGGGGGTGAGGGCAGCTGTGGCTGTTTAGAGGTGGAGGTGAATTCCTTTCCACCAGCCTTTTTCCCCCTCCCTGGGGAGGGGGTGGTAGTGTGAGAGAGGGGCTTCAAAAGCAGGTAATGGCTGAGCATCAGCATTGTCATTTAAAAGCTGGGAACTCAGTGGTTGGTGGTTTTCTTTTTAAAACCTGTCAACATAAAAGACTCCTATGCTTCAGAGTGCTTTAAGTAAGACTTAAAACTTTAATTAAAGTTTATTAAGTTAATAAACAGTGTACCTACCTATATAGTTTAAGTTTAAGAAATTTGGCTCTCAAAAGAAATCTCAATCGTTGTACTGTTGATATTTGGCTCTGTTGACTAATGAGTTTGCCGACCCCTGGTATGGAAATCCACACATGCCATACACGGAAAGAGTGGTATGAACCAATCCTTATTCCCCCCATAAACTAGGTGTTACAGACTGCTGAGAACAATGGTAAAGGTTATCTGTAGAACGGAGTTCATAATCAAATGTTCAGCCTTTGTCTTTCTCAGGAGGGTGATACACGCTGAAGAGATACACAACACCGTTTTCAGACTGAGCCTGATGACTGAACAAAAGAAAACCACCCAGGATCTTCTTTGACGGGTTTTCAGTTTTCCATTTTTCTCCCCATTCCACTGATAACTGATATGCCTGATTACTGGTTAGAAGTGACATATTTGGAAAAGTACAAAGAGATTATAAAGCTAGACCTCACTTAAGGATTCTGCATTGATTATGGCAGCAATAGATATTTACACACATGGCGTTTTATTTGTTTTTAATCACTTTAAAAGTTTTTGCATACTTTGAATCCAATTTGTTTATTGAAATCTGACATTTAAAAATGCCTGCTACAAAACATTTGAATACAAATAGTCCTTCAACTCATGGCATGAATTCTGACCTCTGCTTTACTAGGGAGATAAAATGGAGGACTGGGTTAGAGGACTGTTGGAAACTAATTGCACCATTCAACTTGTACAAATATGGTAGCACAGGTACACACAAAGCTGTCTTATTCTGAGTCAGACCACTGGTTTCTCAAGGTCAGTATTTTGTATTCTTCCTGCAGTCACTCTCCAGTAGGGTTGCCAGGACCCCCCTCTCCTCCAGCGGGAGATTTTTGGGAAGGGAATTGCACACGCGCGGCCGCAAGCAACTCGATCTCGTCACTTCCGGTTTACTTCTGAATGTGCCACAGCACAACTGGACGATTTACCACTCAAACCCCCATTTGAGTGGCAAATTGTCCCTTTGTGATGTGGTGCTTCAGGAAGTAAACCGGAAGTGACGGGGTTGCGTTGCTTGTGGCCGCACACTTGCTTAATCCTTGCTGTAAACTGGCTGATGGATTGGCGGGCAATTGCCTGCCATTCCTAGCCACCTGGTAACCCTACTCTCCAGGGTCTCAGGAGTCTTTCATATCGCCTACTTCCTGAGTCGATTACCGGATGTTGGGGATTGAACCCAGGACTTTTGGCATGCAAACCAGAGACTGAGCCACTGTCCCTCTCCAAATCCATTTTTTGTGTTTCCCCGGGAGCAGCTTTAATATGCTGGGGTCTGAGCTTCTACTGCTGGGTGGGTTTCTTGAGATGTATTCCTCCATCTTGGTTGTTTAGTACCCTGTTCCAAGCCACAAGGGCCAGGTGCAAAGGGTGACAGATACACAGCAGAATGATTCTAGACAGCAGTTATCTCAAGAGCTCACACTGCCGAGTCTCTCCCCTTGAGGTTAGAAAGTGCACATATTTCCCACAGAACAGAGGCCTACAGTTTTGCTGCCAGTTGCTTGCCAAGTCTCCTGGGGCTGGACAGGTCATCGCCCTTTGCGAGGGCTCATTATGTCAGCCTGACATTTGTTTTGGCTTGTTTGGTCAGGGTGAGCTGGCCAACTCCCCAAAGGCAGTGCAGAGCTCCATGCAAGTCCTGTGATAGGCCGGTCCCTTATCTTGGGATTCGCTTTAAACTGTGATGTCACCAGCACTTTGGCAAAGCGACATTTTGCACAGGCTGGATTGACAAATATTTGTTGTCTGGGGAGGAACAGGCTATACTAATTCCGGCATATCGCGGGATGGCATTTTCAAAGTTATCCTCTTGATTTTGCCATTTGAGAATGGGCTGCCATTGCAAAAACTAGAGTTATAACTTTGACCTTTCCCTAGAATCTTCAAGAACATAGTGCAAGTTTGGAATGAAAAGTATGTACTTTTATATATTATATTTACTCACTGTCTTATAATACAATTCAGACCAATCTCTCTCTTTCTCTTTCTCTGTTTGGGCACTAGGAATGTTGGAATGACCCACTAAGAATTCCTGCCTATGGAGCTGGCTATATGGGGGAGAGTGGGGGGGGGTGCGGTCTGTGGTTTGCTCTCCCCCTTTGACAGACAGAGCTTAGCTTTGCTGATGACCTTAAAGGCCATGTTACATGTATGATTAATTTGCTCCCTAATTTCTGAGATAATAACTTGAGAGAAAGCAGGACGATGATCAGCATGATTGATGATGACAAGATGAATTATTTGTAGACACGAATAGCAGTGTGTAACTTTATCAGTTGCTTGGCCCATTTCAAAACACAAGACATCAAAAGAAAGGTTTGTTTTTCAAAAGTGCAAATAATTGAGCGATTTCTACTGCAAGAATTGTCCTACACAGCTCTTAAATTGGCTTTGAGCCTTTCTTGAACTATTTGGGGTGGATAGAACCAATAATTTCCTGGTAGCAGAAATCAGTCCTATTAGAAGACCTTCCCTCCCTCTCCTGTCCTGCTTTCTCTGCTCCTAGGGGACAGGGGATCCTTAGGAACAATATGGGGGTTGAGAACTGGAGGTCTAAGTATGGGGAGGGAATCAGCAAAAAATGGCCATCCTTCTTTAGCACAAATGAGCAGAGGGATCCAATGCTTTACATTAAAATTTGACCAATTTCAGTACAGAACTCAGGAAGCATTTGTCATGTGAACGAGCATTCTGGGTCAGGTAGGTTTCACATTCACATCGCAAACTGATCAAACCAAGAGCCACTTCAACAGTCTCACCACCAAAAACACTTAGTGCTATTTTTGGCCAGATGTTCCAAACACATATATTTCATCCACACTAGACGTTTTGGAGAACGGGTGGCTTCTAACAAAAGGAGCAGCTGCCACCACCTCACTCTGCCCAGTTACATCTACTACTACTAGGAAGAGTTTTCTTGCCTCCATGACTGGCAATGAAAGCAGCTATATCTGCAATGCCGCATCATCATGTGATGGTGTTTTCTATTACTACCTGTTACAGGGAAAGAGGAGGAAATAACATGAGGCTGCTGATTTTGGTGGCAACCAGATATGTGATGTAGCAACTGGCTCCAGTCTACATATAAATGAGAATTAATTTATTTACTTCTATTATACCCTGCCTTTTCCCAAATGGAGACCCAAAACAGCTTACATCATTCTCCTCTCCTCCATTTTATCCTCACAGCAACCCTGTGAGGTAGGTTAGGCTGAAAGTGTGTGACTGGCCCAAGGCCACCCAACAAGCTGCCATGGTGGAGTAGGGATTCGAACCTGGGGTCCCAGATCTTAGTCTGATACCCTAACCACTATATAACACTGCCTCTCCTGTCCAGTCCAGGGCAGGTACTGGTGCTTTAAGCTGACTTTTGAAAAAGTCTGGATCTTATGCTCTGTGCTCACTTTTCAGAGCTGATGTGAAACAGTGCAAATATTCATATAGCAGCTGTGCTACCTGCAAATAAAGCTTACTTATACAAAAACCGTGAGTCACAGATCGACATACCTACTGCAAGGGAATGGTGGTCTCCTCTGCCTGCTAACTGCAAGATTCTGCATCAAACTTTGTGGCACTGCTCTGGAGCTAAAACTGGCTCCACTGATAGGTTTCCCCCATTCCCATCTCCCCTCCATCAAGTGGGAGTCACTGCTGATTTATGATGACCCCATAGGGTTTTCAAGGCAAGAGATTTTCAGAGGTGGTTTGCCATTGCCTGCCTCCCTGTCACACGACCCTGACATTCCTTGCATAGCTGTAAATATGTGTGCTGCTCCAGTGCTGTTGCATTGGCATTGTCCTGTTTCATTGGGTGTCACTTGTGGTGAAGTTAACAAGTCTTTGTGGGGTCAAACCACAAAGACTTATTAACTACACCACAAGCTAAATATTACCTGTGAGCTGGTGTGTGGGCGGGCCACATGTCTCCCCTCCAAGTATACTTTGTGGGCTGGATTCTTCAGAGGTAGAACAGCATAGGCTGGAGAAGTGATGCACCGGGAAGTAGAAGTCCCCTGGTCCTAAGCAGCGGCAGAGGGAAAGAGATGTGAGGTCCTTAATAGAGGATATTCTAACGCAGCAGAGGAATGGGGCTGCTAGATCAGCGCCATGAAGCTGTATCAATGCCAGCAGGCCAGCAATGCCTCGCACTGACCTCGCACTACTTAGGTGTGGCAAATCTGTTTTCCAAGTGAGGGAGAAGACTATCTGGCCCCACCCTGGTTATAACCTGGAGGACTGCTAGATATGCACGCAAACTTTTAAAAACTACACCAATTGCCTTTTATAATGAGGATTTCGGAAGATCCCTCCAGGTTCCACAAAGAACTGATCCCAGATACTTGTCAAGGAGCTGAACTGGTTTTATTTACATATAGGGGGTTGCTGACCCAGGGTTAATTAAAAGGAACGCCGATGCTCAGTAACAGACACACTTTAAAGTTAACAGTTTTATTACAACAAACATTATTAAACAACAACATTATTAATATTTAACATTATTAACATTTAACTATTAAGAATTGGAATAAGTTGGAATAAATTGGGCCACAACTTGAATTGGCAACAGCTGCGACCCTTGTGGCGCAGCATGTGTGATGTGTCAGATGCCCAGGCCGTGCCATCACGGCCATAATAGCATCTGCCCACAGCGCCACCGCTGTGAGCAACTGGGATGGCAGTACCAGGATGACACCAGGACGAACGCCACTATGTGTTATCCCCCACCACATGGGAAGAGGCGGACAACCTGCCCTGCTATCAGGGCATGTCCCTGAAGCCTCTCCCCAAACCCCATAACTGGGGTTCCCAAAACCTGGGAAGCGACCCCATTACCATGCGCTTCCCCCAACGTGACACATCCCCATGCCAAACCGCCAACAAGCTGCGAGGAGACCGAACTCACTCACGGGCCCCTGCAGCCGCAGGGAGACCGAATTCAACTCTCGGACCCGAACTCAACTCTCGGACCGAACTCAACTCTCGGACCCGTACTCAACTCTCGGACCCTCGCAGCTTCCGCCACACTTCACAGCTGAAGCCAATTCCTTAGCCCCCCCCCCCGAACTTTCTGTAGCCAGAGATCCATGCCCCAGCTGGTGAGGTGCACGCTATCCCACGGTATAAAGAAGCCATACGGAAGGAAATGTCCCGTTGGAGTATGATCGTTCCACCTAGTCTGGTCACTGCCCTCCCAACAGCGTTGGTGACCTTCCTCCTAGCCACGTCAACCCGCCGCACATTGCGGGCGCCTCTCCAGCACCTCCTCTCCATAAGATCTGACCAGCAGATCACCATTGCCCGGCATAACGATGCCAGCGCTGACAGCTCACGGCAAATCTCCATAACGAGATCCTTGCCTCTAAAATGTACTAGATTGTTTTCTCCCACCTGGAGAACCTGTGTATGAGAAGCTCCAAACCTTTCCAACAATTGTTGAAGGACCGGCATCAGCGAACACCAGTGCATGCCCCGTTGTCGAACAATTGCACACGGACAGCACACAGACAGCTTGCTCCAGGCGGACCGCTTGCTCCAGGCGGACCGCTTGCTCCAGGCAGCTTGCTCCAGGCGGACAGCCTTGTTCCAGGCCGAACCATTGAACACGGACAGCACACGGACAGCTTGCTCCAGGCCCAAACGCTGTCCCCAACCAGATGCTGTGGCATAACGTCCATTCAAAAACGATGCTGTGGCCCACGATCCACACTGTCCGCCATGGTCCTGAAACTCAGAGCACAGTTAAAAGAAAACATGGTCAGGCCAGACAAATGATTTATATGACGCAGAACGCCACCGTCCGATGGCTTGTATCTGACTAGGAATGATGCCCTCTCAGGCCGCTTGCGTGGCCGCTCCTATACGAAAGGAGTGACCGCTAAATTCTGACGGGGCAAAATGCAGAGAGCTTATTGTAGCCTCAAAGACACAGATGAACTGGTAACGAGTCAGCGGCGTGCGGTCAGCATGTATCAGAAAGTACCCATCTGTGTGCGGCCTAACAGCTAGAAATCTCTTCACTGCCTTGCCCGGGCATGGCCTTACAGTGGTTGCAGCGTTTAGCCGGACGCATATCCCTTTTACAGACTGGTCAGTCTTAAACCGTCTAATGACCATTGCCAGTGCCAACCTGTGAAGGTGTATATTCCCCAATGGCAAAGCCCTGCCAGCCAAATCGTGATGGGATTGAGCACAGGGGTCCCAAATCCTAAATGCCCCAAAGATAAGATGGATTCGTAGAGAGAATTGTAAACAAAAGGCAGCAGGTGAACCATTCCGGCCAACATATTCAACGTAACTGGCCTGCTAGGGTCTCTGATGGATGGTGCCTCACATTGCTAGCCCTTGACAGCCCTCTTGGCTCGAAAAGATGCGCATGGGTCATTGAAACCATAAGCTTTGAAAAAAGGAAATGGCTGCCATGTGAACTCCGATAGTCTCTCTCTGTACCTTGTCCGCTCAGTATCCACGACCAACGCTCCACTCAACCAGCCCGTTCCGCATTTCGCAAGAAAACGGAGTGAGCTGTGGGCTGGCCCCTTCCCCCTTTATATACACTTGGGGGGGCTAGCCACGCCTCCACCCAGCTCCCGCCCTCCGCCCTCATTGGTCAAGATCCTCCCAGATCTGACAAATGAGGGGGCTGTAACCGGGCAGAGCGGGCCAGGCTCCGCACGCGCGCACGCGTCGGTTGGCTGGCCCCGCTCCCCCTCCCCTTCGCCTGCGGCCGTTCCTCCTTCCCCGGGGCAGCAACAAAGGCTCCCAAAAAGGCGGGAACCCGTGCTTACCGCACATTGTATTCCCAGCGATTTCCCTCATTGTGTAGAACAACAAAACGCAGGAGTATAGAACTACAACAAAAGGCATTACACAATCGGGCAGAATATTTTCTGTACGTTGTGCATCCTATCTCTGCTGCAGCAGAGATCCTAGCGTGGAGCCCGTAGGTGCCACGGTACCCACCAGTGCATTTTGTGGTGCTCACTTGCTTCTTCAGGCAGAGAGCTAGTCTAGACTTTCATCCACATCACTGGAGCAAGAGATGCTTCTGAAGAGATGAGGGGTAATTACTTTTGTGTCTGCAGGGAGCACTGTTTTGGAAACCATGGCCTCCTCCATCACAGGAGGAGGTTTGGCTTGGAAGATTATTATAATACTTTGAGCAACCTCTCAACGTTTTGTGATTGAGAGGATTGCCATGACTCCCATGGTAGTCATTCTGGGATTGGTTCCCCAGGCAGCCATTTTATTGTGGGACCCATTACTTGTTCTCCACATTCCAAAAACACCTACAGGTACAAAAAGATTTGGGACTCCTGTGCTGGAGACTTTGCTTTGTTAAATAAAAGCCTGGGAATCTGAACCAGCTAATGGCCCTAACAGAAACTGGGTCGTATTCCCAGAATACCGACAAAAATCCACACACGGTCATATGGCAGCCCTATCCTATATGTAAAAAGTTTCTTGCAAATGGAAAATGAGCATAGCAAGAAGCAGAGTGGATCAGAACCTCTCCTCCCCGTCTGGTTTGAAGTGATATCTGCTGTTTTGCAACCTCAGGATTCTACCATTTTATTCTCCTGCATGTGGAGGCCAGGATTAAAGTGGAATATCTGAGCAGGGGCTGAAAGAATATTTCCCCCCCCTTGCAACTACTCAAGTCAAGGCTGATGGATTTAGTATAAGTTCCTTCAACAAAACCATCCCAAAGCTCCACTGTGGTAGGTGATAATTTCACTGCAGCTGAAAGTGCCTTTGTTTTCAGTGTTTTCTTTTAGCTTATTCCAGCCCGCAGCATGAACTGAAGAGAAGAGGTTTTGTGAAAACTGGAAATTTTCATTTGGCAGGTAATAAAGATATTAAGACATATAAGAAGAAACCTTTTCAGGCTGGCAGTTCAAGAAAGAGGTTTTTCTCATCAACGTGTATAAATAAGGATGGTTTTTTGTTTTTTTTAGATCCAAGGAGCTGTAGAAGCTCCCCAAATTTTTCCAACTTCATGACCGAGTCGGGGGGTTTTTGTGTTGAAATTCTTCGCACACCTCATTCTAGGGTGTGTGATCTCTTTCCCTTTCTATGCCACACACAAACTACTTACTGAGACATTTTGCCTAACAAGAATTAAAATGATCAATGAAGTGGTGGTCATTTTTTATTTAATATTTGGAACACGTTTGGTCTAAAATCTTCCTGGCTAGGGGTCTGATGGAAATTCTCAAGAGCTTCAGTAAGCTCTTTTCTCTGTTTCTGATATGATGTGAGTTTTGGATGTTAAGACTGGGTCCAGGTCCAGTAGAACAGACAGCCATTTGTGCAGGTAAAAAGGGACTCTTCTCAAACTGGAAAGTAAACAGACAAACTAAAAGGAAAACTAAACAGCGCTGGGGTGTGCCTAGTGCATGGCAAGTGGAAAATCCAGAACCAACAGAACGGCTGCCAAAACAATGTGAAACCATTTTCATGGCCAAAGACTGCCGCTCTGATCTCCCTACTTCAGCAGCTATGTTTATAATATTCAATCAAATGACTGAAATATTCCCCAAAGTTCCCTTTTCTGCAAGCAAAGGGAACATTAACAATGCACTCCTAGTAGGGTTGCCAGCCTCCCGGTGCTAGCTGAAGATCTCCCGCTATTACAACTGATCTTCAGCCTATAGAGATCAGTTCACCTGGAGAAAATGGCCGCTTTGGCAATTGGACTCTATGGCATCGAACTTCCTCCCCTCCCCAAACCCCGCCCTCCTCAGGGTCCGCCTCAAAAACCTCAGGTGGCAAAGAGGGACCTGGCAACCCTAATTCCTAGGCATAGTCATTTCAGCCTAAATCCATCTAAATTTATGGAATTAAACTGGAGTAATTCTGTGTTAGGAATGCATTGTAACAGTTTATGACCTTGAGTGGCCCAAGGCAAAGGGAATTTTTTCCTCTTTCCTCTTTTCTACTTTATTTGCTGTTACTGTATTTCTGTTTCCTTTATTCTCTATGTTGTGAAGGTATTGTCTATTTAAATTTTTTTACAGTTAAACCAGGCCTGCTAGGAAAAAAAAATCCTGCTCTTCTGGAAATCTTTTTAAGGGCCCTTACCCAAAAGAGTGATAGGGCTAGGTTGGATTAGGGCTGCCAACCTCCAGGTGAGGCCTGGACATCTCCTGGAATTACAACTGATCTCCAGATGAAAAAGAGATCAGTTCCTGCAGAGAAAATGGCTGCTTTGGAGGGAGGACTTTGTTGGCATTATACTCTGCTGAGGTCCCTCCCCAAACCCTGTTCACTTGATTTCACTTTGGCAGTTGGACCCTATGGCATTGGTCCCTCCCCTCCCCAAACTCTGCCTTCCTCAGGCTCCGCCCCAAAAATCTCCAGGTATTTCCCAACTTAGAGCTGGCAACCCTAAATTAGAGGGAGGTATTAGTGTGATTGTTGCTCTCCTAAACCATTGGGTCATCATATTATTCAAAATAAATAAATGATTAGAATAGCATGTGGAGGGATGAAATAAAGAAAAATCCAGCAGCAAAAGAAGGTGCAATCAGGCACAAAAAGGTAGGGGGAAAGGTTGTTGGGGTGGGTAGATGGGTGCCCTCCCCAAGAGAACCATATTAGCCTCAAATATATTTTTCAGGTAAAAATTCAGTGCAATTCTTATTTCCACATGCTTTGCCTTGAGAATCAAGGATTACATCCCTGACTGGAAATAATCTGATCTGCTTGGTTTGGCTTCCTGCTGGAAGAGATTTATATAGGGCTGTCAAAAAAAAAAAATTCGGTACAGTTCGGATTCGGCCGAATTTGGCCCTTGTGGGTTCGGTACGTGCCGAAGTCCGAACTCCCCCACTTCGGATCCGTTCAATTCGGCGGGAATTCAAAGTTCGGAAACAAATTCGGCCGAATAAAGCCATTAAAAACACAACCGCGCCTTTCCGCGGCTCTGGGGGGGGGCATTTTTGGGCTTAGAGGTCCCAAACTTTTGGCAGAGCTTCAAAGGACGTTTATTGAAAGACTCCCCAAGTTTTGTAAAGATTGGGTCGGGGGGGGCTGAGATATGGGCCCTGAAAGGGGTCCCCCCCACCCTTAATGTTGTGCATCTCTCAGCAGAGCTTGCCGCCCACGCACAAAGCTCCCAGCCCGACAACAGCGGAGAAATTAGCAAAACAACTGCAAACACAACCTTGTTAAACAACACCTTTGCAACACACAACTGAAACCTCCCCCCTCAAACCAGGGAGCGAGAGACTCGAGGGGGAACACACACCCCAGGCAGAACCGACGAAAGCCCCCTTTGGCTTCCCCCCCACCCACAGAAACTGCTCCCTCCTCACACACACACAGACTCTGCTTTCCCCCCCCACACACACATACACAGGAGAAAAATTATAGATTAAAGCCCCCAAAGGGGTCTTACTGTGGCTGTCTTCTGTTCCATCAGGACGGGCTGTAATCCAAGATGATTCCAATTAGGCACGGAACGTTTTGCTCTGGAGAGATGCACACAGGATCGGGTCGGCTGCCCCATTCATCCCAATAGGGGAAAGGGGAAAGGGGAAAGCCCATATCTCGGGACCCCCTGACCCAATGTTCACAAAACTTGGGGGGTTCCTTAAGAAGCTTAATCTAAAGTTCCAGTGAAAGTTTTGTGTCTGCAGCCCCAAAAATGCGCCCCCTGCAGCCATGGAAAGAGAAAAGGGGGGAGGCGATATTTCTGCCCCCACTGAACCCATCTTTACAAAACTTGGGTAGTATCTTAAGAATAATTCACTGAAGCTATGCTAAAAGTTTGGGGGCTATATCCCCAAAAAAGCGCCCCCTGCAGCCACATAAATGGAAAAGGGGGGGAGGGAAAAGGGGGAGAGCCCATATCTCGAGACCCCCTGACCCAATGTTTACAAAACTTGGGGGGTATCTTAAGAACACTGGTCTGAAACTCCGCTCAAAGTTTGGGATTTGTACCCCCAAAAATGCGCCCCCTGCAGCCATGGAAAGAAAAAGGGGGGGAGCCCATATCTCGGGACCCCCTGACCCAATGTTTACAAAACTTGAGGGGTACCTTAAGAAGCTTCATCTGAAGTTCCAGTGAAAGTTTTGTGTGTGCACCCCAAAAAATGCGCCCCCTGCAGCCACAGAAAGGAGCGAATGTGCACAAGCACCCCCCCACACACACACAAGGATTTCGCTCTCTCTCTCTCTCTCCCTGGCCGGGCCGCACATCAGCTGATTCCTCCAGTACTCAATCCTGACTGATTGGCCAGAAGAAGACCCAGCTTGCCCACCGATTGGCCGGGGGAGGAGAATGCTGCTTACTGACGGTTATGCTGCTTACTGACGGCCGAATTGGCCGAATTTATTCGCGAACTCCCGAACTCGCTGAATTCGGCCCCCCCGGTTGCCCGCCAGTTTTGAGTTCGGATCCGTCCGAACAGAAAAGCAACGAATCAGGGGAAATTCGGTTGATTTTCAGTTCGGACCGAACCGAATTGACATCCCTAGATTTATACCCAAAAATGAGAACCAGTGTGGTGTAGTGGTTAGAGGGTTAGACTAAGAGACCCAGGTTCAAATCCCCTCCCCCTCAAATCCAGACTCTGTCATAAAACTTACTGGGTGACTGGGCTCCTCTGTCTCTCCCTCTGCCCAGCCTACCTCACTGGATTGTTGCGAGGCAAAATGAGGCAAAGGAATCATGTATGCCAATCTGAACTCCTTTGAAGAAGAGAAGCGTAAAATGTGTAAATAGAAATAGCAGCTGAGCATCTATTCTGAACTGTTCTCAACTGGAATAGATATTTGATATTACCATGTTTCCAGAGTTGGCTGGGTGTAAAAGAAAGGCTTTGGTAGTAGCTGTGTGGCTCAGGCTCATCAAAAGACTGAAACTCTGTGTTAGCTTGGGCTGTTTGTACAACTTGTAAGAGCGCTTCTGCAATAACCACTTCCCTCTTTCCACGGGGCATTCACATGGCAACTCAGACAAAGATCAGAGGTGTATTCAAGGGGCACGTGACGTGACCCCTGCAATCCCTCCACAACAGGCTTCTGCTGCCATGGTTGACTTCAGTGAGTCAGACAGCATTGCCTTTTCCAGGAATTCTTCCTGCGCTACCAGTTGAGCGTTTAAAGTGCTGAACCAAAAAAGAAAGGGAAATTGTGGATGTATCCTCGGGGATCTGCCCTTCTTATACGTTTTAAGATACACATTTGTATAACTTTTCATGGCAAGCTATTTTGGAATTGAATGGGGACCTTAGGGCTTCCCTTTAACAATGAAGGCTTATCCTACATCCTTCCTTATAGTGTAACACAAGAGGCAGGGAATCTAAGCAGTTCTGCCTACAGCCACTTAGAAAACCTCCAGAGAAAAACGTACAGAAGCCAGATGCTATTTCTGCCAAATGGATACCTTACTCCAAAAGGGAAGCCCCAGCTCCATCAGTTCCCTGCCCCCAAGCCTTTAGGGTTGCCAGGTCCCCTCTGGCCACTGGCGGGGGATGGGGGGGAAGCCTTCTTTCTTCAGGCTATCAGGCTGGTGGAGGGAGGCTCCCAAACATCATTTTCATAAAGGTGCAGCTAAAACTCATGCAGCTAAGATTTCTGAATTTCAGAAGAAAATCAGCTTGTGTTTCATAGATTACAGCAAAGCTTTTGACTGTGTGGATCACGAAAAGCTATGGCTGGTTTTAAAGGAAATGGGTGTGCCACTACATCTGATCTTTTTGATACGCAACCTATACTCTGGACAAGAGGCCACAGTTAGAACAGAATATGGAGAAACGGAATGGTTTCCAATTGGCAAAGGTGTCAGACAAGGATGTATTTTATCTCCCTATCTTTTCAATCTATATGCAGAACATATAATTAGGAAAGCTAGATTAGATTTAGATGAAGGTGGAGTGAAAATTGGAGGGAGGAACATTAATAATTTGAGATATGCCGATGACACTACATTATTGGCAGAAAATAGTGAAGATTTGAAACGACTACTGCTGAAAGTTAAAAGAGAAAGTGCCAAAGCAGGACTACAGCTGAACATCAAGAAAACAAAAGTAATGACTACAGGAGAATTGCACATCTTTAAGGTTGACAATGAGGAAATTGAAATTGTTCAAGACTTTCTATTCCTTGGCTCCACCATCAACCAAAAGGGAGACTGCAGCCAAGAAATCAGAAGGAGATTGAGACTGGGAAGGCCAGCCATGAAGGAGCTAGAAAGATTTTGAAGTGTAAGGATGTGTCACTGGCCATCAAGACAAGATTAATTCATGCCATCGTATTCCCTATTACTATGTATGGGTGTGAAAGCTGGACAGTGAAGAAAGCTGATAGGAAGAAAATAGATTCCTTTGAAATGTGGTGTTGGAGGAGAGTGTTACGGATTCCGTGGACTGCCAAAAAAAGCAAATCAGTGGGTTATAGATCAAATCAAGCCTGAACTGACCCTAGAAGCTAAAATGACTAAACTGCGGCTATCATAATTTGGTCATGCCATGAGATGACAAGAGTCACTGGAAAAGACAGTCATGCTAGGAAAAGTTGAGGGCAGCAGTAAAAGAGGAAGACCCAACAAGAGATGGATTGACTCAATAAAGGAAGCCACAGCCTTCAATTTGCAAGATCTGAGCAAGGCTGTCAAAGATAGGTCATTTTGGAAGACTTTCATTCATAGGGTCGCCATGAGTCAGAAGCGACTTGACGGCACTTAACACACACACAAGACTCATGGACCAACTACCTACAGAAAACTGTTGCTCTCCTGTCAGTACGAGTCCAGGAAAGGAGTCTGGGGGAGTCAGTGGTCTGACTAGCTTGCATTTGTTTTACCCAGTGTGCAGTGTGTGAGATTTGTGTACTGTGTATGAGAGCTGCAGTCATGGTAGATTCCTAGGGGAAGAAGCCTGCTTCAGCGGTATCCGAGAACACATCATTGCTCACTCTTGGACCTGGATGAAAATCCTACATTGGACATGTGTTCTGGTGGCACCACAGTTCCTGGAGATGTTATTACAATCTGAGCCTACCGACAAACCACTGCAGTGCTGACCTCACAACAGCAAGGGCAGATGGGCCTGTATGGGGTGAGCAAACACCTGTGGTGCTTGCTATCCTGCTTTCTTATAGTCTGAGATGCCATTTGACCTGGGGGTCACCAGAGCTGCAAACTAATCTCTTTGCCTTGGTATATGTTACAGTTGAAAAGTGATTTCTTTATGGTTCAACTCCTACCTAACTCCCCCCCCCCTCCACAGCGGAAGAACTCTAGGTGTTATTTTTCTTTGCTCTCTATGCTACGATTTTATTGCTTCTTTCCTTTTTTCTTTTTTTAAAGCTTTGGTTTGTTTTAAGATGTTTTGGCCTTGGAATTTGAGACTGTATTCCACCTTTTTTTGTCTTTGTTTCATGTGCAAAGGCCAGTGATGTGGTTAAATGACTCAGGGCTGGAAAGGAAACATAAAGGGTTGACTTTAAGCTCTGCTCAGTGCATATTTCTCAGGGGTAAAGAACAGTGTTGCTAGTGACAGCAGAATCCTTAACTAGATCTCAAGAACCTTTGCTGATTTGGGCACCTCTGACCTGCACAGATGATAGAATGCAGACTAGGCCACTTCTGCTTAGGACAGGGGTGGGGAACGTCAGGCCCGGGGGCCGTTTAAGGCCTGCGAAATCATTTGGTTTGGTCCTTCATGTGTCCTGGCAGATCTCTAGCTCAGAAGGATCGAAGACTGGCGATCCGCCCCCACCCACAGACAGGAATAGCCTCTATTCAAGGCGGATGAGAGTTTGTTTTGCTGAGAAAAGGAACCTTTTTCCCCTTGCAGAAGAGTCATTAGCTATGGAGCTGCTAGGACTGCCCAAGAAACTGCGTTAACCCTTTCCCACCTAGGCCGTATTCCCTCTGTACTACAAGAGGGCTGGGGGTGGAAGTGGTGACAATGGAGGGGTTAAAGGGGGCAGGGCCAGAATGCGCACGGGGGGGGGGGGTTCTTAGCCAGTGTGTCCTCATTTCACCCCTGCAGGCAAAGGTAGCAGGAGCCAGCTGTAGAATCTGGCCCCGACTGTGCAGAACAGGAGCAACTCCAGCGTGCGGCTGGACGGCTACGCCCAGCTGGTGCAGACCATCATGTGCCACCAAGTAGGCGAGTGCACCACCGGTTGGATGCCTGCCTACTTGCCCGCGCCGGGGGGGGGTCATCTGGGGCAGCTGCCTGCTTGGGGCTTGGTCGGCTAATTTTTAAGTTGATAGTTTTGTATGGCCCACGAATGATCTTATAAATATCCAAATGGCCCTTGGAGGAAAAAAGGTTCCCCACCCCTGGCTTAGGATATGGCTCAGAATTATCTCAGAGATCCAGTCCCACCTGTTTTTCGGTATGGAATTTGGGAAGTCATCAGGGCAGCATCCCCCACTCATTTCCCAGCTAGGAGTGTAGCTCAGACACACAGTGTACAAATAATCTAGAACTCTTTTGTGAAACTTCAAGTGGACATTGAGTCCACTTTGACAATCAAGTTCTGGGTTTGTTTATTTTTAGTTTCCTGTTCATATACTGAACAAATGGAGGCCTTTGTTTTAACTTGACCAGCATTTCACTGGTAAGTTTGTCTTTATACTTATAATATGAAAATTCCGATGAACATTGAATTAGTGGAATGAAATGTTATAAGCACAATATTTCATTTTCATACTTAAAAAAAAGCTCTGTCCCCAGCCCCATTTTCAAAGAAAGGGAGAAAAATAGTAAATACAGAAGAAGATTAAGGCCTTTTGTGCATGGCGGTTTCCCTCGCCATCACCCCTCCAACGACTTCAAGTCTTTGTTTTGATTATGCATGCCGTTTCCAACCACCAGAGGCCGCCTTGCTCTCCCCCTGCATTTCTCTGCATTTTGCTGTTAGAAACACAACACTGTCCATTGAATAAGAGTTGGTGTGCCTATTCAGGACACAATTTTACATTTCGTGTTCCCAAGCTCCAGTTCCACATCCACTTCCTAGATGTATCTCAGTCCTGGATGGGGAATTCTGTATCTTTATACAACCTGGCAATTGCACTTCCACATCAGTTAGATGGCTGAAACTTTAAAGTACATTTGTGTGCACCCATATGCACCCTAGCATTGATTCCAGAATCCAAACAATGGCACAACTGAATATTCATGTTTCCAGAAAGTGTGCAATGCCTGTGTTTAGCAGAATGACCTTTCTGATGGAGTCTCTTGTCAACACTCATTCCTTTAAAATTTTGCAATAGCCATGCTATTCTCTAAGTGAAAGATGATCTCTGTAAGCAAAGAATAAGAAGGGAATGAATTGCCTGCAGTTCATTCTGGCTCCAGGGTCTCCTTTACATCTAGCCCCCAACATGACCCACAATTCCAAAGAGCCTCCCTTTTATACTTTAGCCACTTTCTTTCAAGATAGCACAAGGTAAACGGTGCTACCACTCACTGCACCCCTTGTGAATGCTTAGCACTTTTGGGTCCACTCAACTGAGACCAGCTGTGATTGGCTCACATTGTAAAAATCCATTCATTTTACTTAGATGACGTTAGAAAGACTGAGTTGATTCTCTTGTACTAGCAGTAAGCTCTCTTTCCAGACAGAGTGTGTCTCACTAGTGTCTAGCTTACCACTGAATGTAATCACCTTTAGCTTATTGCTGAGAGTTCAGCTAAGCGTAGGGAAATTTACTTTGACACAGTATTGTAGGGAGGGGACTTGCTGACCCCCTGAGCTCTCATTTCCATTTCAACAAATGCTAGGAATGTGCCCAGGATTTGATTGGAAATGGCATCGTGTTGAGATTTGTATCTGAAAGTTCTCAGATGATTAGTTCTTAATACCATTTTTGCTGCTCCTTTAAAAACTAGTGAACATCCAAGAGAGTTAAGGAAGCAACACTGCTGCTGGTGCCAATCACATAGTAAATAACATCCTGTTTTCGGAATAGATATTCATATTAATATCCTATAACGGCTAGGATTGCTACCAGGCCTGCTTTTCCGGAAATTTATCATGGGATTTGCGTGAAAACCTACCCCTGTCAGGACATAAATTTTAAAGATAAAAACAGTGAAGGAACAGCAGATTGTTTGAAATCTCAATATACTTCGAAGATGGGGTCTTCTGTTTGTGACTTGACAGAACCCATTTCATTCTACATATGCTTTTGCTTTCATATGCTAAAACCACAAATGGTGTTTCCTAAACTTTTTTTCCCCCTTGTTTGGCTTTGAAAGATGTTTTGAGAAGGCCAGAAAAGGTCAGGTTCTTGAGGAATGAAATGAGGACTAGAAAAAGGATTCAGTTGAACCGGAACAGTTGATGATTCTTTTTAACACCTTTAGAAGAAAACCTGATGTTGGCCCTTTGCCATGAAAAACACTGACTTTCAGTGACAAGGGCGATAATAGCCGCTTCCAGGCCATTTCACTCACTGTGAGTTATCAGAGTGGGCAAGTCTCAATGAACTGTTATTTCACAGAGGTCAAGGTCTATGGGGATACACTTGAAGCTCTCCTTTTCTGCTAAATGCATTCACCTGTCAGCCTCATTTCCTTGGCTGGAACCCAACCAGAGTCCAGAGAGTGGAAGAAAACCCCTCTTCTGACTGAAATGACAAACCTATGGGTTGGGTCCAGTGATCCATCAGTGGAAGTTGCTGATGGTCATGGATATTTCCTATGCTTCCCTCCCCACAGTAGTCTTTTCTGACCCCAGGAAATTTTATTCCTGGGATTTGGGACCCATGTGGACTAATAATAGCCATGCAGACTGGGAGGTTGTGGTGGGGAGGGGACAAATTACAAAATCATCTTTTCTGCCTGTTGCATCAGCATAGCTCCTGCAACTCTGTGAATAAACTTTCCTGGGGGCAGAAAGGACTAGGGGAGGGGGGAGACACACAGGCCATTTTTGCATGGTCAATTTTGATGCTCGCTCAAAGCTCTTTTTTAAAATGCGACTTTAAAAATGCCTTTACACGGTCCCAATGCAAAAGGAGAAGTTCCACTCCCCCCACTCGCCTGCTCCTTTGTTCCTGTTTGCATATCCATTAGCATATGCATTGCTAACGCACCTCTGTTGTTTTACATTGTTACTTGAAGGGGATTCTTCACTGCAAACACCAAAGGTTGCGTTAAATGGGCTCTTTGGTAATGTGAAGCCGGTATGTGCTAGCTTTGCAGTCACTTCCGGAATGATGGTTCAGTGTGCAAAATTCAAAAAAATATGCAGGGCAATTCAGCCTGGAATGCGCTGCTATTTACCATGCAAAAATGGCCACAGGAAAGATCCATGATCCTTATGTCTGCAAATCACTGGATCCAATCCTATTTTGTTCTATTGCCTGGGAAGGTCTTCCTTAATGGATGCTTCTCTGTGAAAAGCCCTCCTCTACAGACCCTGGTAAGAGAAAGCTTCAAAGGAAAAATTTATCTGAACTCTCCAGCAACCAGAATTTGTCAAGCATAATGTCTATGTAAATCAGTGTCGGACCTACATTTTTGGGACCCTGAAGCTTGGGCTATTATGGGGGCCCCTTCACAACCATCAGTGAGGTCTGGGTAACCTCTGTTATCTTCTTCAGTGGGGTTGTTCTATGGCAGATGTATTGGTTCATTCTCTAATAGAGAGGTAGACGTTCATCAGAGAGGGCTCATTAGGATAAAGAGATGAAAATCTGATTTTTGGTGTTAAAATGCACAAGCGAGACAAGTGCAGCCTGAATTGAGAATTCAGATGTCTTTTTATGGTTCCGATTGGCTCTAGCCCTAAGGGTTGAGCTATAGAACTATTAAGCAATGAACCAACAAAGGATTTGAGGATCCAGCTGCCAAAATGTAGGCTATGAATAGATTCTGGTGAGCTCAGTGAGCCCTTACAGCTGGGGGTTTGGGCGCTGCAAGCCCCCATGAAAATTTTTAAATTTGACCAATTACAGGGACATTTTGAGGCCATACGAAATGGGCATTAGAGCATATTCTAAGGTCAATATTAAGTACTTCAGCCCATTGGCTTATGATTCTATCACTAAAATAGCCTTATTTTAATAACAAAAGCTGTAAAAACTCCATCGATGTTGTTGAAAAATCCACTCATTAAAAAAAAGTTGCTTCAGGGCCCCTCCAGGATTAGGGGCCCAGAAGCTTAAGCTTGATGAGTTTAAGTAGATCCACCACTGGTGTACATTGTATATATGTAGCAGAAAAAATCCACTCAGAGACAGGAACAAGTACCTAGGTCATTACCAAGATCAGTAGAGCTGATGACAACCTAAACAAGGATAAAACTAAATGCATGAGCACCAGGATAACCCCCCTGCCCCCTCTGCAAACAGGAAGATCTAGGCTACTGGGGCTTCTGAAAACGTGTCCAGTCTATTCCATGGGGATCTCACTGGTGGTCTAGAGACATCTGGTTGTTCACACTGTTCTGGTTCTCCCCTGCCTTTTTGTTTCCATCTATTTTACAGGTGGCCATCAAAAGGCCTATTAAAGCAGCTGGAAGCCAGGAGGAAGACAACAACTGTGTTGCCTCTGCTAGGAGAGGAAATGGCAGCTCCCCAGGGGACCAGAACCACCAGAAGGACGGGTGTCGCAAGATACAGATGCAGGAAAGGAAAAAGCAGGCAACCCTGTAGGCTTGGGTAGAGCAAAATGGATAAGAGACATAGGGTTGCCAACCTCCAGGAGGGGCCTGGAGATCTCCTGGAATTACACGACAGAGATCAGTTCCCTTGGAGAAAATGGTTGTTTTGGAGGGTGGGTTCTGTGGCATCATCCTCTGCCAAGGTCCTCCCCTCTACAACCCCTACCCTTCCTAGGCTCCACCCCAAAAATCTCCAGGAATTTCCCAATTTGGAGTTGGCAATTTTAGATATGAAGAACATGAGGGGAGAGCTATGATGTACAAAGAATCTGTGATGTTAATAATAATGAAACCTCATTTGAGTATTATGTATTTGTAGTCCTCTCTGGCAATAACTTTGCCAAATCAGAAATTATTTAGAGGAAAGTGACAAGGATGACCGTCCAAAAACAATCTTTGGTGGGCATAAATAGGTCATAGAAGTCAAAGGCAGGAAGGGCTTATGAAAGTTTTGTAGCATTTGAAAAGGTATCTGGGACAAGAAGGAAAATGATAGCTGATTTTAAAGATGATGGAGCAAGAAGTAAGCGTAAATTACAAGCAGGAACATTTGGCATAAACCATGGGCAGTATGATTATGGAATTGCTAATGATTCTCTGACAAGACCAAAGTTTGGATGCTTGCATATGCACTTTCCTATTAGAGTTCCCTTTCAGGAATGTTATGGGATCAAATAGGAATATTTCTGGAGAATCGCTTCTGCTTTCTGCACAAAGAAGAATGTTGTGCCTTACATACATAACTTGTTTACTGTACAGGAAAATGTGACTCCCTTTTTACTAGGCCATTTTGGTATTATATATGCCATAAATTCTGAAATAATGTTTTCCATTTAAAAGAATCTGCCTATTGATAAAGGAAACCTAGATGTGGATGTGAGTATGGCTTCTTGGTTATCTCCAGCAGTGTCCTTTTGCAGTTATTTTGCGCATTGAGGATTTGATTAGAATCTAGATTCTCTTACCTGGGGAAAGGCCCAGTTGCTGTATATGGCTTGTCAAACATTCTTTGCATTTGTAGAGTTATTCCTTGTTGTGCTTCATTCCAGTTGTTGCTTCTTATGGACTATTTTAATATTCACAGTGCTTTTACAAAAAAGTGCGGTTAGAGAAACATTTATGTTTACATTGACTTACACAAAACATTCATATATAGAGAATGGTGAACATAACTAGGAGGATAAGGAAGATAAAAGATGAGGGAGAACAGGTAGGAAGGATTTGGGTGAATGGGTAGAACTTGGGGAGAAGATGGGTACCCAAGGTTGGGTGGGATAAATAAAATATATAGATAATGAAAATATAATTTATTTAAAGAGCTATGTCAAGATAAAAATTATTTAAAAACCGTTAAAACAGCACAATGGCATTTCCTAAGGTTGATATCTATAACCACATGCCAGACGCATTTCGATATATATCAGACCAGACATGTATATAGGTTGTATAATATATTACCAATTATACAAACATCTGGTAAGATTATCTCAAGTTGTTATACTGGGCTGTATATGTCTCCCATATAAAATGTGTGCAATTATCAACCTGGTAAAACAACTTGGGGACAAAACCCAGGGATCATGCAGCTGGAATGTCTCCCTGGCAGCAATGCTCCATTTGTAGGGTTGCCAACCTCCAGGTACTAGCTGGAGATCTCCTGCTATTACAACTGATCTCCAGCCGATGATCAGCTCACATGGAGATCAGCTCACATGGAGAAAATGGCCACTTTGGCAATTGGACTCTATGGCATTGAAGTCCCTCCCCTCCCCAAACCCCTCCCTCCTCAGGCTCCGCCCCAAAAACCTCCCACCGGTGGCGAAGAGGGACCTGGCAACCCTATCCATTTGAGTGATTGGGGGAGTTAGGTGCAGGGGCTGAAATAAGCGAGGCAGTGGGGAATAAGAATATAGTGATAGTAGGAGGAAAGCCTGGAGCCTTCTCCACCATAACATGCTCTGCAATGACATTTACTAATTCAATTAAAATGACATTTCACAGAACTACTCCTAGTAGTCATAATACCCACTGTGTGGGGAAAGTTGGCATGCAAATATTTTAATAAATGTATAATAATATCAGTTCAATTAAAATATTTAGCTAATGATTTGATTTAATATGAGTGAGCAGCTGATTAACCCTCTCCCCTCTTCTCCCCTCCTGAACCACCTTTTCCCACTGTACCGTTGTTCTATGCTTTGCACATGTTCAGATTCCAGTCTCCTTCCCAGCCCCACCTCTAATAACAGCATAAATCCTGAACTGATTCCTAAGGTCATTGTGATGATTAATTCCTGTCTCTTGTATGCTGTTGGTTTCATAAGTGGTAGCGTACAATAACAAGTATCATTACGTGTTGTTCCAGTTAATTGGAAAATTGCATTTTGATCTACAAACTTTCCCCCAAGGATCACATTTCCCAGTGGAGAATTTAACTGGCCAATTTCTAAAAATGAAAGATTTTTATAGGAACTTTCCAATCAGCCCTAATAATCACACCTATTTATGCCCCTGTTTATGGGAGAGTTAACCTTGTAAACCTAAAGCACATTTGTTTTAAAGAACAGAATGAAAGATGGTCAACAACCAGATGGTTTAATGTTAATCTACTAACAATTCAGATTCTGGTCTGCTGTGATTGCATTGAAGATGTTTTCCCCAGTCTCAATAACTTGCACTGGGAGACCTGATGTTCCAGCTCATGGAGCGAAGGTGATGTGTTTTAACATGGATTACTTCCAAGTATCCATTAAGTGGTAGAGTGATACGGCTCCTAATGTGAACTTTACTAGCCAGAAAGTGGATCAGGACTTCATTATTTATTTAGACTTACAATAACGGCTGTACCTTCCCCAGTCAAATTCATATTGTCTTTCTGCATCTGTATCCCTCTAAGGGGGAGCACTAAGTGTGTGTTACAAGTCACTTGAAACCAGAAAGCTTGATGTGCAATCCAAGATTCTGATTCTGAACTGAAGTTCTCAACAGATGGCGCTAAATAGCTCAGTATCAAGACAACGCAACCTCCCCAGGCCAGTCCACATCTTGACAAAGAGCCATTGTGATAATCACCTCTGATCCCATCATAATAATTCTCACGTCGATCAAAGTAATTCATTCCTAGAATGAGCATATCCCCAGGTTAGAGTCTGCCTCAAGGCTGAGAGCATGCAGAAAGGCTGCCAAATTCACTGTACTCAACTCCCAGCAAGCTTGTATACGGTATATTTTTTATCAGATGCATAAGCTGTGCAAGTTGAACAGGTGGCTTTTTAAAAACTCTACTAATAATAGAGGTTAATAAGCAAACACATTAATACTTTCCAGGGCCCTGGGCTGTACAGACGAAGATAATGATTACTCGGTGGGGGGCGGGGGCTCTTGGTGGAGTCAGCTGATGCTGAAGGGTAGGAAAAGAGGCTCAGAGGGCCCGTTTTGTGTAGCCCCAATCAGAAATAAGGATCATGCATTGCTTTTGAGTAAAGGATAGGCCATGATTCCCTCTCCCGAAATAGACCAAGAAGGAAGGAATAGGCTTGTGCTGCCCTTGGTAGGATGGTGCCATCGGATGGGTGAAGCCAAGTGAAAAGTGCTCATTGGCCTCTACGCTCTGTGTTCCTTTGTGATTGTAATGGGAGCATCTTGCTGTAGTGTAACTGGGCACAGGCAGGGCCCAGATATTCAGGGAGGCCTTTGGACAATAGCTTTAATTCGGGTGCTGCAGTGACCAGTTGTCCTGCTGCAGAAATTCCACAGTTCCGGTCGGGAGACTGATGGAAGGTCAAGACTGTAAGATATGAAAGGCCCACCTCGCACTCGTCTGCTCAGCTGTGCCTCTCCCTCACTGTGTGTCCTGCGTCTCCACATTACCCTGTTCTGCCACCCTTAGATGGTAGCTTCTCTGTTGGTAGTAAATCAAAACTCAGCCATTGACTCATTTCATTTCCTGGTCCAACCCTGACTGGGAATCTTCCCTACTGGAGTTTTTCTTGATCTTTCATGCCCTGCTGCCAGTCAAGACATGCTGACATTCAGCCTCTTGTTTGCTTCTCCTGGCATGTATCATGTACCTGAATTGCTAACACAAACCTGTTGATGGTCCCTTAGAGACCACTTGTTAAGGTGACATCACTGGTCTGATGGAATTTTCTTATGAAATTTATTTCCCTAAAATATCCAGGAATGAAAGTCTCCAAATGGGGCCTTTCTGGCTCTGCAGCAGTGCCCTGGCCCTGTTAGCACTCCTGGGACACAAGCCGTGAAGCGACAGACTTCTCTTCAGCCTCCTGCTGCCAAAACCGCAACACCGCCAATCCTAAACTCTAATTGGCCTTCAGTAATCCTAGCTTGGATTGTTTCTCCATTCATAAATGCTGCACATTCTAGAGGTGGCTGTTGCCTGAGGAACAGACTTTTATTTCATAGTTCCCTTGTGCTTCCAGCATTCCTGCCTTGTGCGTCTAGGTGGATTCTGGTGTGATTTGTGTCACCTGTGTTCCAGTCTCCACTGAGTTCCACATCTCTGGTATTCCTTTCTTCTGTGCATGCCTCTCTTCTTCGCTTCTTGCTTCCTTTCTTTCCTGAGCTGTAAGAAGTTCCAAAAACAACAACAACAACAATTCAGTGGGTTATAGATCAAATCAAGCCTGAACTGACCCTAGAAGCTAAAATGACTAAACTGAGGCTGTCGTATTTTGGTCACGTCATGAGATGACAAGAGTCACTGGAAAAGACAGTCATGCTAGGAAAAGTTGAGGGCAGCAGGAAAAGAGGAAGACCCAACAAGAGATGGATTGACTCAATAAAGGAAGCCACATCCTTCAATTTGCAAGTTCTGAGCAAGGCTGTCAAAGATAGGTCATTTTGGAGGACTTTCATTCATAGGGTCGCCATGAGTCGGAAGCGACTTGACGGCACTTAACACACACACACAAGAAGTTCCAAGAGCTGCCTTGTGACAGAACCACTTTCCAGGTGGCGAGAAGAGTACTAAAAACTATTGACATATTTTTACTATCCGTATATTTATTAATATGCAAGGTGAGCATGGAGGAGCAGGGGAGCTTGCAGCTAGATAGTGCTTTTTAAGAGCAGCATGACATATAACCGAAGCAAACAGGATCAACATAGAGCTCCTCCTCTTGCAAACCTCCTTGCTAGTCAGCTACAAAAAGTCTGCTGTCAAAATTGGTTCAGCCCACAGCTGAGGAAGTGGGATATAGCCAGTAACTACAAGCTGCAAATCTTCAGAAGCCATCAGTGCTTCACATAAGCAAGCATCTTCAGCAAAAGAAGCCTAGAGAAAAGGTCTCACGACAGCCATAAGACTTCTCTGAACCAGTAATAGATAAAAGTAGGGAAGAACTTTGCAGATATATGATAACTGCTGCAAGAGTGGCAATTGCCACTAAATGGAAACAAGAAGAAACCCCAGGAATAGAATATTGGCTAGACAAACTAGCAGAGTATGCAGTGATGGCCAAGCGGATGAACTTTGCGAACAAAAGACCTATGGAAGAGTTTAAGAGAAACTGGAAATTGTACTATGGTTATATGTCGTGAGCTGCACAATATGTTTTAAGAGTTCTAAACTCGGCAGTTACTGATGTTAAACAGATCAAGAGTGGTTATTGAATAATATAGGATAGTCAGTATTGTTGTAATAATATTAAAAGTAAGTTTCGCGAGCAAATGAATAAGATTGCTTAAAAGGTATACTTTATATACATCAGGTAGCTTTTATTCTGAGAGCCAGTTGTGAAGAGGGACCTGGCAACCCTAGCTCCTAACAGTTTTCACCATCATTTGTAATTTCATGTGTTCAATGTGCAGCTCCACACACTGCTGACACAGTTGTGAGTTTATAGGCAGCCACCACCATACAAAACAATCCTTTGAATTCACTCTTTGTAATCTCTCTGCCTGACAGCTGAAATAAACATTGCATGTAATATTATCCCAGCGACCATTTTTAAAACAGAAAACGCTATTTGGGAAGGACAGTTGGAATCAGAGAACCAACCGAGTGCCAAACAACCCTCACAAATGGCTTCTCTTCTTGTGCATGTTCCAAGCGTGCGTTGGCAAGGGCAAATGCGTTTGAAACCTGTGCTGTGAAAAGCAGGGTGGGGGGCACTGCGGCTGGCAAAAGACTGAGTAACCTCTCCTTCCCCCTAGGTTTTAAAAATTCCAGTCATCCCACCAGAAGTGGCTTTTCTTGTTTAAAACGGGCTGATGGAGTGATGATCCACTTGCTGCTCTGAGCCCTGCTTGGGCTGGGAAAGGGCAGGGTAGAAGCTGAATAAATAAATAAATTGGAAGAACCACCTTCTCTCGTATGCATGAACCTGAGAATTAAGGTTATCATGGAAGGCCCTTCTCTGGGATTTCTGGCTTTGGAATTCCCTCATGTACAAGATCTGTCTGGTGCCTTTGTTAAGATGTGGGTCCCACTGCCAGCCCAGTCTGTCCCCTTGTGGAAGTTTTTAATGTTAATTAACTTCTCGATAATATTGATTCCACCCAAAAGTGAGACGTTCAGCTTTGACCAAGTATCAATTTTTGTTTTACTCTCCAAAACCAAAGGAGTAAATTTATATTTTAAAAAGACTGTTATTATCCATCGAAATATTAACCCCTAAATATTTAATTTATCTCACTCCTCTTTATTTGACTACGCAGAATACATAAGCTTAACTCATCCCTGTTGATTGTAAAAAAATTAAGTTTCTGTCTTGTCTGCATTTAATTCGTAACCAGATTGTAGCATGAATGGTGAGGGGGCTGTACTTAATGTGTATAGCACATGGGAAAGCCGTAAGAACTATGCATATAATGTGGAGAGTGTGTAGAACCATACCACAGAGGCAGTGTTATATCATGTAGGCTTTAAATGTGTACACATGCGTGCATATTAGCACAGGCTTCTAGCCATAACCGACATGCTCTAACAGCAGGTGTGACTTATTTCTCGCTGTGCTGTTTTGTGTCTTCGTGTGGCAGTCCCTTCAGCATAAGCCCCTATTAACACCTCGGCTGGCAGCAAACCCAGCCGGCTCTGGCTCCAGTATTCCTGCCTGACCGAATGAGGCCCGTCCCAACTGTGGCGCGGCCCCCACTCCACTCCCCAGAGCTGCAGCAGGTGTTTCCGTTCAGTGTTTCTCTCTCTGGCTCCCCTCTTGGTGCCTTTTATTTTCTCCCCAAAGAAACGGCGTTATTAAATTGGGAGGCACACAAATTCCACTGCAGCTCCCTCGCCTCTAGCTGTGGCTCCTGACTGTTTGATTGAAGTATTCTGGGAAATTAGATTGAATAAGCTGCTATGGAACAGTCCCTCATCCCTTCCATGGTTTTGGGGTCCCTGGAAGGAAAACAGGTAAAGAAGAAGGATGATACAGATCTGAGAGATACCCAGAGAATACTGAACCCTTATCCTTGTTATTTCTATCCTTGATATTTCTATGCCAACAGCCCCCTCCCAATAGGGTTGCCAGGTCTTTCTTCGCCACTGGTGGGAGGTTTTTGGGGTGAAGCCTGAGGAGGGCGGGATTTGGGGAGGGGAGGGACTTCAATGCCATAGAGTCCAATTGCCAAAGCAGCCATTTTCTCCAGGTGAACTGATCTCCATCCGCTGGAGATCAGTTGTGATAGCAGGAGGTCTCCAGCTAGTACTTGGAGGTTGGCCATCCTACCCCCAAAGCCCCTCTTGCCTAATAGTCCCTCTTCAAGTTACTCTTTTTTTCCAAGCCAGAAAGCAGGAACACAGGCTGCTTCACACCAGTTAAAATGTACCAGACTGGCTGGCATGGTCATTGCTCCAGGCCTTTCACACATTTACATGGGCACATATAAATACAAATATACATCATGCTTCAGAATTCTTCCCCCCCCCCCGAAGCATGCATTGTTAGGCCCGTTCTAAGGGAGATACAGTCTTGTGGCATCAGTGTACCACCCAATCCAGTTAGCAGTCAACACAAAGAGGGACCATGGCCATAAAGCATATTACTCTATAATGATACTCAGACATAAAAAGGATATAGCTCAACTCCACAGGAACTATGCTGAGAGGGGCTAGTGTTCACAGAAGTGTTATCATCTCTAGTCTGGCTCATCCACTGGAGGACAAATGGGGAACAATACTAAAAGGACTCATTTCCAATGCATGCTTTCAGCCCTAGAACACCCAAATAAAAAATAAATACAAGGGCACATCTTAGCATGTGCTGAGTACATTTCTATTAGTGCTGGAAAGCACATTCAGAGGTAGTTTACCATTGCTTGCCTCTGTGTAGTGGCCTTGGACTTCCTAGGTGGTCTCCCATTAGTGTTGCCAATCTCCAGGTGGTAGCTGGAGATTTCCCGCTATTGTAACTGTTGTCCAGGCGACAGAGATCAGTTCACCTGGAGAAAATGGCTGCGCTGGAAGGTGGACTCTGGCACTATACCCTATTGAAGTCCCTCCCCTCCCTAAACCCCACCCTCCTCAGGTCCCACCCCCAAAATCTCCAGGTATTTCCCAACTTGGAAGTGGCAACCCTATCTTCCATCCAAGTACCAACCTGACCTGACCCTGCTTAGCTTCTGAGATCTGATAAGATCGGGCCAGGCTGGGCTGTCCAAATCAGGTCTGCATTTCTATTACTGCTGAGAAACCTCGGCTCCTCTTGCACATCGTGGATTATGGGTATAATACCCCATAACCACTCCCTTTCAAAAGCACGCAAGACTTAACTGAACTTACTTTCCCGGTGTGCCAAGTGTGTTTAGCTTCCCCAAGTGCCAAGTTTGTTATCAGCATCCTATTGAAATGTGCTCAGGATGAAGCATTAGGGAAGATGAGAGTCTGGAGCCTGCTTGGACAGTTCAGGCTGGCTGGGACTCTTGAGTCTGAAAAGCTATAGGAAGGGCAAGGTGTTTACCAGAAAGTACAGCACAGCTGCTCGTGACTAGTTCATTTCCTTCTCTTCTAGCCTTTCTTTATTTGGGTGATCTTTCTGGGAAATGAAACCACTCCTTTGAAATCACCCCTGATTAGTTATTCACTCTCATTACCTGTAATTTTAGCTGTCACTGTGTTAAATCCATTGCCTTAATGGGCCTAACTTCTTACCCCCACTGAGCTCTGACTGCTTCTTACCCACCTTGCCCTGGTAGTGTACATCTTAATCTCCATGCAGAGCACACAATAGCTCTGCACCTTACTACCACCCACCCTCTCAGGTTTCTGTCAGAAACTCCATGGATTGGAAAAGGCTCCATTGCTTTGCATATAGCTGGGATATGTCTGCACCTCCTAACATAAGAGTATATTCTTTTTGTTCCATTTGTTGGGGGACGGTGTTGAAATGTTACAAGGCTGAGCTGCTGATTTACACGTAGATCCCTTCTAGTATACTGATCTGTCACTCAGATCCCACCATTTGTTGCTTTATAAAACAAAACAAAAACATTAGGATAGAGAGAAGCAGTCATTTGGCTGGCTGGGACCTAGTTCATCCCCCTAGTTCATCCCTCTCTAGCATGCTCCTCCCTCCAAAAGTCGAGCTAAAGGAATAATATCTTGCTCTTTAGCTCCTTATTTTAGCGAGTGCACAAATATATCACAAAGATGCCTCTTTAAAGGCCCCATCACTCTTTCCTCCATTTTAACCAATACCAGATCCCTCCTTTTCCACACATTTGCTCTTCCCCACTCCATCCCAGATAGGTAGTATATTTTATGGAAGGTGTCAAACAACAGAATCCCCCCTCAACCATTATCCCAATGCAGTTCCCATACGCTAAAGTTAATCCTTGATTTACTTTCAGATTCACACATTATACATATCCTTTAAGCCGCCTTTGAACAACATCTGGAGACAGAGGCCTGTTCTACACATATATAATGAGGTGATAGAATGGATTGCACCATTCCATGCTATTGATGGAGAAGTCATATTTTTAAATGTTCACCTATGCTAAAATTAAACAGAAAACCAGCACAGCAGACAAAGTAGGGTTAGAACCCTTCTTCATGGCATCCTAATTACAGAGAGGGCTTTTCCCCCAGCGTGGAGAATTCAGAACTGGTACAGTCTGAAGTGGTACAGCCCGTTCTAACATCCTGTTCTCATATAATTTGGGGCCTTTGAGTATTACCCTAACTACATCAGAGCCACTTACAGGGTTGGGTGGAGATTCTGTGGTCAGGACCTTTCCAACTCACAGACATCATGAAGGCTATTTATGCATGGCTGTTTCTTTGGGACACCCTGTAGGGTTGCCAGGTCCCTCTTCACCACCGGCGGGAGGTTTTTGGGGTGGAGCCTGAGGAGGGTCAGGTTTGGAGGGGGGCGGGAGTTGTAATAGCAGGAGATCTCCAGCTAGTACCTGGAAGTTGACAACCCGGTCACCCCGCCAACTACTTTGGGGCTTTGCTTTGATTATGCTTGCATTTTCTGATAGTCAGAGGTCGCCTCGCTCTCCCCACACATTTTGTTCACATTTTCTGGATTCGAGTTTAGCCAGCATCCAGAAAATTCGAGTTTAGCCAGCATAATCAAAGCAAATTCCCAAAGTAGTTGGTGAGATGATCTCAAGGAAACAGCCATGCATAAATGGCCATAGAGTCGCCAAATCCAGGTTGGGAAATTTCTGCAGATTAGAAGATGGAGTCTGGGAACGGTGGAGTTTGGGAACAGGAGGATGCTCAGTGGGGATGCGCTGCCATACAGGGATGCACTGTCCTCTGAAGCTGTCATTTTCTCTAGGGGAACTGATCTATGCAGTCTGGAGATCACTTGTAATTCTGGGAGAACTCCAGGCCTCACCTGGAGGTTGGCAACCCTATGTGCTTGGGTCATTTAGACTAACTCATCTGCTCAGGAGCCACTTGTGGAAAATGGCTCCCTTGCAACTAGGGTGATGCTCTGCTGCAGTTTAGATCCAGACAGGGTCTTTGCGCCCTCTTTTATTTTCTTTGAAATGCCTTGCCACAATCCTGCCAAACATCCCCAGAGCAAGAATTATGTGCTTAATATTTCCACTGAAATAAAGGGGATGTAGAAGTATTAAACTTTGACTGGATCACACCCTATATTTTTAACTCCTCCAAATGTCATTTCTTTCTGGGACGTCTATTCTGTATATGAATTAGCCTGAAATAACTATTCCCCAGTTCCAGGTGTCAGACAAGGATGTATTTTATCTCCTGATCTGTTCAGTCTGTATGCAGAACATATCATAACAATCGCCGGATTAGATTTAGACAAAGGAGGAGTGAAAATTGGTAGCAGGAACATTAACAATTTGAGATATGCAGATGACACCAAATTACTGGCAGAAAATACTGAAGACTTGAAATGACTACTGATGAAGGTTAAAACAGAAAGTGCCAAAGCAGGATAACAGCTGAATATCAAGAAGACAAAAGTAATGACTGCAAGGGAATAACACAACTTTAAGATTGACAATGAAGAAACTGAAATTGTTCAAGATTTTCTGTTCCTTAACTCCATCATCTACCAAAAGGGAGACTGCAACCAAGAAATCAGAAGGAGATTGAAGCTGGGAAGGGCATCCATGAAGGAGCTAGAAAATATTCTTTAGTGTAAGGAATGTGACACTGGCAACCAAGATCAAGTTAATTAATGCCATAGGAGTCCCCATTACTATGTAAGGCCTTTTATGCAGGGATGTTACCTGCTGACTGCTGACTGCTGACTGCTTTGGGGGTTCCTTTTGATTATGCAAGCCTTTTCCGCCCGTCAGAGGTCTCCTCCCTCTCCCTGCATGTTTTGCCCATGTTTTTCCAGATGCTGTTTTAGCCAAAATCTGGAAAATGCGGGCAAAACGTGCAGGGACAGTGAGGCCATCTCTGATGGACAGAAAAGGCATGCATAATCAAAAGGAGGCCCCAAAGCAGTCGGCAGGGGTGACTGCGAGGAAACATCCCTGCATAAAAGTCCTTTGTGTGTAAAAGTTGGACCATGAAGAAAACTCAAAGGAAGAAAGTTGATTCCTTTGAATTGTGGTGTTAGAGGAGAATTTTATGGATATCGTGGACCACCAAAAAGACAAATCAATGGGTTCTAGAATCAAGCTCGAACTTTCCCTAGAAGCTAAAACAACTAAACTGAGGCTATTGTACTTTGTCACATTATGAGAAGACAAGAATCACTGGAAAAATCAATAATGCTAAGAAAAGTAGAAGGGAGCAGAAAAAGAAGACCCAACACGACATGGGTCAACTCAATAAAGGAAGCCATGGCATACAATCTGCAAGACCTGAACAAGGTTGTGAACGATAAGTCATTCTGGAAGACATTAATTCATAGGGTCACCATAAATTGGAAGCAACCTGACGACACTTAACACACACGCACAGTTCATCATAATTAATGTTAATCAAAATGTCTAATTTATCTACAGGCAAGAATTGAGAGCCAGATCTTTTCAAGGTATTGGTATAGGTACCGTGAGGTACCCAGGAAAGGGTTAGAAGAGCCAGGCAGTAGTGCTGAGTACAACAAAACAAAACACAAACAAGTAAAACCCCAAACATTTATGGCTTTGTAAGGAATAAAGCTGTGCTTATTAGCATGACAGAACCTCAACGAATCAGAGAGCAATAAGATATCGTGAAGATGTGCATGGTTCTAGGGAAGGTGCCTTCAAGTCTCAGAAAACAGGTGGGATTTGTTTGGGCTGCTCATGACTACATAAAGTGTTTTCACCTTTAGAATTTCTTGACGATCACCTTCTGTTACCACTCTTCCATCACTTCCATCCTTTCTTTTCATCTAGAACTCTGGAAGTTCTTGATCAAAACATGGTCTCTCAAACTAACCTACTTTGCAGGGCAGTATATGGAGAAATTAGAGAATTTATTGTATGCTGAAGAGTATTATATGCTGTTACATAAACAAACCAATTGTCAGATAGGGCTTCTGACAGCTCCGTCCTCAAACAAGATGGTTTCCCCGCAAACAAAATGGAGTTCTCCGTGCACTCCTCCCCCCCCCCCCCGTTTTGCACACAAACTCCGGCCAGGGATTTACAATTGTATTGGGACCCGCCCGTGTAAATCTTCGATCTGATACCGGGTCCCGCGCACAAAGCCAAGAGCTCAGCCATCTCCTCCACTAATTACTCACGATTGTTTCTGTTTTAGTTTAACTGAAGTCGTTACAGGCAGGAAACGACTACATTGTTTCTTTGTTACTGTAACCCTGTTGTATTACCCCTATATATGTATCCACTCTGCCCCAGTCATGTATTCCAGCCTTGTTTGCCTCCTTACTGAAATCATTGACTTTCGGAATAAATCTTTGAATCGCTGCTCTGCCTGGATTCGAGTTCTATTGCCTGAAACGCCGTGCATTTGCTGAAGCCTGACACCAATTAACAAAGACCTTTGTACTAAAGGAAGTCATAACCTAAATATCAGATACAATTAAAAACAACAACACCCTCAGTCAAATTCTCACACTATTTGTTCTGAGTGAAGTTCTTATATGCTGCTGGAAATCCTAAACCAAGGATTTTTAAACACAACTTTGCAATATCTTGTTGCTCTCTAACTCCTTGTGGTTCTGTCATGCTAATAAGCACAATTGGGCTCATGTTTATTTCTTACAAAGCCATAAATGTTTGGGGTTTTGTCTGTTTTTTGTTTTGTTTTGTATCTGCAGGACCATCTCTTTCGATATACCACCCAAAGAGCATTACGCTCAGCTGGTAACAACTTACTGGTGGCTAAGGTTGCCAACCTCCAGGTACTAGCTGGAGATTTCCTGCTATTACAACTGATCTCCAGCCAATAGAGATCAGTTCCCCTGGAGAAAATGGCTGCTTTGGCAATTGGACTCTATGGCATTGAAGTCCCTCCCCAAACCCCACCATCCTCAGGCTCCACCCCCAAAACCTCCCACCGGTAGCGAAGAGGGACCTGGCAACCTTACTGGTGGTACCTGGCCCCAAAAGTATCCAGCTGTCCTTGACCAGAGCCAGAGCCTTTTCAGCTCTGGCTCTGGCCTGGTAGAACTCTCTATCAAATGAACCTGGGCCTTGCGGGACCTGGTTCAGTAGGGTTGCCAACCTCCAGGTACTAGCTGGAGATCTCCTGCTATTACAACTGATCTCAAGCTAATAGAGATCAGTTCACCTGGAAAAAATGGCCACTTTGGTTATTGGATTCTATGACATTGAAGTCCCTCCCCAAACCCTGCCCTCCTCAGGCTTTGCCTTAAAAACCTCCTGCCAATAGTGAAGAGGGACCTGGCAACCCTATGATTCAGCTCCGCAGGGCCTGTAAGACTGAGATGTTCCAGCGGGCCTGGATTGAGGACAGCAACAGTTCCATTCTAGCTGGCCTCCCTCCTCCTGTCTCTCCCCTTCTTTCTCTTTCTTTCCCCCCTTGTTTTTTCCTCCCCCTTCTTTTCCCATTCCCCACTTCCCTCCCTTTTCGTCCCCTCCCTTATTTCCCCTCTCCCCTACCTGATTACTGGTATTAGTCTCATGGGGGTACTGTCTTGTATTTTATATTTGGTGAGGATTTAAAATGTTAACATCTGTATATGGTATTCATTTTTATATATTTTAAATGCTTTTAGACACCCTGAGCCGGACTCTAGTTCGGAACGGGCAGGATAGAATCAATCAAACAAACAAACAAACAAATAAATAATAAATAGGGTTGCCAACTTCCAGGTGGTGGCTGGAGATCTTCTGCTATTATAACTGATCTCCAGGTGATAGAGATTAGTTCCCCTGGAGAAAATGGCCACTTTGTCAATTGTACTCTATGTAGGGTTGCCAACTGTCAGGTAATAGCAGGAGATCTCCTGCTAATTCAACTGATCTCCAGCCGATAGAGATCAGATCACCTGGAGAAAAATGGCTGCTTCGGCAATTGAACTCTATGGCATTGAAGTCCCTCCCCTCCCCAAACCCCGCCCTCCCCGCCCAAACCCCCAAAAATATCCCGCCAGTGGCGAAGAGGGACCTGACAACCCTAACTCTATGGCATTGAAGTACCTCCCTTCTCCAAACCCTGCCCTCCTCAGGCTCCACCCCCAAGATTTCCAGGTATTTCCCAACCCAGAGCTGGCAACCCTAGTAATAAAGCATATGGCGTGGAAACACCAACATGGTGTTGGATCATTGTCAGACATGCATTTGTAGCAGCTACTGCAAATCCACTCTTCTCCAATAATGATAGATTAAGTATATATGAAAGGAGACTTCTCTTATCCTCCATTCTGTCTGTCACATATTGGCTTGGTTTGTTGCTATTGTGACTTTTTGTCCTGAGTTTTCAACCAGGGGTGAATACCTTTTTCAGATTTGTCTAAGAATTTTTGCTAGTAATCAGAATGTCTTAGTCTCCTTATGTTTCAAATTACAGTATTCCATATATTGTGGAAGGCTATATACACAGCCTTCCATAATATACAGAATACTGTAACTTGACACACAAGTAGACCAAGGTATTTATTGGCCCAGGTTCAACAATATTGGTGTGTGTGTGTGTGTGTGTATACACACACACACACACACACACACACACACACTCAATATTGTTGAACCTGAGCCAATAAATACCAGCAAAAATAGGAGAGTCTTGTATAGTTTCTGGAAGAGGGACATACTTGGGCTTTGGAGCTGAGCATCTGTAGAGCAGCACTGACTTTGTATGTCCTTTGGAAAGGAGACAGTCTTTCCAATTTCTTGTCTTGCATGCCCTTGCGGGGAGACAATCTATCTGACAGCTAACTTCTTCTTGATGAAGCACAAAAAATAGGAAATAAGGCTTTCTTTCTTTCTTTCTTTCTTTCTTTCTTTCTTTCTTTCTTTCTTTCTTTCTTTCTTTCTTTCTTTCTTTCTTTCTTTCTTTCTTTCTTTCTTTCCACCTGTACCTCAGCCCTGTTCAGTCAGAGCTCCCTAGAACAATAGGACTTTGTGAAAGAAAATTTATTCCAGTGCCAGAAGAAATTCTGGCATGGAAATAGTACTCTTTTTTTTTGTTCTCTGACATGCTCTTGTTAACAAAAAACCCTTTAAAGCACAGCTTTCCTGCGGTCAGTGAGTGAGAGAATTTCTAAGCTGTGCTGGAGAAGCTCTTATTAGCCTTGTCTTTCAGAGTAATTGTACCCCAGATAAAAGGTCCAGCAATAAGGACTTGTGTAAGAAATGGAGGGAAGTTCCTCAGCCAAAATGATATCCCTTTAAGCAAAAGCTGGTTCTCAGTTCCCTCAACTTTTCTAATGTTCCTTTCTTCATCAGAGTTTCCTGTGGTTCCAGCACTGTCTATGCCTGAAAATAAAACACACACTGCTCTGTTGCAGTCCTCTCACAGGCCTCTCTTGAACTTCTGTCCAATATATTGATCCTGTTTTCATTCTGTTCTTCCTCCCAGGGGGTCAGGGCAATGTATGTGGTTCTCCCCTCCTCCATTTTATTATCATCACAGCCCTGAGAGGTAGGTGAGTCTGAGAAACAGCAGTTGGTCCAAGGTCACTCAGTGGGTTTCATGCGACTGGGGTGTGTGTGGATCAGTGGTAGAGCCTCTGCTTTGTATGCAGAAAGTCCCAGGTTCAATCCCCAGCATCTCCCTCTAATTCTAGCCCATTAAAACTATACCAAGGGCCAGCCTGGTGTAGTGGTTAAGGTGTCAGACTGGGACCTGGGAAACCCAGGTTCAAATTCCCACTCACGTCATGGAAGCTTGCTGGGTGACCTTAGGCCAGTCACACACTCTCAGCCCTGATCCTGGCTAGTATTTGGATGGGAGACCTCCAAGGAATACCTGGATCCTCACACGGAGGCAGGCAATGGCAAACCACCTCTGAACATCTCTTGCCTTGAAAACCCTACGGGGTCACCATAAGTCAGCTGTGACTTGATGGCAAAAAAACAACCACCACAAAAAAACTATACCAGTTCTCAATTATCACTCTTTCCCAACAGTTTAGCTGGTAAAATCCGAGGGCACTGGAAACATTTTTGGCAGTGGTGAGCAATTAGTGCAAGCTAAACCACACTTCATAGCCATTGCATACATCAGCACCACAAGAAAGCTGTTTTAAATGGCTTCCTTGGAGAAGTCATAATAACATGCACTTTAGGGATACGCACCAAGAAAAAAATCTATTGAACTTTTGTTACCTCGAGTTCGTGTGTGAGTGTGTTCTGTACTTGCTGATGTTCAGGTAGGATATTGCAGGTTTGGGATTCAAGTTCATGTGTTTCTTTTGGGGGGCGGGTTACAGTGCTTTGAGACTTTCAATGGCAAATCTGTTGGAAGCTGTTCATTAAGAGAATGGCTACAAATTTGCACAGAACATAGTCCTCCCTCTAATCTAAAGCCGTCTCCCAAGGTTTCAAGTGAATTGGACTGAGGGGGTTGATTTACAGATCCCTGAAGAAGGTCCCTCTTTGTGCAGCTGCACTTCTCGCTGCTTGGGGAAATGGCTCCAGCCACCTGCATTAAAAAAACAAAACCCTGCCTGCATTCATTTCATTTTCCTCCCCTTCACAGACTAACAATAAAAAAGTCCTTTTCTTCAGGAAACTCTGCTCTTGCCATCTTTCCTTTTGTGGCTTGTTCTTTGTTTCCTTTCACAAAATGAGGACGGAGGGACTTTGTGGGGAAGTGGCTGTTTTTCAACCATCTGATACCAAAATGCGGTTGAGCTACTGCTGCCTGTCCACTAAATAACCCCAACGTTTTAAGCAAATTGGACCAAGGTGTACAATTCTACGGGCCCCTGAACAGCCCCCCCCAACCATCATATTTGCAAAGAAAAAAAGGTCTTCACCCCCACAAAGGAGGCTCCAAAGGTAATTGGCTGGATCTCACTGGAAGGAAGAAATGCTATTGCCTGGGAAATCAGTAGAAACAAAGAAAAACATGAGTGCATGATTCATTGCTAGTAAGCACCCATACTCGGGGAGCGGGGGGACAACCCTGATTGTTTGGGGGAGATTCCTTCATAATTCCAAAGAATCCCAGATTTGTAATCCAGTTCCAGGACTTCACTGTAACAACCCAAACCTGCAATTTCCGTGTATGTCTTCATCTTGGGAATTTCATAATGCACACTCCTAATGTACTTTATAGGCTGATGTTTAGTGAAATAGCCCCTTAGATGCTTGAAATTTAATGGGGCGTTACTGCTCAGGGTCAATCCCATCGTGAATAGGAGCCAAACCACAAGTTACAGTTTTCAGCATATTGTTTTCCTGTTCCCTGACCTGACTTTGCATCTGTCAGTCACACGTCAGCTATGAGTTCTCTGCTGGGAAGTCACTTTCTCAGATATGGGGGAGTGGCAGAGATTGAAATGGGATTGGGATTGAATTGGGGAAGGAGTGCAGTGCCCCTTCCTTTTGGCCTCAGGATACCCAGCACAGTCATATGTACTTCTGGCTGTGTTGAATACACTGTGGACGTAATGTTCTGTCCCAGTGATCCTGCTCCCCCACATCACAGTGTTTCACTTCTGGCATGTTGACCAGCATTTCTGTGTATTACAGAAGTTTGGTTGCAGCACTGTGCTCTTGGCTGATACTGAAAGGATACCACTCCAGAGAAACCCAGGGTATGTAGTCTTGTCTGACATTGGCAGCAATGCAGAGACAGCCGTGAGGAAGCTCCGGCCTAGTGGAATCATTGGGGGAATTGATAGCTTCCTCTCTCATTGTTTTGACGATGCCATTGGAATTACTCTCATGTCCGCTTTAGCTTGGCTGCTGAGCCCGTGGGGAGTCCTGAGCTGTATTGAGCTGTGGATGGGAAAAGCAGCTCTGTCTAATGGTAGAGAATTACAGCTTGGGGAGCTCACATCAAGGTGACGGGTAAGAGTGCCCCCCTGCAGGGAAAGGATAATACCCAACATATGGCAGGAGGCTCCCCTGGCCTGCAGCAAATGTAAAACGTTTGCAGTTTCCCTTTGAGGGGGAGAGATAATTCTGCCTGTAAAGAGATTAGGAGGGGGACAGGGTGCTTAAATGGAGCAGTTGGCCCAGTTTCAGGCCACACTCTGCTTCCTGCCTGAAACCCAATCAGCTGAGGCAGCAGGCCAGCCATCACACCCATGTACCACTGTGGACCTAGCTCAAGAAGACCCCCAGTAGGTTGTGGTGCTGCTGTGCATGTAACACCTTAGAAAAAGGGAATGCTGTCTTCTTGTATATCCATGTTTGCCTCTGGCTCAGCCCTATTAACCAGCTTGGCTTTATGTTGTCTGCTGTAAAGTATCCAAGCTAACTCAAATCAGGAATTCTAGTAGCAGCTCACAGACTGTCGCTTGCCACAGAAGCAGGCTGCTAGCCAGCTCTCTGTTTCACTTCAGCATCACCACTGCAAATGGTCTAATGGTCCTATCACAGCTCCGCAGGGTCAGGTGATTCAAGGAACCAATAGGAGTCCCCCTGGTCCTACAACATTTTTGACTCTGGCATGGTCTCAGTGTGAGGCAGATTGTTTTTTTACCCTTGAGACTGCTGTTTCCTGATCTCGATCCAAGGCCAGATGTGGACTCTGTTGATTTTGTTTTATCAGTTTCCCTAGTTTGGCTTGGCCAGTTTGATGTGTCACATGGTGCTGGTGCTGCTTACTGAGTTTGATGTGAAGATTCCCACCTTGGGTATTTCCCCTAGAGACTTGTGGGCTCCTCATTTCTACCTGCTGCAGTTGAGAGGACAGGCAGGACTATGTGGGATCCATCTCAGCTGGAAAGGCAGATAGACCTAGTTATCCAGTGACTACTGGCTGCAGCACTTAGAAAGCAGAGGAAGATAGGCAGACCAAGGCCAACTTTTCATGGTAGATTTTGCTTCTCTCTTGCCTTGGAGCAAAAAACACACAACCAATTTTAAAAAAAATGTTTCATGGCCGCGGATCATCCCCGTCAATCCCGAAGCAGTTTTGGTTTTCCATGGGAACAAAGCAGGCAGAATTCTACAACGGTTTGAGAACAGAGTTTGCTCGCTCTGTGACTCCGGAATGAGCCAGGATGAATGGTTTAATTCTGCCCAGAAGAGGAATGGGAAAAGCCGGGTTTGTTTTGCGTTGAAACAGTGTTGAACTTCCAAGGAATGAGGTAACGTGCATACTGAAAAATTTGATCCTGGCTGAAACAGGGAATAAAGGAGGGTAAAGTGACCATTCATAAATGACCCTAGTCACTCTTTTGGTTGGAAGATGCCCCAGTCAATTAGATTATTCATTGAGTCATTCTTTCTCTTTGCTCTCCCCTCTTCTTCCCTTCCTTGACTTTGTGCAACTGTGAAAAACAGAGTGAAGTGCCAAAATAGTGGTAATTTCCTATGCTTTCTGGAGATTATGATTGCAGTCAATTTTAGTGATCAGATTAATTATATAAAAGATATTAAGAAATAGAGAGGATTCTGTTTGGATTTTTATTAGTTACTTCCCAAATGCATTTTCCTAATCCTAAAATTGTGTATCTGCAGCAAAGATGTGTGTAACCAACATAGGTTAAGAACCTTGGCATGTCAGACCTCACTCAAAATACCCATGAAGATGCAACCCACATCTGAGTCTTTCTTTTGACGAGTTTGTAGGGAATCCACTTAGCCTCTTCTCTCCCTCTTTGCTTGAACTGTCTCATCTGGTTTCATGGGAGGCCTGCTTTAGCTCCTTTTCCTAATGCAAACCAGAGATGTAGTATGCATAGGAGGCAGAGAGCCAGCAGGGGGAGAAAAGTGTTTAGATGGATTACAAACAATTTCATCCTCTGGAGGCAAAGCTTAATTTAAGGGCATTGGAAACCATTCTGCTCTTGGCATCTGCGCTCAGTGGGGGCTTGTGCTGGTCCAGCATCTTCCAGAGGAGTTGACACAGCAGCAGTTGTGGGTTATTTGAGTCTTGCCGGTAAAGTAAGGGGCAGGAGTGAGAGAAATTGCTGCTAGTTTCTGGGCACTGCTATTGGCTACTATGATGACTTGTGCTATGCCTCACTTCCATGCAATTTTATTTCCGTCTTTAACCACGGCCACCTGCTGTTCAAGGATCTTTCTTTTTTTAAAAAAAAAAATCTCGGCAGGGATCCTAAGGTGACCAGAAAAAGTCGATGACAAGTGGAGGGAAAGGATTTGGCATTACCAGAGGCAGGAACTGTGTCCTATCAATCATTTGAATAAATGCTCTGCACTGAAAATGCTTGATTCAGGCTGTCATTCACTTTACTGATCCCCCTTGAGCAGGGCTTGATGGGGAAGCAAATGCCCCCATCAAGTCAACGCGGTGTAGTGGTGTAGAGAGCCAGTATGATGTAGTGGTGGACTCTAATCTGGATTTGATTCCCCACTCCTACACATGAAGCCAGCTGGGTGACCTTGGGCCAGTCACAGTTCTCTCAGAGCTCTCTTTGCCCCACCTACTTCACAAAGTGTCTGTTGTGGGGAGGGGAAGGGAAGGGGATTGCAAGCTGCTTTGAGAATCCTTAAAGGTAGAGAAAAAGTGGGATATAAAAACCAACTCGTCTTCTTCTTCTCCCCCAGGCAGGCAGGCCAGAATCCAAATAACTTCGTAGATCTCACCTATACAATTATCTGACTGATTTGATTCAAATTTAAATATAGATCCTCCACAAGAGTTGTAAGGATGATTGTTGAGCATCAGGGGTGAAGCAGGAGCTGACAAAGCCACTGTTGCCATAATATCTGGTATTCTGATATCAATTACATCAAAAACACACCTGCGGAGATTCAGTTTAATAACACTCATAACGTTCCTGTCTTGAGCTGTAACCCTATGGAAAAATGGGTGCTTGACTTGTCTGAGATTCCAGGTTCTATCTCTGGTTTCTCAGAGTCAAACTAGGTATGACATGGTAGACCTATGCTGTACACTATCCCCCTTCTGTGGAATGCAACCTTGCAACATGATGTTTCCTGCAAATACCATTAAACCAGTGATTGAATCCAGGCTATCTTTAGGCAGAATGAATGAGTTGCTGATGCCCAGAGAGAGGCCAGGTATATTCAGGTTCCTTGTCTGAAGCCTGTTGCTCCTGGTGTGAGGATTCCTTTCGCAACAGACTTCTTGCACTCCCATTTTTGACAGTCAATAAACATTCTGAAATCAACTTTGGGTGGCCAACAGAAGTTTCTCACAGGTCTCAAATGAACCACACACATCATCCGCCCATCCTCCATCTGCCCAATAAAGCATGGTTTACAGGGGAGATGAAGGAGTCTTTGTGCTTGAGGCAGGGAGATGGGGGGGCTGGTATCACAGCAAGTCCTGGGTGGTGTTGGGTGTCGGGCTGCTAAATCCATACCGTTCATGCGAAATCACACTTCAGGTAGCAGTAGGGATGGAGGGGAAGGGACAGTCCAGCATTTCCTATGCCTACTAGTAGGGCCACACTGGCTAACGGAGCATGAGGTCTGTGTGGGGTAGATGTGAGGGTGACAGGAGATGCCATATTGGGAAGTGCGTGTCAATATGTATGCCTCCATGTGTTTGTTGACAGACATATGCACAAATAGGCATATACTACGTGTAAAGGTATAATGAAAGCATCATGCAGCTATTACTGTGTTCATATGTAAATGTGCATGTATTAATATAAATATTTATGCCCCATTTCTCCAAAATAGTTATTTTTCTAAAACAATAAAATAATCCAATCTCAAAATAAAGTAATGCCACAACAGAGCAGCAAGAAAAGCAAAGCAAAATGACAGTAACACCACTCAAGCACAATAAAGGGAAATAAAGTCTCTCCTAAACACTAAAAGGGACACTAACAAGGCGGGCTGGTCCAAGGAGGGCATTCAAAGGCCCTTTGTCTGGGCTTTTTGATGTGCAAACGCAGGTGCGAATATTCTTCAGAGTATCAATTCTGTGCAATGACTGCCTTGCTTCTTCTTGAGTACCATGTGATCCTTACCGTTTTCCATTCACCCATGCAACAAAGGGACTACAAATGCTAGAGTCCAGGCCACAGCAAGAATGACACAGGAATCAAGTAAAAAGCCTGTCTCAGGTTAAGCACACAATTTCTGGACACAAATATATAGCAAACCTCCCACTGCTTTCCCTCTCAGAGCTGATGAACATGGTACAGCCATGTCTCCTAGAAGAGTGGCTTCCAAACCTCTTAGTCTGAGGACTCTTGCAACTTTATGATTTTTTGGAATACACCTGAAAAGGTGAAAGGTGAATTTGACACATGAGCATCTGACAAAGAAAATTCTGGTTCATGAAAGCTTATGCCACAATTCATTCACCTGTCTTTAAAGTTCCACAAAGCTTAGGTATCAAGCTGAGGCTGAATAATTTATAGAGATTTCCCCTATAATCTTCCTTACACTGAAAATGCAGTTGTAGAAGGCAGGAATTCCCTATTTTTTAAAGGTTTTTTTAAAAAATTGTTTTTTGCTGTCAAGTCACAGCTGACTTATTTGGAGACCATGTGGGGTTTTCAAGGCAAGAGATGTTCAGAGATGGTTTGTCATTGCCAGCTTCTGCGTTGCAACTCTGGACTTCCATGGTGGTCTCCCATCCAAATACTAACCAGGGCCAACCTTGCTTAGTTTCCAAGATGGGTCAAGATCAGGCTAGCTTGGGCTATTCCAGTCAAGGCAATTCCTAGTACAGCCCCAATATAACTTTAAAAACTGGCACATTGTGTCCCAAAATTCAATGCATTTCTGAGTAAAATCTGTCTGTCTGAAGTATGGCAGCAGAGGATAGGACTCGCACTAATGGGTTTAAATTGTGGGCGGAAAGGTACCGGCTGGATATTAGGACAATTTTTTTACAGTAAGAGTTGTTGGACAGTGAAATCAGCTTCCTAGGGAGGTGGTGAGCTCCCCCTCACGGGCAGTCTGTAGGCAGAGGCTGGACAAACACTTGTCAGGGATGCTCTAGTCTGATCTTGCATTAAGCAGGGGGTTGGACTAGATGGCCTGTATGACCCCTTCCAACTCTGTGATTGTATAACGATCAGTTTCATTTGCATTGTTATTTCTCAACAGCTTGCTTCACTGGGATACTTTTGTTTGCAGGTGGCTTGCAGGGGTCGAGGCTATCAATAGATGGGTCCTCCTGTACCCGATACTCGAAAAATATTGCAAAGCATCCTTCATATTCTTGGCGTGTTCTCACTGAGAAACATTTGGAGTCGTGTTAGGGCAATAGCTTTACTTGATGACAACACTTTTGAATTACCCGGATGTGTTCTGTAGAAGAATGGAACACAACTGGTTTGAATGAAAATCATAGGGTAATAGGGGGAGGTAACACAAGGATAATGATACACACATATGGAACAAAGGAAGCATTTTCCTGCAACCATCCTCCAGCCAAAAAGAGCATCAAGGTCTCCCTGTCTCTTGGATGCCGACCGATGTGGCTGGTTTTCATAGGCAAGCAGGCAGCCTTTGTAATTTGCGCAACTTTTCGCTTTGGAGGCTTGTTCGCGAGCTGCTCTCTTTGTTTGTATGCACTGCATACTGCTGAGAATGCATACGGTATTAATAAGGCATGCAGACAATGGGCTAAGCTGCTATAATGAAGACCAGAGGATCGGACTCAGCTCTGACATGGCTGAGCGGGGTAGGGCGGAGGCTGTCATCTTGAATTCCTTCACAAAGAGCAAGGCATTGCACACGCAAGTCCATTTGGGCTGTTTATCCTGGCGGCCTGGGATATCAGTCTTAACAATGGGGATGGGGGCGGGGTGTGGGGAGAGAGGAGGTCTTGGCTCTGCCAGCGCAGGGACAACTCCAAGGAATATTATCCCAGAAGTCATGTTTGTGGCCACCGGAGGGCACTGTTTATTCACAGTTAAAGGCCCCAAAAGCAGGGATCTGGCAGGAGTTTAATATATGCTTTTATATTTCTGAGAGGATCCTTCATAGTGCCCCCTGATGTATGGCACAGGAAAAAAACTAGACAACTCATTATGGGAAATTAAAGGTTATGGGAAGAAAACTAGGAGATCCATAACTGGCTCTCCAGTTTTTGGTTGTTATAAATAGCAACTGGGGAGGGGAAAAGTCTTGGACCATTTATGCACGGGAGGTTAGGCCTTGGATTTGCCGCTCTCTAGATGCACATTTTCCCCATCCGAATTCTCAAAACTCAAAAATAAGCCCCAACGCAGAGTTTTGAGAATTCGGATCGGAAAAATGTGCATCTAGAGAGTGGCAAATCCAAGGCAAAACCTCCCATGCATAAATGGCCTTGGAGTCATTTCCCTGATTTAAATTGCCTCCCTGAAGCTGACATTTGCCACATGGGGAATGTATAGCGGCACAGACCAAGTTCTACAACAGTTCTCAAAAGAGTCACAGAGGTGCAGACTCCTGGGGCAAAATTTGAACCTGGTAACCCTGCTCCCTTCTTTGTGTCCTCCCCTTGGCGCACCCCTTAGCTCTTCACATGCTCCCTCCATGCTTCCTGTCCTCAATTTATTACCACCTGTGGACTGTTTAAAGGGAAAACTTGAACAAGCTGCCGGCTTCCTCTGCTTTGGTAAACTCCGTCAGTGGGAAAGAAGAAGAAAGGAGCAATGTTTAGCCCTCCAGTGATGCAGGCCCATCTTGATTTCAAAAGGGAATGGTTAGGAATGTGGCCTTTAATCAGGGCTTTCAGAACACAGCTGGCTGAAGAACTGGGTGCCATGAAGTAATGAATATTGGATGGATCCCAGTCAGGAAGGGAATGGGAAGAAGCTGAACTTCGCACCTTCCTTACATCTAGGGTTGCCAACCTCCAGGCACTAGCTGGAGATCTCCTGCTATTACAACTCATCTTCAGCCGATACAGATCAGTTTACCTGGAGAAAATGGCCACTTTGGCAATTGGACTCTATGGCATTGAAGTCCCTCCCCTCTCCAAACCCCACCCTCCTCAGGCTCTGCCCAGAAAATGTCCTGCCGGTTGCGAAGAGGGACTTGGCAACCCTACTTACAACAAGGTAGTGAGATCCAGACCTTGAGGAGGCTCCTGTGCCTTTAAGGCCTGGGTAAGTAATGTGAATTCCCCTTTTATGTGACTCAAATTCAAATTTCAAATACCTTTATTGGCATAGTACAATCTGCAGTTTATGTGACTCGGGAGCCCTCTGAGGTTCTGGAACTAGCAGCTTCCTTCCTCCACAATCTTTGTCCAGTCATTGATATAGCCCATGTGGCATTGGGCTACAACCATTGTTACATGTGGTGGGTACACACACTAGCATTGCCAACCTCCAGGTACTAGCTGGAGATCTCCTGCTATTACAACTTATCTCCAGCCGATAGAGATTAGTTCACGTGGAGAAAATGGCTGCTTTGGCAATTGGACTCTATGGCATGGAAGTCCCTCCCCTTCACAAACCCCACACTCCTCAGGCTCCACCCCAAAAACGTCCCGTTGGTGGTGAAGAGACCTGGTAACCCTAACACACACATAGCTTTTGTGCTTCTATCATCTCTGATCAAAGGACAGTGGGAGCTTTTGGAGTGCAAGAGAGTGAATAACAGGGCAGAAAAGATATATTTATATTTACAGAAAAGCAGGGTAACAGTGCTTTTATCATGCTGTGTTCAAATCACTGAAAAAGAGTATTATCTATTTTCTAAACTCACACTCGCTTCTGTACTGGCTGCTTTCAAATGACCATGAAGAGTCTCCTGGCAATCCGTTGGGGGCAATGCTACCTTAATCTCACCTGGCACTGCTGTAATAAATGTTCCAGTGATGCCATTTTGGTTTCTTGTGAGATGTTCCCTTTGAAATGTTGGGAGAATGCAAATAGTCTTCCCATGAACACCCTCTTTTTGTGCAAGATAAATTATTGCCATATAGAATAATGACAATACAGTCTGCTGGTTCTGTTATCACTAGTACTGATGCTGACTGTAATCAGTTCTTACTCAGTGCAGATTATTCCCCCAAGTAATGCTTTCCCCACCCCTTTAAAGACAAAATTTGGGAGTTTAAAAAGTTAAAGGCAAGGAGGACTTTCCTTTTCTCCTAAAATCTCTTGCTTAAAAAGAATCTCACAACCGTATGGCAGCTACCCCTCAGCTGCCTGGTTTGAAAAGCACTATAAACACATTTTAAATAAATAAATTAGACTGCAACCACTGTTTCCAAACACATAGCCATGATGTTGGAGGTGTGCTAGGGATGCCATGAATTTCATGTCAAGAATGTTCAACAGTTACCACAGTCGATGATAATCAGGCATGAGCTAGTCGCCACCAGGTCTTTTTGGTTTGGCACGGAATGACTCAAGCACTGAACAGGTTTGCATCATGTTTTTCCAAAATTGTGCATGTGCAAAAATACTGCGGATCAAAATACATCCAAACACATCTATTTCCATTTGATTAGTAGCTAATAACTACTTAGGCAAAAACGTAATTGTAGGATTTTTTTTAACACAACATTTATTTATGACTGATTTATATGCTTTGTGGCTGAATTAACTGTCCATTTAAACTATTCCATGTTCATCTACTGCAGCAAAATAAAACAGAAGTCAAGTGGCTCCTTAAAGAATAACTCCAGCATGAGATTTCATGAATCAGAATTCACTTCTTCAGATGCTGAATGACTTACATCTTCAGAAGAAGTCATCTACAGTTCATAGAAGTTCATGCTGGAATAAATGTGGCTAGTCTTTAAGGTGCCACTAAACCTCTCTTTCAGGTCAACAATTGCCTGCTGAGCAGAGTGGTGTTTGGTGTGAGGGGAGTAGAACTGTAAGAGACTGCTCACGTTGAAAAGGCCCATTGCACTGTTAAGATGGAATACGGTGAAGCATCCTGACAAACAGCCATGAAAAGGTCGACAAACAAATGAACAGTCCATTAAAAAAATGGACTCCCTGTTCATAACTGGTGAACAGTACTTAAACGAAACCAGCAGGTGTTCAAGAACCCCTAGATAGAAGGAATCTATCTAATTCAGTGGTTCCCAACCTTTTTTGACCAGGGACCACTAGGACTTTTTTGTTCGGTGCAGGGACCCCAAGGTTCAAAATAAAATTCAGAGAATTTGAAAATAAACTTTAATCATAACTGTTAGTTAAACATTAAACTTAGAATAATATTTGAATATATATTTTTATAATAGAGAACTTTTAATTGAAAATATTAATTTATTATGGGTTTATAAGTTTGTTTCGCGGACCTTAATTTAGTTCTCGCGGACCCCTGGGGGTCCACGGACCCCTGGTTGGGAACCAGTGATCTAATTAAACGCTGTTTGGGAAATTTGGGGGAGGGGCCGTGGCTTACTGTTGGAGCATCTTCTTGGCATGCAGAAGGTCCCTCAGTTCAGTTTCCAGCATCTCCAGTTAGAAGGATCAAGTAGTAGATGATGTGAAAGGCCACTACCTGAGACCTTGGAGATCCTCTGCCAGTCAAAGTAAACAATACTGACCTTGATAGACTGATGGTCTGATTCAGTGTAAGGCAGCTTCATATATGTTCAGTCTTACTGATTATATGAACAAATGTGCACTGAATTACTAATCAATATTGCTAGTGTATTTGGAAACTGCACTCCTGAACTCATCCTAGCATATGTGCAGCAGAAAGTGAGGTGGGGAGGTTTATTGGGAGCCAACATAGCAGCAAGGGGGATAGGAAAGGGGCAGTAGTGATTTAAATCTTTTCTTTCCCCTCAAATAAAAGGCAAGTAATCCCTTATTTCTAAGTGGAAGCAGGTGGGCATGGATGGAGCTCTCTGTGTAGTTTCTTCCAGATGTGGCAGGGAGGAAATTCCAGCTGCAAGTCAGGGGAAAGAGGAGCCAGGAGCCGCCATGGACCATGCAGGCCAACCAGGGGCTCCAAAGGTGATTGCTCTTGAGGCAGAGTATTGAAATAAGCCATTGGTTCACCCTGCAATAGATGTACACATCTCCGCATTGTTTGTATGCAATATGAATATCGTCCCTCTTTGCTGTGCTCCCTGTGTAGATATCACATTTTCCAAGCTCTCCAACTGCAATGTCGAGAAAATGAAATACTTCCCCAAAGAGAGCGTTCATTGCTCTTGTGATGGCTAAGTGGAATGTGGCTGCACCAGTATTCCAGGCACCCCGAGGATGTGATTAGTGACAAACCAAACTCATCTTTCCTCGGATATTGGCATGGTTTGAAATGTTGGCAGAAACTTTTATTTCTTTGCAAGCTGTGGGCCTCCTCCTGCTGCCATGACTCAGCTTAGGAATGTTCATCAAGTGATGCCTTTTTCTTTAAAGGGGCGCATCGTACAGCACTGCTGAGCCACTTGGCATAAGACCGGTTTCTTTCATTATATATTAAAATTCTTTGGATTCCCCTACTGTGGAGTGCCTATACAGCCAGATGTTTCAATGGGCACTCACCAGACATTTAGCATTTCAAGTGTTCAAAGCAATTGGCGTTTAGTATCTCTGGGGTTCTCACAACAGCCCTGATAAGTAGGCCACTATTACCTCCATATTGCAGGTGTGTGGCTGAGAGCATCATGGCTTGCTTAAGACCACCCAGTGAGTTCATGGCTGAGCTAGGTAAAATTGAACCAAGCACTTCTTAGTTCACTGGTCAATAGGGTTGCCAACCTCCAGGTAGTGAAATGAAAAAATTGAGCACTTATGGCATAAAAAAAAGCTGTTAAGCCTATTTCAGAATAGTGCAACCTTTATCTAGGTCCTTGACACTTGTAAAATACAGTGTGTAGCCAGCTAGCAAGGGAGCACCTTGCCGCTGTACAATTGTTAACAAGTATCACAATTTACAATTTTTTTCACAATAAAGTGGCTTTTCAATATTTGTGGTACATAACACAACACCATAGAAATGTCCATAGAGGCCACCGACAATGGGGTTCTAATGGATGACTTCCATTAGAAGTAGGAAGTCATACACTGTACAAATGGAACAAAAGTTCCAGTCGGAACAATCAACATAGGATCGCCATGACCCAAGGAGCAGACGCGAAATGGGATAAAATACCGGAACCCCGTATTTTACAAGTGTCAAGGACCTAAATAAAGATTGCGCTATTGTGAAATAGGCTTAACAGCTTTTTTATGCCATAAGTGCTCAATTTTTTTTATTTCACAGTCTCCTTTGGGGCACTAGTTATTTCTTTTTGACCACCAAACATCCAGGTAGTAGCTGGAGATTTCCTGCTATTACAACTGATCTCCAGCCGATAGAGATCAGTTCCCCTGGAGAAAATGGCTGCTTTGGCAATTGGACTCTATGGCATTGAAGTCCCTCCCCTCCCTAAACCCTGCCCTCCTCAGGCCCAGGCCCCAAAACTTCCTGCCAATAGTGAAGAGGGACCTGGCAACCCTACTGGCCAACCACCTCCCTCGCCCAAGTCAGCACCCACAGGTGCTGCTATCATTGGAAGAGGGCTTGCTGGAGTAAGAGGCAATGGATGAATTGTGATTGAAGGTGGTGTTGCTGAAAGGCCCTGCCCAGGAGCACACAGCGCAAGGCAGAAGTGCGGACTGTGGGAGGGAGGAAAGGAATTAGCAAGGACAGGTCTCTATCCACTCCACCCCATCAACTGCCCAGCTTGATTTTGGCTGGTGTTTATAGCCTGTAAATAGCTTTGTGCAATGAAGTGATGTTTTCTTGAGCAGCTGCCAGGACGGAGAAGCTGGAATGGAGCCTCTCTAAATAGAGGAGAGGTTGAGGGGCAGGGAATACTTCACAGTGGCTTCCATTTGGGACTCGACGCTTACTAATTGCCTTCCTATTTTATACAGAAAATTCTAACGGCAAGCCCCCTGAGAGAAATGTTGGGGGTCCTCAGAAGGACAGGCAGCCTTCTAACTACCAGCGAGCCCTCCTACGTGGATCCGTCAACCCTTGTTAGCCGAAACCATTCCTCTTGCATTGAAAAGTGCAACCCACAGCGATTCCTGCTGCTGGATTGTAATTTCCTGGGGTGTGCGTGATCCAGCACGCAGGACTTCTTCCTCTCTGTTCTTTCCTTATGCCTGCTGGATCTCCAGAGGGGAAACCTCCAAGCCCATGGCTGCCACCCCACCCTCCACAACATGCAGGCTCTGAAAATCCTCCACCACTAATCCATCAAAGTCTATGTTTTACAGCGCCCACTCTCTTAATCTCGGGTAAGGCTGCTTTGTGTGGGGCAAAGCTTGAGCAAACTCAGCAAAACAAGTAAATATTGGCATGATGTATCCAACCATGCAATTCTTTCAATGGAAAAGCATTTTGATTTGCAGAAGGGGTGTGGGTAGATTTCCACCAGTTTCCTCCTCTCACTGCAGACCCTATGATGTCCATGAGGGTTTGTTGACCCCAGGGGGAAATGTCAAAGGACTCAGTGGGCTGCAGCAGGAGAGGGAAGGGGAAAGCCCCAGCCTGTGAAACCCATGGATTTTGCACACAGGATTTTGCACACTTGAAAAGATTTTGTCTTGCATTTGTCTCATTCCAGCAACAGATACTGGCAGTGATGGGAAGTTGCCTTGAGACAGTGAAGATACTGGAGAGGCCAAAGGGGAAGATCCTCAGGATGGCAATGTGTGGATGATAGCAGCAGAGCAAATGGAGAGCTGTCAAAAAACAACAACGCAGAAGCAGTTTGCAAGCAGGTTTTGTAATTATGCTGCTATTAGCCTTGGAGGCTACCTGAAATCTGCATGGGATCAAGTTAGACCACAGCCCCTCCGTCACTGTTTCAGCTGGTAAGCAGTGTTTTTTCATTTGTTTGTTATCCTGTTCTGTCCTGATGGGCTCAGAGCAGCTTACAGCAGTTTTTCCAAAAAGCAAACACTTCTCCCACCAGAGCAGTCTCAGTCTTAGTCATGTAATGGTTTAGAGGAAAGAAGAAAATCATTGTAAGAGAAACCCGAGGTGAGGTATGAGGGAATGGCTTCAGAAGGTGGGGTCTGCTTGGAAACCTTTTGTATGCCTTAGACAAGGTAACTACGGGCCTTATCTTTAGGGTTGCCAGCTCTGAGTTGGGAAATACCTGGAGATTTTGGGAGTAGAATGTGAAGGAGGGCAAGGTTTGGAGAAGGGAGGGACTTCAATACCATAAGTACAATTGCCAAGGCTGCCGTTTTATCCAGGGAAACTGATTTCTATAGCCTGGAGATCATGTGTAATAGCAGGAGATCTCCAGCTCCCACCTGGCAACCCTACTTATCTTTAGGGTTGCTAGGTCCCTATTTGCAACCGGCGGGAGGTTTTTTGGGTGGAGCCTGAGGAGGGTGGGGTTTGGGGAGGGGGGGACGTCAATGCTATAGAGTCCAATTGCCAAAGAGGCCATTTTATCCAGGTGAACTGATTTCTTTGGTTCTTGTAGGTTATCCGGGCTGTGTGACCATGGTCTTGGTATTTTCTTTCCTGACGTTTCACCAGCAGCTGTGGCAGGCATCTTCAGAGGAGTAACACTGAAGGACAGTGTCTCTCAGAGACGTCTCTCAGAGACACTGTCCTTCAGTGTTACTTCTCTGAAGATGCCTGCCACAGTTGCTGGCGAAACGTCAGGAAAGAAAATTCCAAGACCACGGTCACACAGCCCGGATAACCTACAAGAACCAATGAACTCTGACCGTGAAAGCCTTCGACAATATTTTGAACTGATTTCTATTGGCTGGAGATAAGTTGTAATAACAGGAGATCTCCAGCTATTACCTGGAGGTTGGCAACCCTACGTATCTTACCATAAACCAGATCATGTATCTGGGGGGTGGGTGGGGGTGGAAGTCTCTGAAATCTTTCCTTGCTGCAATAGGTTAGGTGTTTGTGCTGTTTCCTAGTCAATGATCTGGCCTGGGCCAGATCCACCAAGCTCCCTCGGCAACACCTGGGTACCTCTGGGCAACCCTTTACTCTCTACCTGCCTTGGTGAGGAACAAACTTCCACAATTGGTGTGGCTCTGCCTCTATTGAGAGGGCCAGTAGCAGGTGCTTTAGGGTTGCCAGGTCTGGGTTGGGAAATACCTGAAGATTTGGGGGGTGGAGCCTGGAGAGGGTGGGATTTGGGGAGGAGAGAGACCTCCGGAGGGTACAATGCCATAGAGTCCACTCCCCAAAGTGGCCATTTTCTTTAGGAGAATTGATCTCTGTCTCCTGGAGATCAGTTGTAAGAGCGGGAGATCTCTAGCCATCACCTGAAGGTTGGCAGCCCTAGGCTTCCTCTACTTCTTCAGCCCTGCCAGCTTAATCTTTGGCCTATTGAAGGCCACCAAGGCTAGCCGGAAGTAACTTCTACCTTGACATCGCTTGTGCTGCATTACCTCAGGCTCATTTCAGTTTACATCCAATGTAGAGCTGATGGGCCCCCTCCCCGCGCTCCATGGACTGGCTCCTGACAATGACATTGGGCAGAGAGGAAAGTCTGGGTGCTCTGGCTTCTTTCCATGAAGAAAGAAAACTTTAATCTACTAGAACAAATCTTGCTCTGCTGGTGGAAGGAGTTTCACTCAGTAAAGTGTACACTCCAATTCTCACAGTGCAATCCCAAACAGAGTTACACCTTTCTAAGCGCATTGACTTCAATGGACCTAGAAGGGTGTTAATTCTGTTTAGGATTAGATGTCACTGTTTTAAAGTTCAGTTTGTTTATTTTCATCAGCCATCAGTCACTGCAAAATAATGGCTTGGATCCTAAGGTCGGCCTTGGTCGAGATAGGGTGGGTTAAAAATCTAATAAGCTAAACTAAGGGACCATTATGCTGGCACAACAGCCACTGCTCTGACAGAACAGCTATTCTGTCGGTGGAGAAGAGGAGGGAGATTTTTGCAGATTTCCTCCTCTTGCCCTCCCCCACAGTTCTTTCAGGTCCGCTGAGCGGCAGGAGCCTGATTTTGAGGGGCACCGAAGGCTGCACTGGTGGTGGAGGGTGGGGAAGCTGTCTTCTTCTGGCAGAACTCTGTTTATGCCGCTTTGGATCCAAGCCAAAATCCGTTTTAAAAAAACAAAACCCAAATATTCATATAATACCATATAACCACTTCCAGGGGTCATTCTTGTTCCGCCTCAGGCCATCTCTCCACACAGGTAATTTGCCAGGAGGCTGAAGTTGGTTCCTTATTTCCAGTTAGTTCCCTATTCCCAGTTCCTTATTCACATTTCCTAGTTCCTGAATCATTTTGAGGACATTTCAAAAGCTCTGCACCCCAAAATATGGATTGGACCACCACATATCATACACCCCCACATTCAGGGGACTGTGCCCTTCGAGATGGCGCATGCTGGGTCCTGGTCCAAAGTCCGGTTCTTGTGCCAGCAGCTCCCAAGTGGGGTGACCCAGGACAGATGCCCATACAGACACTGCACCCCAAAATAATCTTTGGACCACACCAAATGACACATCCCCACACTCCAGAGACTGTTCCCTCCAAGAAGACATACAGCGGTGCCCGGTCCAAACATCGGTTCTGGCGCCACTGCCTTCTTTTTGGGTCCCCCCCCCCAGAAACCTGTATTGCAAAGAGGTTTTGAATAAGGAACTGGAGCTCTGCACCCCGAAATATGGATTGGATCACCACATATCATATACCCCCACATTCAGGGGATTGTGCCCTTCGAGATGGCGCATGCTGAGTTCAGCCTCCTTAATTTGCCCCAGCTTGGATGCTTTGGGAAAGTGAATCTTTCCCCTTGCTTTCCCACACGGCATCATGGTGCTTCTGTGCACCACCGGGTTTCCCTTCCCAAACCTGCTTTACTGCTTTGTTTAGGGAAAGCTCTAAGCATAGGCAGTCTGGCTGCCATGTAGGCAGGAAGGAGGGTTGCCAACCTCCAGGTGCTAGCTGGAGATCTCCTGCTATTACAACTGATCTCTAGCTGATAGATATCCGTTCACCTGGAGAAAACAGCTGCTTTGGCCATTGGACTCTGTGGCATTGAAGTCCCTTCCCTCTCCAAACCCCACCCTACTCAGGCTCCGCCCCAAAAACCTCCTGCCGGTTGTGAAGAGGGACCTGGCAACCCTAGCAGGAAGGTCTGGATTTTCCTGGTCCTGTCAACACAGTAGCCATTTTTCCTGCCCCTCTGGTGGCCATTTCCTCCCCCTGCCATTGGAGGGCGTTGTTGCGTTTTTTAAAAAACAAATCTGCAATTGGCATATTGATATAATAGTATATCAGTATGTCAATTACCATTTTAAAAAAATGTGGAAAAAGCCTTCCTGTACTGTGTGTGGGGGCTGTCATGGGGAATGGGCAGGGAAAGCACAGGGAAACCCACCATCTGCAAGCTTTGCTGCCTCTACACTGTGAAGGAAAGTGTTGCTTTGCAGAAAAGCCCTAAATGACCTCTTTGAGTTGTTCAGAATTGGTTATCCTCCTATCCTGCCATGTTCATAGTCCACAGGCTGTGAGTGTTGCGGCAGCAATGAGTAGCTGATGTGGGCTGCTTTGATGGTCTTTCATTCATATCAGGACATTTCTGCACAGCTCAGCCAGTTGTCTTCCTTGATGAAACTACACTCAAAGAGTAGTTGTCAATGGCATTTCATCTGAATGGAAAGAGGTGTCCAGTGGCAGTGGGTTGTCACAGGGCTCGGTTCTGGGCCTGGTACTTTTCAATATTTTTATAAATGATCTTGAAGAGGGTGTGGACTACTCATTAAATTTGCAGATGACACCAAATTGGGAGAAGCAGCGAACACACCAGAAGACAGAGATAAAATTCAACAAGATCTGTACACACTGGAAAAATGGGTGGATGTGAACAGGATGCAATTCAACAAGGATAAGTGATGAGTTCTACATCTGGGTAACAGAAATGGGGGACATGCATACTGGATGGGGGATACACTTCTGGGCAGCAGTGTGTGTGAACAGGATCTTGGGGCATGGGTGGACTGTAAGTTAAATATGAGCAGCCAGGGTGATGCAGTGACAAAAAAACTAATGCAATCTTGGGGTGCATCAACAGAGGCATAACATCCAAATTGTAAGATGCCATATTCCGCTGTACACTGCATTGGTCAGTCTGCACCTGGAGTATTGTGTGAAGTTCTGGAGGCCTCACTTCAAAAAGGATGTGTGGACAGAATGGAGCGGGTGCAGAGAAGAGCAATGAGGATGATCAGGGGCCTGGAGACCAAGCCCCATGAGGATGGGCTGGGGGAGTTGGGAATGTTTAGTCTGGAGAAGAGGAGGTTGAGGGGGGACATGATTGCTCTCTTTAAGTATTTGAAGGGCTGTCACTTAGAGGAGGGCAGGGAGCTGTTCCTGTTGGAAGAAGAGGATAGGAATCATAATAATGAGTTTAAATTGCAAGCAGAGAGGTACCGGCTGGATATTAGGAACATTATTTTTTACAGTAAGAGTTGATCAACAGTGGAATCAGCTTCCAGAAGAGGTGGTGAGCTCCCCCTCGCTGGCAGTCATTAAGCAGAGGCTGGACAAGCACTTGTCAGGGATGCTCTAGGCTGATCCTGCATTAAGCATGGGGTTGGACTAGATGGCCTATATGGCCCCTTCCAACTCTATGATTCTATGATTCTATGGTGGAGCTGTACACAAGTCTTCCTGGGAAAGGCAGGCTCGAATTTCCTGCCATCCATCTCTGAGAAATGTTCTTTTTTGCATGAATATGTGCTCTAATTTCCTCATGCATTAGGATGACTGTGACATAATTGTACCATGCTGATAGAAAAAAAAGTATCATTGAATTCAGTCTACCGAAGTATCATCTGTAACTGATCATTCATGCAAAATTTGCAGGACTGTTTTCCATTGAGCATACTCTGTTCATATTACGTTTTCTAGTAATTATGGACAAGGTTTCCAAAGTATGAGCAATCTATAAAAATTATGAATGTGTGGGAATCTTAAACTCTTGGGACAGGGCGAGAAAGAAATAGCATCCTTCTTGCCAGGGATTGCAGTGCTTACCTCCATTCCCATCTTTAGGAATTTAGAAAGGCAAGGACCTGTGCCAGAGTTTATATCCAAGCATAGCTTTCTTCTCGCATCCCACATCAGCCAGACTACACTTCTTCTCCACATACCTGCAGCTGCCTTCTATTTTATTATGCCACACCTGTTTTCCCAACGGCACTGTCTGAAGATAAGAGTCAATTACGCTGTGTCAGAGAACCTTGGATGAAGATCTGTCTCTCACAAGCTGCAAATGCCAAGGAAGCTTCTCTTTCTGTTTTGTCCCTGCAGCGTGCATAGCCTTGACACATCCCTGTTATCTTCACTGGAAGCCACACTGTATCTCCTTTTACCTGCAGTGACACTTCATGTTCACTTGCTGGATTTCCTCATTTCTAAGAAGCTCCCTCAGCATCATCCATTGGCAGCTTCCACACAGCAAAGGTTCTTTACTGATTTCATTGCTGCTGCAAATGCAGAGACCAGCACATTGGCAATGGAGCTTTCACACGCGAGCACTTTCTTCTGTCTTTCCCCCCTGAGTTTTCTCCTCCACAAGTGCTCCACAGTATCTTCACATTTGCCCTCTAAGGCCTAGTCATTATGGCAGCCATGGTGACTCACTGACACTTTTTTGCTCTTTTCTTCATGTATGCATTACAGTGATTTTACTAAAACTGGAAGCAGATATGGTAATCAGTTATTACAGGGCTGTAATGTACTATTGACATAGGAATATCACACACACACCCAGCCATCTTACAGCTTCTCCTCCCCATTTCTTTCTAGGCAAGGAGACAAAAACTGCCCTCACCTTTCCACTTACAGCTCCATAACAAAAAGGTCTGGAGACTTAATTTTTAAAAAATGAACACTGGGAATTCAGAGGAAAAGAATGAAAATGGAAATAGATACCAGGTGATAGATTATTATAGCGCAATAGCAATTACCTTAAAAAAAAAGAAGCTGCCTCCAAAAAGCTGTGTGGTGGCACAGCAGGAAAAAATGATGGCAAAATTGCACCAATGTGGGTGGAGCCTTAGCAGTGAGACAACGTGTGCCATCTCTTCCATACAATGTGCTAACATGCTTGGACAACATTCTTTCCCCCCAAAAAACCCCAGAGTAAAGCAGATTTTGGCAAGAGTGTACTGAGGACGGGGGAAACCTGGACAGAGGACAATTAGAGCATGATGCTGTATGGATGCCCCTCCAGCATTCCAGTTTGAAAGCCAAGGCAGAGAAAATCCTCTGTGTAGAAGAAGTTTAGGAATCCAGATTCTGCTCAACTCCAGATTGTGAAATGATGCCTGAGTTCTTTTGGAGCTGTGTGTGAATTCTGCTAATAACTCCAGTATATATGCATGAAATATGTATTCCTCATGATCTGTAGGTTTAAAGGAACTAAAGGGCACATCGCTTTTAAATCTGGTTCCCCCTGCAGAAAAGTAGAGAGAAAGCCTGGTGTTTTTATATGCCTTATGCCTGAGGCCTCTGTCTATCTTCAGGTTTTGGCCTGTAAAGTTCTCAAACCAAGTTAAGATTTCTTACATTCCCTTTATGCTCTGCAACTCTGTCAATAGGAAAGGCTGGAAGAACAACTCAGACAGAAATGGTGCAGGCTCTGTAGAAAAGATAGGAAAGCCCAGCTGGAAAAAGTAAGCAACTCTTCATTAGGGTTTTGCTTTGGGGGATCCCTCACCTCTCTTATGCATCTGGATGGCGCCCGGGAGGTGGGAGGGGGCGCTGCGTCCTGAACAGAGACCCTCTTTTGCTGCTGCTATGTGTGTGGCAGGGGTTTCCCTCACATGACAATCTGGCCCACATCCCAAGCCCAAGACGCTCAGGGGTCAAGCAAACAAAAACACACAGTGTGTTTTCTCAAGAGAGGTAGGGATCCTGCTGCCAAAATTCCTGCAGGGCTCTGGAATATTGAGAGGTGTGAAGGAAAGGGAAGCAATCCAAGAGGCGATATGCATCTTGGGGAAAGCCGAATGACCCGTCTTGTCTAGACTAGTTCTTCTTTTGAATACTTAGGCTAGCCGGTCAAGAGTGCTGGCATTTTTCATATTTATGATGAAATATATATGAGTTTCGTTATTTCTTATGTGGAAGTAGTGTAAGCGTCTACCTGGAAATTTTTAAGGAGCTATCAGTGCCTGGCTGCTCTACATGCTAGAATTTTATTTAAGGAGAGCCAGGGTGGTCAACATTACATTAACCAAGGCACATCTGATAAAAGAACTATCCACTTTTGCTAGGCCAATACCGGGAATCCCTTATTTTCTTTTCTTTTTTTTAAAGTTAAGGGGCTGAATTCTGCACCCAGTGGGGGGCAATTCACAGAATTGGAAGCCCTTGCCTGTTCTGTCAAGAGTCATGGTTCCATGCTCAGAAATTAATTCCCAAGGACATGCAGGTCCAATGTGATTCAGGACCAAGGCATATGGGGACAGCCTCTCTCCTGCACCCCTTTTCCAACCTGAAATGGCCCCAGGGAGCCACTATTTGTCATTCTGGGGATGCTTGCATGTAGAACATGCATATACTTAAGTAGGGTATATAATGGCTCTTATGGGCCATATCAGGTTGGGGAAATGATGTGTGTGTGTGTGTGGGGGGGAGGTTTATGTGCCAAGATGTCAATCCAAATTGAAACCACATGGCATGCACCTGGGAAATAATTTCTGACCATGGAACTCAGAGTATGGATTTGACCTGGCCATGTCAAGTCAAGAGGACCAAGCTGGACGTATGCGGAACACAAGGGCTTTGTAATGTGTGAACTGGTCTCAGTAACACAGCGCAATGATCACAGAAGACACCAGTGTTATCTTAGAAGTGAGGCAGCAAATTGCTTCTGAATCGGTCCTTCAGACAGAAACTTTTTGGAGGTGGATTTTCAACATCTGGAGGTGGATTTTCAACATTATGTCTCCCTTCCTCCCACTGCATCAGCTTCTGGATGCTCGTTGTTGTTGCTCTGGTGGTGGCTGTGTCCCAAAGTTATGAGTCAACTGTGTCTGAACCAGAGAAGCTGCTCTCCTGTAAGACTTTCTGGGGATTAATTGGTTGTGGGCATGTCTTCAGGCTCTCTCACAGGTAGAAGCTTCAGGGTATGGAGTGGTCACAATCCCTATCATACACACTCTTCGATGAATGAGTGCCTACAAACGGGGAATGTTTGGGGGTTTTCCTAGAGAGAGATGGCAATTCGGGAGGGGGGTGAGGTTTGCTGTTTGTAAACTAGGGTGGTGTCACTGAAGAGATTTAGCTGCAAAATCTTGACCATGGCTAACTCTTGACTTGTCTTCATTACATAGGTGAGGATTTCTAGTCAAGGCTCAATTCATTGAAGCCTGTTTTCAATACCAGCCCTGGAATCATGTTTCTGAACTACAAGGGCCATCGAGTGTGTACAAAGCATCTTTCCCTCAGTAAATAGCTACAAACAACCTCCACATCTGGAATTAGAAATAAGGGCTTCCAAGGTTGTGATTCCCAAATAGGCTTGGACTGCTTCACCTCTCAATATATCTAGAAGCATTGGTCAGGGGTTGTCCCATTAGGTCTGTCCTGGACCAGCAGGAGCTTCAGCTGAATCTATGGCTCATTGCCTTAGAAATTCAGGATATCCTTTTCCCAAGAGGGCACGAACTACAAATTGACGCAGTGGAATGTTTTAACTGTTGAGCTGGGCCCACTGCAGATCTTTCCTCAGGTCCAAATTGCAAGCAAGCAGTGAGTGGCTATCCTTGATGTTTTTAATAGAAACCAGAAAACAGCCTGAAGTACATTAAAGGAGAGGAAATTGATATAACCCTCCAGAGCTGACTAGAAGCATCTTTCATGCTTTTGACCAAGGCCATATGGCTGCAGACCAGGGGGTACAAATAAATCTACTGTGGAAGAAGGCAGAGTTCTGAGGATGCCTAGGAGTCAAGGGAACTGTTATAAGGCCAGGAATCAGACATACCTCTCCCCAGGATGGGGTGATGGTAGACATACCAGGCCCAGAGGTTGTTGTCAGCAGGCCCGGCCATATATATGCTGCAGCTCCCACTTAAGCAGTTCCCACACGGCTGGGAGGACATGTAAAGGACTCATGAGACAGATGTGCAGACACTAGTGTAGGTGATGGGGAAGGGCTAATCTCCAGACAAAGACAGACCACCACAGGATGGAATTGCAAGGCAGCAGCAGGTTAAACCCACACGAATATAGTGAGATGGGAGCGATGTAGGCTAGATTAGAGGCTTTTAGGGTAGCCCATGGCAAAGATGCCATGGGTCAGGGTAGTGGGATTGGCCAGAGCTAGCTGTTAGCGCATAAGGGGGCCCAAATCAGCCTAGAGGTCGACAGACTTCAGCAATGGTAAAGGCCTGGAGGCAGAGCAGTGCAGTTAAGCCCTGAAAACAATAACAATCCGAACCTCCTGCTTTGCATCCTTTCTTCCTCCCTCCGGCTTTGCTGATGACCTTGAGCTCTGAACCAGAATCCTTCTGTTATTTCAACCGTGAACTCCCCCCTCCCCCCCCCATGGCTTTATCAGTGCCCTTCATGCGGAAACTGTTCTCCCTCTGCTATTTCAGAGTTTTCACACAAACACATCTCTTGCTATTTGCCCTCTATGTTATTCTGGCCTTGCACCATTGTTAGGCTGTCCCGCCCACGCCACAGACAGGCAAGTGGAGGCGTGGAAGCATCTTGATCGGGTAAAAATTATAACAGTGTCTACTCTGTTCTCTTTTGAGGGGGAAACCCATAGCCTCACCTATGCACAATGACACATAGAGACAAATCTAATTTAGACACAAAGCTTATTTATGTATTTATTTAAATATTTTTACGCCTCCTTTCCCTCTTTTGCTCAATAAACAATAAGGCACATTGATTATCCACAGTGTGTTGTAAGCATATGGGTTGCCAATCTCCTGGACTCGCACTTTGGCTTTATTGTAAATGATTCTCTGGATATAACATTATTTAGGTTAATGAAACACCGTGGGATCGCCATTGTGCACTCAAATCCTCAATTTCTCCAGCAAGAAACCTGGAAATAAAAAGAAGAGGATTAAATGATTATATGAACTTATACTTACCAACTGAATACTTACCAACTGATGAAAATATTTATATGAAACAGGACAGTTACCGGAAGCCTGTCTTGATATCAACCGATATTGATGTTATGTTTTGATTTTATTTATTATTGTACGATATCCAAGTTTGGAAAAATATTATTTTGTGCAGAAACAAAGCACTAATAAGAAATTTATTTGTGCAATTTGGTCTCAATGGTTTTTGTAAATAGCAATAGTGATTGCTCTTTTTGACTAACTTCTTGTGCAATCCAAGTATTTTTATAAATTGTAATCTCCTGGACTGGTCATGGCAACCCCGGCAGATGCATGCAGCAGCCTTTCCAGACCAAGCGGCAAGCTTGTGCCGCCGCGGAAAAAACTCCTCTTCATCCCGCAAAACCGGCAGTCAAAGAGCAGCAGCCAAGGCAGTCCCTCCAGCGAACCAGAGGGCATCCATGTTCCTGTGTATCCTGCTCCAGTGAAAGCCATATTGCAGGGAATACGTCCAGGCATGTAGCCTGCACCAACACCCCTGAATCCTGAAAGTCCATACGATCCCTACCTTAGGACTGGCCATTTCATACAGACTGCCACTCTCTGCCGGAGTGGACAGCCATGCTGGAGCATGCAGGGGACAACCTCTGCCCTCTTTTTATCCCAGACCTCCCCGGCCCCCTTTTATTCATTTTTTGATCCTATGGAACTCTGGACTACAGGAAAGGTATCGTATATCCCGTGAAAATATTCCTGCCACCTGGCAAAAGTCTCTTCCTACTACCTTTTTATTCCTAGATTCTCTGTATTTTGTGATGCACCATTTCAATGCTTGAATACATAAAACACTATTAATTTGGAATCCTTTTGCCTCTGTCTTTATTCCAAGGTCACAGAATATGGGCTCTGGTATAGTTGGCTGCGATCTCACTATATAAATACATAGTTACCGATTGCTCAAGCTAATTTCCCCATTCAAAGAGCAATTCGGGTAACAATGTGCAATTCTTGCCACATGCTAGACAGAAGTAGGCCTGGTCTTATTGTGCGTCAGAAGCACTGCACTGCTAATAGTAGAGATTCTCATTTGATTTGTGCAGCCATAATCTATAAAATAAGCACTCTCCATCAAATTGCGTTCAATTCAGGTTGCCATCTTTCAGGTGGGACTAGGTTTGCCAGGCCACAGCTGGCAACCCCTGGGTGAAATGGGGGTGGGTGCCTCGGCATTGTGCTGGCATGCTGATTTCACTTCCAGTAAAAATAGAAGCAGCATCATTAGAAAGCATCCTGACATGATGCTGGTGCACACTCTACCACCCCATTTCTTCCTGCCAGTGCCAGAAAAAGCACCGGCATGCTGGGAGGTCTCCCACCATATCCCATTGATCTCCAGTCAACAGAGAAAATGGCTTCTTAGTCACTTCAGTTATCGGTGTGTGTGGGATGTGTAAGATTTTAATTAATTTAATTCTAGCATATTAGAAAAATGTTATTTTTCTATTATATTTGTAAGCTGTGGTTATTTATATAAGTCAGTAGAAAATAGTCCTGTCTAACTTAAACTGAACAAAGCAGGTGATCTTTCGTATCTGGTACAGGATATCACCAAATAACAGATGAGATCATATACATGTGACCACAAAATGAGATCAGAGTTAGGGTGGATTTGAGAGGAGGAGATATTCAAATCCTCTTAGAACAAAGAACTCTGGAAAAGTATAAATATGAGAACTAGGCGGAGTCTGTTAGGAGACTTTCACTTTTGAACCCAAAAAGGGCTGAAATGTCTTCCTCTTTTGCCTGGCAAAATAAAAAAAGCTTTTTTCTCCCTTTGCTTCTTAAACCTGGCGTCGTCTCTACTTTGTGATAATAAATCTGGTCACAGAGGAGAGTGTATATTTACATCCAACAGATTTCTGGCACCCCAGATGGGACATCTGGTTGTCAACTGCTCACAGATGACGGGTGTCGAAGTTTTGTAGGACAGGTGCACCCGGCGATTTCGCTGGTCCTCAAGCTTGGCAGACACAGCATCTGGGGGTGAGTGCAATTGCAGAGTCCCACTTTTAAACCGACCCAGGAGAAGCAACGGGCTGGAGGTAAGGAACCGCGGAAAGGAATTACGGGACCTTAATGGTGGGGCAGATCTTAGAGGTAAGCCCTTCTAAGAGGAGAAGGCAGAAGCAACGCCACCATGGATAAGGGGCTCAGTGGGACGCCACTGAGTTGGAATGGTAACGGGGGCTGTAACAGAGGGTTCAGCCAATGGTATTTTATTGTCAGTGTGAAAAGCAATAGCCAGAGCAGGGATTGTGGAATCCTGTGCTGATCCGGAATTTTTCCAGTTGCCTCCAGGGCACTGGAAGAGGTAAATGCCTAGAAAAGGGAACGTAGCTTTGTCTTTTGTCTTGTCCAGTGTGATTTGTCCTCTCTTATATGTCCTCTCTTTCTGTGAAGTATTTTATAAAGGGTTATGTAATTATTTGACAAATGTTAACGTGTTTATTTTTTTTATGGGGCCAGCCTGGGATACTGGACGGCGTCAGCCAAAAGGAATTTCCCTCCTCCCTTCAAACTGTGTTGCCGAAAGGAAATCAAATTGTTTGAGTAGTCTGGTTTTGTTGTGTGTGTTGTTGTTGTTTTCTGTTGAAAATCTGTTCTTTGCTGGGAGAAAAGTAATCTGGTTGTCTTCTTTCTGAGGAAGAGACTGGAAGAGAAAAAATCCCCCATGCCCCTCCTTTCTCCGCTTCAAAGTGTTTCTGTTCTTCTTCTCTCTCTCAGACTGGTCGTAAATCAAGGCAGAAATACTGTTTTGTTAACAGAAGATCCTTTCTTTCTCTGAAGTTTAAAATGTGAAACAAAATTAAAAAAAAATAATAAAGGAATTTTAAGTTAACTCTGACTGAACCAGCCCTCTTGCTGAACGCAGGAGGAGGGGCCAAGTCAGAGTGTTTGGAATTTGGAAAGCAGAGTCTTGTGAACTGTATCAAACTTTATAAGAAAAAAAATAGACTGGAAATGCTTACAAGGTGGAAAGGCAATGTGTATTAATATGAGGGAATAAGTAAGTTATGAGAAAGTTAGAGCATGTTTTGAGTGTGTTGTGAAGGGGCAAGTGTTTTGGCTTAAGAGGGCTGAGGAAAGGTGTTATGTATGGTTGGGAAAGACTTTAAAAGAGGAAAGCAGAAGGGTTTATAAAGAGAGAGGATAGTTATGGTTATTCAATGAGATGGATATTGGTGATGCTAGGTGCCTGTTTTCTCCAGGGACGGAGAAATCATGTTAATATATTAAGTGTTTTAAAACACAGTCAAATTAAAGCCAGGGTATTATTGAAGGCTTTCACGGTCAAAGTTCATTGGTTCTCATAGGTTATCTGGGCTGTGTAACCGTGGTCTTGGAATTTTCTTTCCTGACGTTTCGCCAGCGGCTGTGGCCGGCATCTTCAGAGGAGTAACACTGAAGGACAGTGTCTTTTTATTTTATGTTTTTCTGTTTTTATGTTGTTATAACATAAAAGTGGCATCATTAATAATAAAAAAAAAGGTATATATATTATTTGTAAACGAATGCTGTAAGTGCAAGATGACAATGCAGGCCAGTTGAACATTTCACCCATACAGGTAACCTTTGACTGGGAGCGTAAATGCCAGTTAAAATTACCAGTAGTACAGCAGTTGCTGACAAATGGGAGACAACATCCCTATTCTGGCATTGCCAAAGCCAGGTAGAAAAGGAAAGAGAAAAGGATGGAGATTAGTTGAGGATTTAAAGGAAATTAATGAGATTGTTCAACATGGGCATCCAATGGTGTCAGATCCTCACACTTTCCTGTACATCCCATCAGGACACCATGTATGGTTTAGTGTGACAAATTTGAAAAATGCCTTTTTAGCATTCCACTGGATGCCAACTCTAAGGACCTGTTTCTCCTGAGGTAAAAGAATCCAGATAATCTCTGCAAAAACAGAAAAGCTGGTGTTAGAGGGAGCGATCTCATTGCTGAATTTCTTAAAACAGAAAAAATATAGGGTCTCAAAAGAGAAACTCCAAGTAGCCCAAAGGGAAGTAATTTATTTGGGACACAAAATAACACAGGAAAGACTATTTATCGCATGCCACTCCCTCAAACTAAGAAACAGCTAAGGTCCTTCTTGGAAATATTGAAATTTTGTCATGAGTGGATAAAAGAATATAGTAAACTAACCAGAGACTTTATAAAAATATGCCATGATGAGGAACCAGAAGTATTGTAGTGGGAACCTGAAAATGCACATAAGTAAAAAGAGCTGAAGCAAGCTTTGATGACAGCACCAGCTCTGGGTATCCCTGACCTGCAAAAAGAGGGTTGCATGGCGGGGGTCCTTACACAAACTTGTGGGCTAACTGAAAGACCTGTAGCTTATTTATCAAAACAGCTGGATCCAGTGGCACAAGAGTGGCCTCCATGCTTGAGGGCAGTAGCTGCAACTGCCCTGGCTGTGAAGGAAGCAAAGGAATTGACTATTGAACATCCAATCAGAGTGTTTTGCCCTCATGCAGTGACTATTTTGTTACAACGGAAAGGAGCCAAGTGGCTTACAAAAATCCTGCTAGTCTGCTGCCTGTAACAACTGACTGTCTACAGACTGTAGATATGTGCACCATGGCACGGGTAGATGAGCCTATCCACAACGCAGATCTCGAAATTTGGATTGATGGATCTTCTCGAGTGGTGAGTGGAAAAAGGCAGAGTGGATACAGCCTGGTGACTGAGTGCAAAGTGCTTGAAGCAAAGCCATTACCAGCATCATTTTCAGCACAAGCAGCCGAATTATATGCATTGAACCAGGCCTTACTTAAAGCAGCAGGTAAGACTGTGAACATTTATACTGACAGCAAAGATGCTTTTGGAGTTGTACAAGCATATAAATACATCTGAAAAGAACAAAGAGTCCTGACAGCTAGTGGGGAGCTGTAAAGCATGAAAAAAAAATTGATTTTACAGGTTTTGGACAATATTTAGTTACAGGTGACAATAACATCAAACTGGACATACCAAGGAGGCCAAAGGAAATTGCAGAGCTGATGAAATGGCAAAAGTGACTACAGCAAAATCAACATCCTGTGATATGGTAATGACTTTAACCCCAGTTTTTACACTACCACCTACAGGGCCCTGCACTGAAGAAGAAAAGGAACTGGATGGCAAAAGTAGGGACTACAGAAACAAGAGGGGGGTGGTTGAAAAAAAAAAAGCCTAAGGGTACACATCACACACATCCTCACACAATTACACTAAAATAGTCATCTGGGGAACAGGGTTAACAGAAATATTCTTGCAGTCATACAATGGAAAGGGCATCTATCAGAAAACAAAACACATAGCAAAAGCATGTAACATATCAAAGGGTATATGTAGACAGAGGGGGTTATTTGTTAGGGAAGTTATAGAACAGTTTAAAAAAAAATGAAAATAAAATATAGTTTTTACATGGCTTGGCGACCCCAGTTATCAGGGACAGTAAAAAAAAAATGAATCAGACCCTAAAAAGAGATGTTAATTAAAATTTGTGTAAAAAAACTAATTTAAAATGGTCAGATGTATTGCCTATCACACTGACACGCATCCGTATATTAGCCCGGGGGCCACACAAGTTGTTGCCCTTTGAGGCTCTGTATGAATGTCTCTTTTAGCATTTTAGAATCAGGGAACACCCAATAAAAAGGTTGGAAACAGATATATGAAAAACTATACAAAAACTTTAAGTGCAGCTTTGAAGGAAACCCAAAAACTGGCTTGTGTTGTACAACCTCTCCCCCTAAACTCTGTTGTCCATTCTTTTTTTAATAGGAGACTGGGTGTTTGTAAAATCTTAAAAGCATACTACTCTCCAGCTCAGGTAGACGGGTCCGTTCCAAATTCTTTTCACCACAGATGTCGCAGTGAAGGTAAATGGAAAGGAAGGCGGGGTCCATTAATCCAGATGCAAGAAAGTGCTACCACCGTGTGAGGCCGAGATCAGAAGGGCAGTAGATGACGTCGTGGCAGCCAAAGCCACTGCAACTGGAGAGAGAGCTCAAGTGCAAGAGGCTCGAAGTGGTTGGTCGAACCTGCAGGCGAACTTAATTTTTATTCAAAAATCAACAAGACTTATGATTGAAAACTTGGAAACCAGAGCACAATTGCTAGCTAAAGAACAAGAGTAGATGTTTGAGACTCTTTTAGAAAGCCATTTTGATGTATTATTTGGTCCTTTGGGTTAAGAAAAAAGTGGCTAGGGAAACATTGTGTCTACATTATTGTTTTAAAATTGCAAGTTAATATAATAGAATGATCAAGATTCAAAATAATTTTGATTTTGATCATGAGGGGGGACTGTGGGATGTGTAAGATTTTAATTAATTTAATTCTAGCATATTAGAAAAATGTTATTTTTCTATTATATTTGTAAGCTGTGGTTATTTATATAAGTCAGTAGAAAATAGTCCTGTCTAACTTAAACTGAACAAAGCAGGTGATCTTTCGTATCTGGTACAGGATATCACCAAATAACAGATGAGATCATATACATGTGACCACAAAATGAGATCAGAGTTAGGGTGGATTTGAGAGGAGGAGATATTCAAATCCTCTTAGAACAAAGAACTCTGGAAAAGTATAAATATGAGAACTAGGCGGAGTCTGTTAGGAGACTTTCACTTTTGAACCCAAAAAGGGCTGAAATGTCTTCCTCTTTTGCCTGGCAAAATAAAAAAAGCTTTTTTCTCCCTTTGCTTCTTAAACCTGGCGTCGTCTCTACTTTGTGATAATAAATCTGGTCACAGAGGAGAGTGTATATTTACATCCAACATGTGTGTGTGTGTGTGTGTGTGTGTGTGTGTATACACACACACACACACACATACCTGTACTGTTTTGTAATTTTATGCTGGCCATTGGCTGTAACAAATAAACAAACAATAGCTTCTTAGAAGAGTGGACTGTATGGCAGAATAACCCATTAAGGTACCTTCCCTCCGTAGACCCCACTCTCCTCAGGTTCCTAAATCTCCAGGAATTTCCCAGCCCAGCGTTGGCAACCCTAATTGCTAGTCAGTAGGGCTTAACTATACAAAACGTTTCCGTCTGGGTTCTCCTGGGTTCATGCAATTGGATGTATGTTGCATAAGGTTTCCAGCTTTGGGTTGGGAAATACCTGGAGATTTTTGGTGTGGAGCCTGGGGAGGGGAGGGTTTGGGGAGGGGAGGGACTCCAGCAGGGTTTAATGCCATAGTCCACCCCCCAAAGCAACCATTTTCTCCAGTGGAACTGATTGTGGTCATCTGGAGATCAATTCTAATAGCAAAAGATCTCCAGGTGCCACCTGGAAGTTGGCAACTGTTGCAAGATACATGCTGGGAACTTAATCCCAGGAAGGCACAGGCCTGGTTTGGATTGGGACGGTGAGGCAAGGAGGCTTATGCCCACACTGTTTTCTTGACCTGAAAGAGCCTCAGGAGCCACTATTTGCCCTGATGTACTGATAAGGTACACCTAGGTTTCTCAACAAGAGAAAGAGCACCCCTAGGCCTATTCAGGGAAAGTGGTGGGAGGGAAGGCCATCTCCCCTTGCATGTAACGGTCCCTACTGAAATCAAGTCTACGTGCCTAGAATTAAGGTCCCAATGCGGAACCTGAAATACCTGTTTGATCACTGGGTCCTAAGGAGGACTCAGGAAAAGTGTAATATACAGTTAGGTAAGTAGTTAGGTTTCCCAATTGCCCAGGCCTAGCTGGGAATTCCTTAGCCCCAGCTGCAATCTCCCACCCTTGTGAAATTGAGGAGCAGGAGAAAAATGGCCTCCATACCAACTAGGAATTTTCCCTAGTCTCTTTGGTTTTTACCATAGATATTCGAGGAAATTCCTAGACCACTAACTAGAAATGGTTTTGGATCCTCCACAAAGTCCACCCTTGTCAGACATCACCTCCAAGGCAGTGTTGGGAACCCTATAAGTAGTGAGCAAAAACAGCTCAATGACACAATGTTTCAGATTGTCAAGTTGAACAGCCATATTGGGATAAAAATAAAGAGTCCAAATCAGCTCCAACCTCTATAGAACTTCACTATACGGAAGGAAAAATCTGAAGCGCACCCAAGCATTATGATCTGCACCATGCAACACCCATCTTTTGCATCTATCTGTACAGGTAAGGAAGCACTAATGCAGGATTGATACAGTTAGAAGCAGCACAATCCTGAATTTTCAATATATATCACATTATTTGTATTAAACAGGTCATTCTTTGTCAGATAGGCTCGACATTCTTCCTGCTTCAGCTGAAATGGGTGTGTGACAAATTAGCAGTACAGATATGGCCTAGACTGGCACAGTCAGCTTCCAAGTGTTTCCAAGGAAAGCATTTGGTCCTTCACCGAGGCCAACTGGGATATGAGCAGGAAATTGCAGGGCTTGTTTCCAGTGTGGAAGGCTAAATCCCCACTACTGCAATAACCAGCTCATAAATTACCACCATAGTAGGAAAGCTGACTTTGAACAGAGTGGATTTCTCTACTGGAGTACAGAGGGGGACATTTAAGGGTGACTCGACTGCTCTCCAATTCACCTCCCATTGCAACCTAAGGGGTCCTGACAAGCATGGGTTCACATCATACTTCGGTCCATGCAAAGGTAAAGGTCCCTGTGCAAGTATTGTGTGCAGACCGGTTTTATTCTCTGTGTTTGCTGAACTGAATTGCCATATAGAGTTCCAATCGTGGAACTCCGGAATCATGTGCTGTTTACCCCTAAAGAGCAACCATGGAAAGAGGTGAGTGTCATGGAGTTGGGGAAGGAGGGTTAACATTGTTCCCCTGCTCAAAAGGGGCCAACCTGTGCTGCTTTGTGCCCTGGCAGGGGAAAAAGACAGGCACGATGCCCACCTTTTTATGTTCCAAAGCAGCACAGGGGCTGCAATTGTGGAAGCAGTCAGCTTGAGAAAAGGAAAAAAAAAAAAAACCCTCCCACTTCCTGCATCATAATTCAGATCAAGAGGCTCTCTGGTTTGTAGTTCTGGTTTTGGACCTGCAACATCACATGTAATTAGGGTTGCCATCTCCAGGTGGGGAAAATCCTGGAGATTTGGGGGTGGAACCTGGGGAGAACAAAGTTTGGGGAGAGGAGGGAGCTCAGCAGAGATGCGATGCCATACAGCCCACCCTACAAAGGTGCCGCTGTCTCCAGGGGAACTGATCTCTGTAGTCTGGAGATCAGTTGTAGTTCTAGGAGAGCTCAAATTGCTTGCTGATTGTAGCTCATTGACTGCAGCAGTGGAACATTAGTTGAGATTCTCAGGTAGGGTTGCCAGGACCCCCCTGGCCACTGGTTGTAATGGGGGGAGGTAGGATGGGGGGGTAGGGTTGCCAGAACCAGGTGGGGAAACTCTTGGAGATATGGGAGTGGAACCTGGTGAGGACAGGGACCTCAGTGAGGTACAATGCCAGAGAGTCCACCCTCCAAAGCACCCATCTTTTCCAGGGGAAGTGATCTCTGTAATCGAGAGATGAGCTGTCATTCTGGGGGATCCCCAGGTCCCACCTGGTGGCTGGCATCCCTATTCTCAGGGGGAGGGGTACTTGCAGACTAAGAGGGAAATGAGGGCTCTGTGGGTTGGGCCAAAGATCTTGAGTGGGCAGGTGGTGGTGGTGGTGGTGGAGGAGATGCATCTGGGGTCCATGTGTCCTGAATCCACCTGTCTCGGATGTTGCCCCCTGCTAGCCTGAGACCTCTGCGTGCATCTGTACCACTCTGAGATGGGAGCAGAGAACTCCAGGGGCCAAGGCAGTGTTATGTAGGCCGTGACCCTCATCTGGCAGCTGCTCTGCAACAGGATCAACCAAGCCTGTTCCCAAGTCCTCCACAGCAGCAGGAAGGGTCCCAGATCTACTTTCCCATGCACAGATGAAACAGATGGCATGCATTTCACAATGTCCTGGAGCTGGGTTGAGCTGATAGCTTCTGGCTGCTGGATCTCCCTCTCAACACTGCTGCAAAATAAGTAAAGGACGAATGAAAGCATTTCTCTCAGAGGCCAGGTTGCTGACCGGGCACCACACCATATTCTGACTCTTCTTGTTTCAATGCAGACCTTTTCATTTCATCTTTGTAGGTCCCAGAGAGGGTGTAACTTGTGGCCAGGATCGCCATTGATCACAGCATGTGCCTTTGCATGCAAAACAGCAGTGAGGCTAGGGCAGGAATCACAGGCTTTCCCCTCCCAGCCTCTGCAGCTGCACAGTCCCTGGGGCTCAAGTCTGGCTGACTGGGCCGGTGATCCCTTTGGCACGGGCTGCTCATTGTTTTGCTTGGCTTTCTGACTTGTGGGTTTTATGGTGCTGTAATGATTGTTTATTTATTGCGATTGCCTTTTAATTGTCTGTGCTGGGATCCTACGGGGACACCTGATACATCCCATTGCTCTGGTTATTAAGACTAGCAATAAATCAGGTTCAAATGCAGATGCCGTACCTGTCCTGGAGGGAGCTCAGTAGCATTCTGCTGCCCTTTTAGGATGTGGGTTTAGAGGACTGTCACCCTTGGGGCATCTCATGAGTAAGTCTATAGTCTCACAAGGCAGATGCACAAGTTTTCCTTGAGCTGCTCGATTGCCTTCTAATGTGATGAAAGCAAAGTCACAATTTCTCCTAATTCTGGCTTTTATTAATTACCACTGAACTAGGACTGCACAGGATCAGCTGGGAGTTATGGAGGCTGATATCACACAATCATTACAATAACTGAAAGTAGAATCATAGAGTTGGACGGGACCACCAGGGCCATCTAGTCCAACCCCCTGCACAATGCATGAAATTCACAACTACCTCCCACACACACACCCAGTGACCCCTACTCAATGCCCAGAAGATGGCCAAGATGTCCTCTCTCTCATGATCTGCCTAAGGTCACAGAATCAGCATTGCTGACAGATGGCCATCTAGCCTCTGCTTAAAAACCTCCAGGGAAGGAGAGCCCACCATCTCCCAAGGGAGCCTGTTCCACTGAGGAACCACTCTAACTGTTAGAAAATTCTTCCTAATGTCTAGACAGAAACTCTTTTGATTTAAGAGCCAGCGTGGTATAGTGGTTAAGAGTGGTGGTTTGAAGCGGTCGAGTCTGATATGGAGAACTGGGTTTGATTCCCCATTCCTCCACGTGAGCTGCGGAGGCTAATCTGGTGAACTGGTTTTTGTTTCCCCACTCCTACACATGAAGCCAACTGGGTGACCTTGGGCAAGCCATGCTTTCTCAGCCTCACCCACCTCACAGGGTGTCTGTTGTGGGGAGGGGAAAGAAAGGCGATTGTAGCCCGGTTTGATTCTGCCTTAAGTGGTAGAGAAAGCCGGCTTATAAAAACCAACTCTTCTTCTTAATTTCAACCCATTGGTTCTGGTCTGACCTTCTGGGGCAACAGGAAACAACTTGGCACCATCCTCTATATGACAGCCCTTCAGGTACTTGAAGATGGTTATTACATCGCCTCTCAGTCTTCTCCTCTTCAGGTTAAACATACCCAGCTCCATCAACCTTTCCTCATAGGACTTGGTCTCCAGACCCCCACCAAGTAAGACAACATGAAGATTAGGGTGGTAGGGAGGGAGAGGCAACTGGCTATGTAAGATAGGCTAGTATGATTACCCAGAAAGCCAAGAACACAGCCTATGTAATACCTTTATTAGGACCCACCTAATGTCACATAACAGTGTGCCAGCTTTCCAGTTCCCCCGAACTCTTCAACAGGCCAAATGTTATACAATAAAAAGGGAAAGATGTCATTTTAAAGCAAAGTTTAGGTCATAGGCCATTTTTCATGGGAGGTTTTGCCGTGGATCTGCCACTCTCTCGATACACATTTTCTCCATCCAAATTCTCAAAACTCAACAATAAGCCCCCATGCAGAGTTTTGAGAATTCGGATGGGGAAAATGTGCATCAAGAGAGGGGCAAATCCAAGGCAAAACCTCCCATGCATAAAGGGCCAAAGTATTAAACATACCTCCTCCTGGTATTACATTGATCGTGTTCTTGGCTTTTTTGGCTTTTACCTTTGAACTACATGGCTGTAAATAACGTGTCTACTTGTATGATTATGCCCATGTTGCAGAGGAAAAACTGAGAATAAGATAATGGTTGTTTCTTGAAGGATAGCTGGTGGACTTGTGTTTGGAGTAACAGCTACATCAGGAACTTCCTAGTTCACAGTCACCATGCTAAATGAGCTCTTATTGGACAGGTATGATTAATAAATTGGGTGTAATGACACATAATGTAGAATTTTAAGTGTAATAAAAGAGGGAAAGGGTTATTCAGCTCTCTCCCCTCCCTGCTTGCTGAGCTTCATGGTGCCATGATAGATTGCTGCTCTGAGTGCTTGTGACCTGCAAAATTTAAAAATGCTCTGCATAGAAAGACAGCAGGGGGTGGAGGCGACCCTGATTTCCTTGACTGCTGATTACAGAAGAAGGATCAAAAAGCTGTTTGAAGACACCTCCCATGTTTCTACAGTGACTCGGTTCACTGGCCTCCCATCTCAGGAGACTCGGCTTCAAATGCACCTTGGACTTTGTTTTAGTCCATACAAATTAGCATCTTTCCTCTGCCTGTTGGGAGGCACGCTGGCAAAATTGTACATGACAGAGAGAGAGAGAGAGAGAAGGGGTGTGCATGTGTTTTTAATTAGCTAGGAGAATTGCCTCTGAGAGAAGTTACCTTCGTGTGGAAGACTGTTGGGACAGAACAGAAAGGGTTGTGACAGCTGTTTGTTGTCCCCTCATACTCCTTCTACAGTGACACAGTAGACCAGACTCATAACCTGCCTCTGTGTGGTGGCTTCGTGATACAGTGAACTGTTTAGTGTGTTCAGTGAGTCCAAGTTTACCCCCAGTTCGGATACCGCCATATCATTTGTCCCCCTTAAGTTCTTGTGGCGGCTCATTATGGAGTGGAGACAGGTTTTATGGTGACAGCTGATTTGCACAATGTAGGAAACAACTTTCCATGCAGGGCAACGGCCACACAGAGGTCATTCCAAGGTGATTCCTAGTGTCAGCTGCATGAAACACCCCAGCTTTTACATATTTAACTTGTTATCCAGTTAGCAAAAATAGAAAGATGCCTCTCTTCCTACATTTGTATGTGTGCTATATGGGGAGAGGTGAAATCGTAGACTAAAGGCTTACAGTTTGGGAAATTTAACATATTTTTTAGCAAAGCACAGGGGGATCTCATGTAAAATCTTGGGAGGATATGTTTAATAAATTGATTAAAAGAGGATCTACAGGGAATATAGGCTTGGGATCTTTTGTATGAGGCTGATATTTCAGTAGATATTGATGCTATGAAAAGGGGGGGCTTCCCTAAGATATGCATGCCTCAGTATCCAGGCATGAGAAATCTTATCACAAAATTATGAAATCCAGACTTTATGACACTTAACACAAACACACACACACACACACACTGCTTAACAATGCATTTTATTCCTGGGTAACCCTTTTTGCTCATAATTCTTCACTGTCTCAGATACTCATACTTTCACAGCAACACCTCTTCTGGTATAAATGGAAATTAAATTCCCTATGGCCTAAGGGGTACTAACTGAGAAGAATTTACACAGAGTGCATTAAGTCAACAGAGACCATGAATCCTAAATATTTATGTGAGAGTCTGGTGCCAGAGCTAGACACAGCAGGGATCCCAAAGAACTCCCGGTTATTTACTGAGGATTTCAGGAAAATGAGGCAGTGATAATGGGACAATAGCCCTCATTACAGATGCCTTTCAGCAAAATCAGCTAACACAGCACAGTTCAGTTCCCTCCTAATGAGCTCCCATCCTCATCTACCCTAAGGCACTTGGATAAGTGTCACTCTGCCCCTCCTCAAGCTCTGAAGCCTGGTACGTTCATCTACTTGAGAAGCTGCTATCCTGGAGCACAGATCACTCGCGCTGAGAAAGTCTTTATAGGTGTTTGGAGGCTGTGATGAGATGGCTGAAGCCCAGCCAACTGAAATTAAATCCATCGAAGAAGGAGGTCCTGTGGCTGGGTTGGGCAGGTTGTCAGAGATGGGATGCAATTGATATCGGCTCTTGATGGGATGCAATTGATATCTGCACCCGCTGTCAATAGTCTGGGTGTGATTCTGGATGCCTCTTTATCAATGGAAGCACAGGTCACAGCCAAGGCAGTCTTTTTCCATCTCCACCAGGCTAGACAGTTGGTGCAGTACCTCTCCTGCCCTGACCTAGCCACAGTGATCCGTGGGACAGTCACCTCCAGGCTAGACTACTGTAACTCGCTTTACGTAGGGCTGCTCTTGAGACTAATCCAGAAGCTCCAGCTGGTCCAGAATGTGGCAGCGAGGGTCCTTACAGGGATCCTGCTGAGAACACACATCCTAACAGTGCTCCAGCAGCTGCACTGGCTCCAGGTGGAGTATCGGATCAAGTTCAAGGTGTTGGTATTAACCTTCAAAGTCCTAAATGGTCTGGGACTATTGTACCTGCAGGACTGCCTCTCCTGGTGTGCCCCTTCCCCCAAGGGTGTTACAATCAGCAAATAACAACTTGCTGGTAGTCCCTGGCTCCATAAGTGTCTGGCTGTCCTCAACCAGGGTCAGGGCCTTTTCGGCTCTGGCCCCAGCATAGTGGAAATCTCTATCTAGAAATCTCTATCTAGATTGACCCGGGCCCTGCGGAATCTGGTACAGTCCCGCAGGGCCTGTAAGACTGAGATGTTCCACCAGGCCTATGGTTGAGGGCAGCAACGGTTTCTATCATAGCCGGCCTCCCTTCCCCCTCCCCTTCCCCTACCTTATTTGGTTTTAAGAAGAAGAAAAAGAGTTGGTTTTTATATGCCGACTTTCTCTACCACTTCAGGGAGAATCAAACCGGCTTACAATTACCTTCCCATTCCCAAACAGACACCCTGTGAGGTAGGTGGGGCTGAGAGAGTGTGGCTAGCCCAAGGTCACCCAGCTGGCTTCATGCGTAGGAGTGGGGAAACAAATCCAGTTTACCAGATTAGCCTCTGCCACTCATGTGGAGAAGTGGGGAACCAAACCTGGTTCTTCAGATCAGAGTCCACCGCTCTAAGCCACCGCTCTTAACCACTACACCATGCTGGCGTTGGGGATCAACAATTCTCCTCTGGGCCACCGACCATTGTGTCATTTAATTGGGTGCCAGTCGAATTTTAGAGTTAATTTTAGATCTATGGTTTTAATTGAGGAACTGTATTTTTATATATTGATTTGTATTATGATATAACAGTTGATGTCAGCCTCTTTGAGCCCGGCTTTGGCTGGGGTAGAATGGGATACACATTTATAAACAAACAAACAAACAAACAAATAGTGGGGACAAGTATCCTTCTGTGTATTCCTGTACTGCGGTCAGTTATCCCCCCCCACCACCACCAAAAGCAAAACAATAAAAGGTGGCCTATTGACACAGCAGAAAACAATTGGTGTCCTGACCATGCTGCTGCCCAAGAATCATGACGTGCTGCACTAGTTAACTGGCAGCAAAGACACAAAAAATTCACAGTAGTCCAGAACACTAGCTTAGAATTTGCAAGACCAGGTCCCTGCAATCTGATACAAGTCCATAGGACTTCCAACCCTACCATGCCTGTTTTCCATTTTAGGAGTTAACCCAAATTAAATGGCTGCCCCAGAATAGTCTCTGTTCTTCAAACCACGACAGCTTTAGGTAGGTATATTTGGTTAACTCTAGAAGAAGAGTTGTTTTTTATATGCCGAGTTTCTCTGCCACTTAAGGGAGAATCAAACCGGCTTACAATCACCTTCCCTTCCCCACAACAGACACCCTGTGAGGTAGGTGAGGCTGAGAGACCTGTGACTAGCCCAAGGTCACCCAGCTGGCTTCTTGTGTAGGAATGGGGAAATGAATCCATTTCACCAGATTAGCCTCTGCCGCTCATGTGGAGGAGTGGGGAATCAAACTCGTTTCTCTAGATCAGACTCCACCGCTCCAAACCACCGTTCTTAACCACTACACCACGCTGGCTCTCTAGAATCTCTGCATGCATATAGCATGTTTTTTCTGCAGGACCTGGGTCTCTGGCCAATGAAACACAGGTACTGAATGTGGTTTTAATTGACAGGAAAAATTCTATGCATTTTAAGTACATTTTCTCAAAGCTGACTATTTTGTTTAGATAGAAAGGAAAAGAAACTGATACAATATGTGGCTGCAAGGTGGAAAGCTATTAGTAGGGTTGCCAGGTCCCTCTTCGCCACTGGTGGGAGATTTTGGGGGCGGAGCCTGAGGAGGGCGGGGTTTGGGGAGGGGAGGGACTTCAATGCCATAGAATCCAATTGCCAAAGCAGCCATTTTCTCCAGGTGAACTGATCTCTATTGGCTGGAGATTTGTTGTAATGGCAGGAGATCTCCAGTTATTACCTGGAGGTTGGCAACCCTAGCTATTAGGTTTGCCAGGTCCCTCGTCGCCACTGGCGGGATGCTTTTGGGTGGAGCCTGAGGGGGGCGGGGTTTGGGGAGGGACTTCAATGCCATAGAGTCCAATTACCAAAGTGGCCATTTTCTCCAGGTGAACTGATCTCTATCAGCTGGAGATCAGTTGTAATAGCAGGTGATCTCCTGCTTGTACCTGGAGGTTGGCAACCCTAAATGCTATCCTACTCTTCTTCCAGGGCTGTGCAGCGCAGAACTGTGCCATGCTGATACCTCCTTCCATGACCAGGTTTGTATGCTACATACCAATCACTCATTTTGCTCAAGGCCACCCTGGTACCGTTGCTGTGATTCCAAGGCCTCCCCTGCTATGCTGTCTAGGAAGCTGGGGCCTTTTGTATGCAAGGAAATCAGTATGAAAATATACTATGTGCAGGGGGGTTTGTGAAACACAAGCCAGGAAGGATTGGATAGGCTTTTGCCAGAGAGAGGAAAAAAGAGGTGCTTGGCTCCAGCCATCTGGCTCAGAAGCAGAGAGGAGCCTGGCACGCAGGAAAGAAAAGGGAAACTCCTGCCGTAGCACTGATCTGGTGGACAACAACTGCCAAGAACAGGAGTGGGTGTGAAAATGCTCAGGTTCCTGGCAGCCAAGTTTATTTTTGCACATTGTGGGGTTCTGCTATCCACAGCCCTCTCCCCTGGAGTGCAGGCTTTTAGTTAACTTGCACACACTTTTTGCAACATCTGAAGAGGCCTTATATTGAGCCAATCCATTAGGCGGTACAGCTTCATATTACTTGCTATGAATAGGGATGTTCAAGCACCCAGTGGCTCAGCCCATGTTCTGTTCGCTGGCTACAAAAAGGAAGGCGATTTTTCAGTGGGTAGTTCAGTGGCTGAAGCCTGTTCTTCAAGTTAGAGTCTATATATTCAAACTACTAATTGCAATGCAATTGGCAGCATTTCATGCACGTTCACTGTTGTACACCCCAGTGGAAATTGTCATTTCTCCTTATCCAGATCTGTTGTTACTGCATGCTGCTCCACAGTCAATTGTTTAGATAAACATTGAACAATCCAGTCAGTCAGTCAGTCAGTGATCAATAAACAAACTTGTTTATTTTTTAAAATTACTATTTGGTGTTAGTATAGATCTGTTATCAGTAGGGTTGCCAGGTCCTTATTCGCCACCAGCAGGAGGTTTTGGAGGCGGAGCCTGAGGAGGGCAGGGTTTGTGGAGGGGAGGGACTTCAATGCCATAGAGCCCAATTGCCAAAGCAGCCATTTTTTCCAGGTGAACTGATCTCTACCGGCTGGTAGATCTCCAGCACTACCTGGAGGTTGGCAACCCTAGTTATCAGCATTATCTGTTTGCACTGGCAGAAGTTTCAGCATGCTCAAGGGTGGCATACTGAGTGATCTGTGCACTTTAACAATATGACCCTACATGGAATCTGAAAGAAATTTATGTCCCTTAGTATAGTAAGCAGGTGACAAAGATGGTCGCAAATCATCAGATGGTGGTGAGACATTATAGGGGTCCCTCTTCATCACTGGTGGGAGGTTTTTTGAGCGGAGCCTGAGAAGGGCAGGGTTCGGGGCAGGGAGGGACTTCAATGCCATAGAGTCCAATTGCCAAAGCGGCCACTTTCTTCAGGGGAACTGATCTCTATCGGCTGGTTGGAGGTTGGCAACCCTATGAGACAAGGCAATCTACGGTAAATGTCCATTAAGAGGCACCACTGGTATCCTAACAATTGCCCTTGTTTTCAGGCATGCTGGGTACTTTGCCAGACCTTGTATATATTTATAAAGTTTTTAGTAATTTTTTTTTTGCTTCCCACAACTATTTCTCCATTGTGTCCCTATTTCCGAGACTTAAAATGTTGCTTATCCTTGGGGTTGCCTAGGGCAAGGTAGGTTTGGATCTATGTCTGTGTTACAGCTAATAGCTTCTGGCATGCCACTGACACCCACTGTTTGTGCCATGATATTTCAGGTGTCAGCACTTGGCGGTCTTGAAAATCTAGGCCCGGCTGTGGATGAAGAGCTTTTGGAAATTTGAGCTCCTTGGGAAGTTTGCCTGCTTAGCTTTTGTCTTTGTTGTTGCTGAGGACAAGAATAAGCGGTGTATGATACTAGGTTTCTTTCAAGCCTTGCCTCACTGCTCACATAGCAAGCAATGGATTTTAATTGAATCTTGATGAAAATCAATGTGCGTTTCATTTAAGATGTCGGGGGAGGGGGGGAGACTCTTTTTGTGTGTGCATTAAACCCAAAACATCTGGAAGAAGCCTGAAGAACCTTTAACTTCTCTGATTTATTCCATTTATCCACCATCTGTCAGAATTTTTCCAGATGACCAAACCAAAAAAAAAATGCTTTAAAGGTTTTTGAAAGCAGAGTGCTACCACAAGGCCTGATCCAGCAGAAGCAATGCAACATCTTGTCTCCATGCTTCGGGTGGCAACATCCTCACTGCCGGGGCTATGAGAGAGCGGCACAGAGAAGGATTTGAGGTGACAACCTATTTGCAGTTCAACACACACTGGGGAGTCTGGGAGTTGCAGGGCTCAAGGGGGCTGTGCCCAGGAGGGAAAGAACAAAAGGGAGGGAGGGAGGGAGGGAGGGAAGGGAAAGATCATCGTTGGCTTTTAGAAAAGGCATTGATGCAGGGAGAAGGAGGGGCCTCACAAATATTTACTCCCTTTTGCCGGGTTGTACAAGCACACACCTATACCCACGTGCTACAGCAGAAAGAAGTCAACATTTCATTATATATCTATATCTGACTGTTGTCTGCCTACGGACAGGCAGCTAGATAACTAGGCAGAATAGCCCCTGGTCTCCAGAAAAATCTGAAATAAAAAAAAAATACATTGGGCGGTTAACCCCCCTGCATAATAAGAGCAGTGCCTTTAACTTTTAAGAAACAAATGCCCTCAGTAGCCATTGCTGGGCAACCACAACAGTGGTGCCAGCCTTCAAACCTTGATTTCTGTTAGTAAAAATTGGGTGAGAGGTAGGGTTGCCAGGTGGTGGCAGGAGAGCTCCTGCTATTACAACTGATCTCCAGCCGATAGAGATCGGTTCACCTGGAGAAAATGGCCACTTCGGCAATAGGACTCTATGGCATTGAAGCCCCACCATTCCACAAATCCTGCCCTCCTGAGGCTCCACCCCAAAAACCTTCCACTAGTGGGAAGAGGGACCTGGCAACCCTAGTGAGAGGGCCCTTTCCAGGGCTGTTCGGGTCCTTGAGGGAAGACTTATCAGGGCCAGGCCTGGCAGCAACCACCGGTTGACTTGCTACCACACAGCTTGCATGACTCACTCAGGACTGGCTGCTTGCTAATGTTCAACAGCAACCACTGCATGAAAGCCAATGTAGTACCTCAATGATGTAGGCCGCTTTGCGTCCCTGGAAAAAAGTGGAGTATAAATGAAATAAATAAATAATAATTATAGCTGAAGATGGGGGCAGAAAAAGGTAGGTTGGTTGAGGGGGGGCAGAGAGAGAGAAAGAAGAAGGGAATGGGGAGAGGATATGGAAGCTGCAAGGAAGAATAAAAAGGGGGAGTGTAAATAGGAGGATACAGAGAAAAAGGAGGTGCCCCCGCAAATCCTTGTGGGTTCTTCACTGTGCACTTGGGCTTGGACTGACAGTCAGCACCACACAACTGGGCCTGATCGAGCAGCAGGGTTGCCAACCTCCAGGAGGGGACTGGAGATCTCCCAGAATTATGACTGATCCCCAGACTACAGAGATCAGTTCCCCTGGAGAAAACGGCTGCTTCTGGATGGTGGATTCGATGGCATTCTACTCTGCTGAGGTCCCTCCCTAAGCTCCACCCCCACATCTGCAGGAATTTCCCAACCTTGATTTGCCAGCCCTACCCAGCAGCAGGTAGGTTGGCAGGTTATGGGAAGGAGAGAAGGTGGCAGGAAAAGGGGAGAGGCTATGGGGGCTACCAGGGAAGGAAAAGAGGAAATAGTGGTGGAGGAGAAAATGAGATACCCCTGCAAGTCCTTGCAGGCTTGCTTGTATGTATATCATGACAATTTTTTTTAAGTTAATGGAGTAATTGGCATGCTGGGGTGCCTTCATTCTTCACAAATGGTGTTATAGACATCCTGTGTGGCTATGATACAGAATCATATTCCACACTGAACTCAGCACAGTAATTTCTCATCAGTTAAGATAACTGAGTGCTAGGAAGACACAGTTTACCAATAACCCTGGCTACACTTGCTGATTCTCTATCTAGAAAGGCCGTTGGATTCTGAATTGTTTTGGGTGTGGTTCAGCCCACGTGTATTAATATTCATTGATAAGGGTATTAAAGAAGTTCAATTTGGGGTTTGGGTTGTGAACCTCCATGTAGTAACTGGAGATCTCCTGCTGTTACAACTGATCTCCAACCAACAGAGATCAGTTCCCCTGGATAAAATGGCCACTTCGGCAATTGGACTCTATGGCATTGAAGTCCCTCCCCAAACCCCACCCTCCTCAGGCTCCGCCCCAAAAATCTCCAGGTATTTCCCAACCTGGAGCTGGCAACCCTAGTTGCACTGGACTATTAAATGTTGTGAGTAAAGCTGGTCCTTTTAAGAAATCTACCCAAAAGTGCTCTCTCTCTCTCTCTCTCTGCAGTTTTTACTGAGACTGATTGTGCTGAACACATATTAAGAGACTATAGTAAATGTTGCCTGTCACTGCAGGGGTGGGAGGGGAGTGTGGCATTTGCCCCTAGTCTACTGCTCTGCCTGCATAGTATACTAGTGAGTTTATTGAAGCAAAATGTTTAGTCCTGTCTGGCTAGTAGTAGATGCTGCCTATATTGGTATGGGGGGAAGTGTGGCATTTGCATCTCCCACGCTACAATGCCACCTGTCTGCATGCTAGCTAAATGTTTGGCCAGCAAGCAGGACCCACTGCGTTTACAAAGAATAAAATCAGAGCCCTCTCCCAAGCCAAAGATTGGGATAAAAAAATACTTTGAAGGAACAGAACCATCAGTGCAGTCCTCTTTGGTGGCAAGATCTGTGTGTGACTCCTCATCTCTGTTATGTACATATCTGCTGCGTAACTCTCTCCTCCCTTTCCTCCCTCCCTAATATCCGCTTGAACTCTAAGTCAGACAGCCAGGTACCAGAATAGCAAACCAATCTGTGTTTTCTATTCTTACTTAATGCTTTTAATTTTCCAGTTCAGATTAGCAATAACTGCTATATAAAATTATGCATTGTGCCTTGGTTCTGGTTTTCATTAGTTACTGCACATCTCTAGTAAGTTGTACCATTAGACATTAAGATGGCAATGAATGGAATGTAAAAGGCTTTAAGAGAAACTATTGCCAGGAATGTGATAGTGGAGGCCTTGGCATGAATCAAGTGACTAGCACAAATTAGATTTCTGTTTCAACATTAATTTGGTGTCATGCTTGAGATTCACTGAATGTTAAAACTTGTGCCTACGAGAGGAGCCAAATGCATGTAGCATAGGCTGAAATGACACATGATTCTCCGCTGTATCATGCCTTCTCACAACCATTTGTGATTTCTTTTAATGCAAAGCAACCTCAGAAGCTTCGTTTGAGTGCAGGAAGAGATCAAGGTAGTGGGGTGCTTAACAGTTCCTTCCTGCCATTTGCCCACTCAAAACTCCCCTCTCACAGCTGCTTTGTCACTTCCTGTGCAAAAGAATACCCCTGAGACTCTCTTGGCTGTTATGCAATACAAAAAAAACCAGTTCATGCAGAAGGGGGGCAAGAACCATGCCACTGAATGCCATGAATTGCTTGAACCTCTGGCCTCATCTATGCATGTAGCAAAACGAGTAGAAGAATGGAGTGTGCCATTTCAGAGGGAAGTAACAGAATTATGGGATCATTTTTTTTTAATATGAAAGAATCCCCTTCATGTAGAAGAATAGAACAGAAAGGAAAATATGGGGATAGAACATTTCTGCCTTATGTGCTAGTTCTTACAAGCAATTGTTCATATGGGATACCCTCACATGTATTCTAATGTGGTACAATCTACCACTGTTGAATCTACGACCTTTCTCTAAAAAAATAAATTACTTGCAGAATTTTTCTTTTTATGAAAGAGTGTTCCAAAATGGGGCAATGTGAGCTCTTGACCCATCGAACCAGAAATCACCACAGAGACAATCAGATTCCAAGCAGATGGCTTTACTGGTCAAATAGGCAATACAGTGCATTGAAGGCAAGATGACAGCTATGGTTTGTCTTGCCCGTTATTTGGAAATATAAGGCAGAGAAACGGCAGGAGATTACAAAGCATAAACAGAGCTTTATTTCCCAGGAGTGGCGTTCCCAGGCTTTGGTATGTGTAGTCGTCCTTGAAGTCTGGACGGTTCAGCAGAGAAACGAAAGGAAACATCTATACCGAGATAACAGCCTGACATCCTGCTCCCCTTAAGGCCCCCTCCCATCCGGCAAGGGGGCTGGTCTGTCTGGGTAGGTATTGTGAAAAGTGTTGACGAGTTTGGGGGCGGAGACATCCCGTGCGCGAACCCATTCGTCATAGGCAGGGGGGAAGTGTTTCCAGCGGATCAGGTATTGCAAGGCCCCGTGGTGTATGCGGGAATCGAGGATTTTGGAGACTTCGAAATGTTCCTCCCCCCCCCACCATTATGGGCTGTTCAGGAGGCGGCTCCGGGTGCCATTGTGGGGAAGCAACATGGGGCTTTAGAAGGCTGATATGGAAAACGGGGTGTACACGTCTCAGAGTTTTGGGGAGAGACAGTTCCACTGTGACAGGATTTATGAGGCGGATGATGGGAAATGGGCCAATGTATTTAGCATTGAGCTTATGGCACGGACGGGTGGAGCGCAGGTTCTTGGTGGAAAGGTATACCAAGTTACCCACTTGCAGGTCCCTACCGGGGGAACGATGCTTGTCGGCCTGCGCCTTGTATTTGCGCTTGGCTCGGTCTAGGTTGCTAACCAGCCAGGGCCATGTTGTACGGAGGGTGTGTGCCCAAGAGGCAATGTCGGCATCCCCCTCCCCCTCTAATCCATCTATTGGGTGATAGGACCGAAGTCCTGTCCATACACCGCATAAAACGGGCTGAAACCTGTGGACTGATGTACAGCATTATTGTAGGCATATTCTGCAAAAGGCAACAGTTCCACCCAGTCATCTTGGTGGTAATTGACATAACAGCGCAAATAGCATTCAAGTACAGCATTGACACGTTCGGTTTGACCATCCGTTTGGGGATGGTATGCACTAGACAACCCCTGCTCCACACCCACCAATTTGAGAAAAGCTTTCCAAAACTTAGCAACGAAACTACTTCCGCGGTCGCAGATTATCTTGCGCGGAAACGAATGTAGTCTAAAGACATGTGACACGAAGAGGCGGGCCAACTTCTGAGCGGAGGGGATCCCCGCACATGGAACCAAATGTATTTGCTTAGAAAATAAGTCAGTGATAACCCATAACACAGTTTTCCCCCCGCTGAGAGGGAGATCCGTCATAAAATCCATAGCAATCACTTCCCAGGGTTTGCTGGGTATTTCAAGTGGTTGCAGTAGTCCTGGGGGCTTGCCTTGAGATTATTTGACTGTGGCGCAAACAGGACAGCTGCGAATAAAAGAGTCAATGTCAGAATGCATTCCCCCCCACCAAAATTGTCTGCGCAACAGGTGAAGGGTCTTTAGGAACCCAAAGTGTCCAGCTGTTTTTACTCCATGAGCCAAGTGTAAGACGTCTTTTCGGAGCGCTTTGGGCACATACAATTTCGAGTCTTTGTACCAAGAGCCTCCTTGTTCAATTACACCAGGAGGCAGGGTTTGAGCAGAGCGTTCCATAAGGCATTGTTCCTGAAGGGAATTTAAGAAAGATTCGGAGACGGGAACCCCCCCTTGTTTACGGTGGTAGTAGGAGCAGTTATGGGGGTTGACGAGGGGGAAGCGCTTACGTGCGGTGGTGTGCAGACTGCAGGCGGCTGGGCGGCCGGTTGGGTTGGAGGAGCTGGAGCGCCGGCTATCGTGTGCTTCCGCTGGGGCAGCGTCTGGGATCGAGTTTGTACAGCCAGTACGAGCAGGGCTTCTCTTTGCGCGGGCGTAAATAAAGAGTCTGTTGGCCGATCGAGTTTCGCCGGGTATTGAGGCAACCGGGAGAGAGCATCTGCGAGAACGTTTTGTTTTCCAGGGACATGCTTCAGGACAAAACGAAACTGAGCAAAGAATTCCGCCCAACGCTGTTGTTTCGCGGATAACTTATGGGTTCCTGTGAGGGCGGCTAGATTCTTGTGATCGGTCCAAAGTTCGAAGGGGAGTTTAGACCTTTCCAGGAATTGTCGCCATAGAGTAAGTGCATGGTGAACGGCTGAGGCTTCTTTCTCCCAAATGGGCCAGTTCAATTGGGAGTGCGCAAATTTCTTTGAGAAGTAAGCGCAGGGGTGAAGGAGACCATCTGGTCCTCTTTGGAGCAGGGCCCCTCCCATAGCTACGTTGGAGGCATCGACTTGTACAATGAACATTCGATTTGGGTCTGGGTGCCGTAGCACAGGTTCCGACGTGAAAAGGCGTTTGAGGGCTACAAAGGCGGTCTGGCATTGATCAGTCCACAGTATCTTAGCGGAGGGTAATGTAGCAGAGCTTCCTTTACCCTTGGTTTTCAGAAGGTCGGTGATGGGCAGCGCTATTTGGGCGAAGTTAGGGATAAATCCGCGGTAGAAATTAACAAAGCCCAGAAACTGTTGTACTTGCTTGCGGTTGGAGGGAGGAGTCCAATCGAGGACGGATTGGACCTTGGCCGGGTCCATGCTAAGGCCATGGTGGGAGATTATATATCCCAAGAAAGTTATTTTGCTCTGGTGAAATTCGCATTTAGCCAACTTTGCAAAGAGTTGGTGATTGCGCAGGCAGTGCAGAACTTCTCGGACCAAAGTGACGTGCTCATCCATGGTTTTTGAATAAATAAGAATGTCATCCAAATAAACTACCACCCCGCGGTACAGTAAATCATGGAGGATTTCGTTGATGAGTTGCATGAAGACCCCCGGGGCACCTTTTAACCCGAAGGGCATCACAAGGAATTCAAACATTCCAAAACAGCTAGAGAAGGCAGTGAGGGGTTCGTCCCCCTCGCGGATACGGACGCGGTAGTAGGCTTCTACTAGGTCCAATTTGGAAAATATACGTCCCTCTTGTAGTTGCCCCAAAATATCTGAAATTAGCGGTATAGGATAGGCGTTGGCTTGAGTAACTGCATTGAGTTTTCGGAAGTCAATGCAGAGGCGTAGGTCGCCCTCCTTTTTTCGGACGAAAAACGCAGGGGCTGAGTTGGGAGCATTCGATAGGCGAATGAACCCTCTGGCAAGGTTTTTGTCCAAAAAGTCTCGTAGTACAGTGCGCTCGGAAGCGCTCATAGGGTAAATCTTACTCTTGGTTAATGTGCAGCCCTTCACCACCTCAATTGCACAGTCAGTGGCCCGGTGGGGGGGGGTAAGGCATCACATTCTTTAATGTTAAAGACATCCGCAAAGTCCTGGTATACATCAGGTAGGGATGGCGGTGATGGGACATCGGAGATTAATGCCGGAGCGGGTGGAGACAGCACCGCAACTTGCTGTCGGTGCTGGTCGCATTTGGGGTTGGCAAAGGAGATAGTGTTCGTCTTCCAGTCTATACTGGGACTATGACCTTTAATCCAGTTAATTCCCAGGACCACTTCAAATCGGATAGGGGCTATGGTAAAGTCTATTTGCTCCCAGTGGGAGCCAATACCCATCACCACCCCTATAGTGCGATGATCAACTGGGCCCCCCTTGAAATGGCTCCCATCCATTTGGGCAAATTGGACGGGGGCTGGTAAAGCCTCGGACTTGACTTTGAGTGCTGCAAATGTGGCCTCATTGATGAGAGTGCGACCGCAACCGGAGTCAATGAGTGCCTTAACGGGTAGTTGGGGACCACCTTCATAGTGTTGTAAAACTGCGTCCACATAAACGGTGGTTTCTACTTCCTTTACTTTAGTGGGAGCTTTCGGTTTAGCAGGAGATTCTGCAGAGGTCTGTGGAGACGCTCCACTCACCACAGACCGGAGCCGTTTTTTGACAAATCAAGGGGGGATTCCAGGTTTAAAGCTGGAGGATTCCATGGGTTCTCTTCGTCAGAAGAAGGAAAGTTGTCCCCCAATGGGGCATTTGTAATCCGGGACCCGGCGGGGTCATTCGATGTAGGAAGGATAGATGAGTCCTTGCTGGGACGAAAGGGTTCAGGGCGATGTGGGCAGACTGCTGCAAAGTGGCCCAGTTCCCCACAAGTGAGGCAAGCACCTCTTTGAAATTGGGTTTCGCGATCCTGGGGTGGACGCGCGGGTCTCTGTGGATTGGGGGTGGGTGCGTTGGGCTGGGGCTTTTGGACGCTTTTCTCCTTGTTTCTTTGGCGGACAAGGGAAATAAAGCGCCAGCGGCTTTCCACCTCTTCGGCTAATAGAATCCAATCCTCGAGGGTGTCGGGATTACCCCGCATATATGACCAGTTCAGAATGTCAGGGTGTAAAGCTTCCCTGAAATGGTGAATTAGGGTGGCTTCGGGCCAGCCCACAATTTTGCTTGCTAGACTTTGAAATTCATCGGCAAACTCTCGAACTGGAGTAGAGCCCTGTATTAGTTGTAGAAGCTCCGCTTTGGCTCATTCCCCCAGAAAGGGGTCCTCAAACCTCCTCCGTAAGGCAGTCATGAAATTGTTGAGGGAACGGATAGAGCGGGATCGGGTGTCGAACTGGAGGACCATCCAGTCGGCTGCTTTACCTGTCAAAAGGGAAGCCACATAGCGAACCCGGCTGTCCTCTGTAGGGAAGAACTGTCCTTGTTCTCGCATATAGCTGTCCACCTGATGCAAGAAACAGGGCAGGGTTTCGAGAGATCCATCGTAAGTATTTTTCAACTTGAGTTGTTTCCAAGGACCGGGCATGGGTTGGCCCGGTTGCACGGGTGCCCTGGGTGCAGGTAAAACGGGACCTCCGGGAACCGGAGGTTGAACAGGCACATTAGCGGGTGGCTGGGCTGGCACTCCCTGAACCGGTACTGCGGCCCCCTGTGGAACGGGTTGTGCCGGGGTTGTCAGGGCCTGCTGTAACTGCCTGTTGTCCTGAAGCAAGCGTTCCATTAGCTCCTGGAGTTGATCTACACGGCCAGATAGCTCTCGATTCTGAGCTCGTAACAGGTGAACGTCCTCACCCGGGCCACCTGTACGATGAGGTTTGCTTGTCCTAAAACTTGTGGCCCATTGAGAACTGTCCCCATACAAGTCCTCTTCCTCAGACTCCTCGGAGTCTTGGCGTCGTTCTGCGAGGCGGCGTGCGCGTTGGGTCGTGCGCGACGGGGCAAATACCGGGGAAAAAGACAGACCCAATGGAGGACCGCTCCTTCCGGAGTCTTTGGGGCGGCCGCCTGTCCGCGCCCGATCCGCCGCCAACTGCAGTTCTTTATCCCTTGCAGCTTGAGCCTCGGCTTCCACCTTAGCCGCTTCAGCAGCTTCCCTATCTGCGAGAGCTTTTGCGCTTTCAAGTCTCAGAGCGGCAGCTGCGGTAATGTGCGGTAAAAGTTCCGTTTCCAGGAGCGTGAGTAGGGGGTCAGGATCCCCACCTAGCAATGGTTGCACTCGGACCGTGACCGCGGGTGCATCGGCCCCGAACGTCGAGGTCAAACGTTGAGCCAAGGTGGCTATCGTGGTATCCTTTGTACAATCCGCAAAGAGGAGGGCCATCTGGATAGCGACCCTCTTGGCTTCAGCTTGACAGTCAGCTGTATTGGGTACCAAAGAAAAACCTGCCGGTGCGGCTCCCGTCATGGTACCTTCCCCCAAGGCGACAGGACGCGTTAGAGCCGTGGATGAGAGAGTCTCACGGGCAATAAGCTTATCCAATAAATCGGTTAGTATTTGTAAGTCCTCAGTTGCCAGCCGGGCATCATCCAGCAACTGATTAAAATCCTGGAGGTCTAAACGAGCATTAGTATCCTCCAACGTTAACATCCAGAGAACCCTCACTAGAGATTGCCACTGTGTCTGGACCAGTCCACTCAAGCGGCAAACCTCTGAATTAGTCCTAAAGAGTTCAGCTACTATGTCCCGTAGAAGGGTATGATCCTCAGATGAGGACTCCAGGGTCCCAAGAAGCAGTAGTCACGGTTCACTCAGAGAGCGCTCTCCTAGCTCCCATCCGAGTGGCAGGCGAACCCTCCGGGGCTCCAGCCTGACTAAAGAATCGATGAAGAAGAGTAGTGTTAGCTGTCATAATGTGAGCTCTTGACCCATCAAACCAGAAATCACCACAGAGACAATCAGATTCCAAGCAGATGGCTTTACTGGTCAAATAGGCAATACAGTGCATTGAAGGCAAGATGACAGCTATGGTTTGTCTTGCCCGTTATTTGGAAATATAAGGCAGAGAAACGGCGGGAGATTACAAAGCATAAACAGAGCATTATTTCCCAGGAGTGGCGTTCCCAGGCTTTGGTATGTGTAGTCGTCCTTGAAGTCTGGACGGTTCAGCAGAGAAACGAAAGGAAACATCTATACCGAGATAACAGCCTGACAGGCACATACCGATAAAGTCTGAAGTGATACAGTCTACTCTACATTTCAGGACTGTACCACCTCATTTTACTGCACATGCAGACCAGGTGTCAGGCCTGATTGAATGTGATGCCAGTGAGGAAAAACAGCTTTGGTCCAAAATGTGATGGCCAGGCTACTGTCAGGAGTTGATTACAGGGTCCGTATCACACCTTTACATAAAGATCTGCACTGGCTACCCATCTGTTTCCAGGCATAATTCAATGCACTGATACTTAACTTTAAGGCCCTGAATGGCTTGGGACCAGGGTACCTGAAGGACCATCTCATCATGATATTATCCAGCCCAAAAGTTAAGATCTGCCTCTCACATCCTGTTTTCTGTGCCCTGGTCTTCAGAGGTGAGACAGTTGGTGATTAGAGATAGGGCATTTTTTGTGGTGCCACCTTGCCTTTTGAATCCCCCCCTGGCTGAGTCTCACCTGGCACTTACTTTGCGTTCTTTTAGCCCCCTGGCCAAAACACATATTTTTTACCCAGGCTTCTAATTAGGGATTTTACCTTATCAACTTTTTAATGGTGTGCATCTGTTTTTTTTAATGCCAATAACTTAATAGTTTATTAGTTATTCAATGATATTACAAATATTTTTAAATTACTTTATATAGAAATGGTCTCCTTCTGTTTTATGGATAATTTTTATGCTGCTTTTGCCCAATGGCTTGTCTTTTAATACTGTGTTTTTTAATTGTAAGGCGCTTCGAGCAGGACTCTGAAAGGATGGAATAGAAATATTCTAAATCACTAAATAAACTCAAGTTTGCTACCTTCATGGAACAGTTACCTGCCTTTAGTAAGTCCTCTAGATATCTATAGCTCAGTGTTTTGGTGGCATACTAAGCACATAGTATTATTTAGCACAAGTAGCAGCCCAGTTCAAATGAAGTGCTGTGTGAGTGCATCTCGTGAGTTCTCCTGCTGTGCCAGTACGGCATTTATATTAGGCCTTAAATAGTTTCAATCCTGTGATTATAAATGCTTGTTCCTCCAATGGTAAGATGAGATGCATGTGGGAACTCTTACTCCATCTGGGAATTCCCCAGCCTTACGCTCAATGTTAGGAAAGTATGCGTCCTCTCAGGGAGGATGCCCTGACAACTGAGGGAAAGATCTGCCAACTTCAGCAAACCTGTTTATGAATCACTTGTGATTTGTTTTATACCACATAGTACAACGAATGGCAGGTCTGTATCTGAACTTCTTATGTGTTCTGTAACAACAAATGCATAATCATGAAACGTATTGGGGGAAATTGGTTCTTGAAGGTTATCTGGGCTGTGTGACCGTGGTCTTGGTATTTTCTTTCCTGACGTTTCGCCAGCAGCTGTGGCAGGAAAGAAAATACGAAACGTCAGGAAAGAAAATACCAAGACCACGGTCACACAGCCCGGATAACCTACAAGAACCAATGAACTCTGACCGTTAAAGCCTTCGACAGTATTGGGGGAAAGATGGTATGGAGGTGAACCCAGAAAACTTTTAAGTCAAAAGCATAAAGACACTAGCAGGAGCCCTGCTAGAATGGAATAAAGACCTGTCTAGTCCAGCATTCTGAATCCACCAGCAGTCATCTAGTGATTGAACTTTATGCATAGCTAGTGCCATTTGCTACGTTTCTTACAGGGCTGCCATGGATCAGTTCACCAGAAGCCAGAGAGTCCTCTATGTTCTCTTGCTTGCAGGATGACGTCTCTACTTTTAATATGAAAAATGAGCAAAGGGGATGGCAAACAAAATCGGAGGAGGCCAGAAATTCAAATCATCTTCTTTCTCTCCATCTCTCTTCAGAAATTCTCCATCAGTTTGTAGGAGAAGAAAGGGCAGCTCCCAACCTTTTCCTGTTGCTAGCTTCTTGGTGCCATGCAAGGAGCATTAGAGCTCCTCAGAACCAGAAGTCTGGCCTGCCACCCATCTTCTACTCTCAGTAACAACAATAACAACAACAAATTTTATTTATATCCCACCCTCCTCCAGCAATGCCAGGCTCAGGGTGGCTCATATCAAATATGCGTAAAGAAACATATAAACAATGATAATAGTATTCTTAATAATTTTAAAACATTCGTATAAAACAACGCTGAATATAATAATATGCCATCTAAATGGCACCGTATCAGTTTCTACTGATGTTCCTTCAGTGGCTGTCAATCAACCATCCCTGGAAGACATATTTCAGAAGGCAGGAGGTGGAACAGGGAAAGGGCAGGAATTGGGAATAGGAAGAAGGAGGGGAGAGGGAGTGGGAGGAGGGGAGGCCAGCTTCAGATGGTAACTGTTGCTGCCTTCAACCATAAGCCTGGTGGAACATCTCCGTCTTACAGGCCCTGCGGAATCGAGCCAAATCTCGCAGGGCATGGGTCCCGTTAGACAGCGAGTTCCACCAGGCTGGGGCCAAGGCCGAGAAAGCCCTTGCCCTGGTCAAGGACAGCTGGATGTTCTTAGGGACAGGGAATACCAACAGATTTTGTCCAACTGATCGTAAGACTCTCTAGTCTCGGGGATATATATAGAGAGAGGCAGTCCCATGGATACAGTGGTCCCAAATTGTTAAGGGCCTTGAAGGTTAACACCAGAATCTTGAACTTGATCTAGAATTTAATCTGGAGCCAGTGCAGCTAGCAAAGCACTGGCTGAATGTGTGCTGTCCAAGGGGTCCCTGTCAGGACTTGCGCTGCGGTGTTCTGGACCAGTTGCAATTTCCAGATCAGTCTCAAGGGTAGCCCTGTGCACAGCGAGTTCAAGTAGTCTAGTCTAGAGGTGACTGTCACATGGATCACTATAACTAGGTCGGTTCAAGATAGGTAGGGGTTTAACTGCTGGGCCTGATGTAGATGAAAAAACACCATCTTAGCAGTTGGGCCTCTAGGATAAGGAAGCATTCAATATCACTCCCAAACTCTTGACAGAGGTCACTGGTTCCAGCTAAACCCTGTCAAGAGTGGGAAGGTGGAATCCCTTATCCAGATCTCCCCTGCCCAGCCACAGGACCTCTGTCTTCGATAACATGGCTTTTCCTAAGAGAAAGTGTCAGACTATTCAGAAAGGGGGAATCCCACGTTCCTCTCACCAGCAGTCCTTTCTGACCCCAGGGAAGTTGATTTCTGGGGTCATGGCATACACATGGGCTAACAGCCATATGAGCTGATAAGCTACAGTGGAGAGGGCATAGGGGCTGGAATTGCTGTTGCTACCACCTCTCTCAGTGCAGCTCTACTGATGGAAGAAAGAGGAGAGGGCAATTTCCCCCCTCCCCAATGCATGTGGCTATTAGTCCTCATGGGTTATTTTCACCTCAGGAATAAACATCCCCAGTATCAAAGAGGTGTGCTGAGGGGAGGGAAACATGGGAAAGATCTGTGATCTTTGCATCCACTGATTGTTGGATCCAACTCACAGTTCTTGTTGCATAGACAGCTCCAATGTTTCATTGGTTATCATGGCATTCCTCAATAGCATCTATTTTAAATATAAATATCCATTTAATGGTAGCTATTCCTTCTTTGCATAGGAAGACTGTGATGCCTTATTACTTTACTCTGCTTTTATCTCCACAGTGCAAGAAGTGTATAGAACCTCAATCAAACTATTGTTAGCACCTGCAAGGCGGTGTCTATCAAGCACTCAAATTGCATAAAGCCACAGGTACGTGACTGTGCCTTTGTACAGGTGTGGTTTTGTGTATCTACCTATAAGTAGTAGCTTTTTTTTAAGCAAACAGGCATGTAAAACACAATTGCATAATCCCCCAAGTGCTTCAGGCAGGGGCTTTCCCTCAGTATGTTCCTTGAAAAGGAAACAGCTTAAATGAAATACACAAATTACCCTTGACTGCAGCTCTATTTATTATACCAGAAAGCGGGTGGGGGGGGGGAGGAGCAAATGTCCACATTACTTTCTTTGTTTTCTAAATGAAAAGGTTTCATTAAACAGCTGCAAGAATGATCTAACATTTTGGAAACCTACCTTTTAGACAAAGGCTGTGATTGAATTTCTCTGGCTTAATTTACCATTTGATTATGCTCTGGTTAATTCAAGGGGTTAAAGTTTTCTGACTGGACAAAACTGTTAACCGGAAGACAAAGTAAGGAATAAAAATGGGATAAAAAGAAGCTATTTATATACACTTACTCATACATATGGGGGATTAGCCATTGGATCGTACTTGATAAGTAATGCAGTTGAATATAATAATATTATTATGACACTTTTATAGAATTGTAGAGACAATCTGCTATACAAGAGAGATTTTATCTAATCTCTGATTCCTTCAGCAGCCATAGCTGTAGACTTAATAGGGGAAGCAGTTTTGGAGTGGATGTGGGCTAATAAACTGAAGCTTAGTACCAACAAGATGGAAGTGCTACTGACAGGCAAAAGATTTGACCCAGCTTTATGGTGTCACCCATTCTGGATGGGGTTACATTCCCCTTGAAGGAACAGGTCCATAGTCTGGGGGTGCTCTTGAACCGAGGGCTACTGCTGAATAAGCAGGTGGCAGCTGTGGCCAGAAGTGCCTTTTGCCAGCTTCAACTGGTTAGCCAGCCACAACCTTTCCTGGGCAGAAAAGATCTGGCCACTGCAATGTGCTCTATGCAGGGCTGCCCTTGAGAAGCATTTGGAAACTGATGCAGAATGCTAACAGACAGGATGTTATCTGGAGTGGGTCATAGAGACCATATGATACCTGTCTTAATCCATCTACGCTAGCTCTTAATTTGTTTCTGGGCTCAATTCAAGGTGATGGTGGTTTTAACCTTCAAAGCCCTATATGGTTTAGGACTGATATACCTGAAGGATCACCTACTCCCTTAAAACCATGTCTGACCACTATGGTCTTCTTCAGCCCTGCTTCGGGTATCCTTACCTTCTGAGATTAGGAGAGTGGCAATCCAGGAGAGGGCCTTCTCGGTCATGGCATCAAACCGCTGGAACTCTCTTCCCGGCGTGATTTGTCTCCTTCTGTTTCCATCTTCTGCCAGTGGGTAAATACTTGTGCGATAATTTTGGAATTGCGCACCCCTATACTGGACTCACCCTGACCTGGATGGCCCAGGCTAGCCTGATCTCGTCAGATCTCAGAAGCTAAGCAAGGTCATCCCTGGTTAGTATTTGGATGGGAGACCACCAAGGAATACCAGGGTTGCTGTGCAGAGGAAGGCACTGGCAAACCACCTCTGTTAGTCTCTTGCCTTGAAAACCCATAAGGGGTCGCCATAAGTCGGCTGCGACTTGATGGCACTTTACACACACACACACATACTGGACTCAGACTAGCCATTGCGTGAATCGGAGACAACCTGGGCCCTCATAAACTGCTCTCACATGCACAATAAATTACTATAAAAAAAGAATTAGGATACCTCAGTTCCACTAAAGTGCATTTTTAAGCTAACCTATTATTACCCACTTGCTGTTCCAAAGTACCTTTTCACTTATTTGCTTATTTATTTAGAACATTTTATACTGCCTCTCCAGGAAACTGCTTGAGGTGACCTTGGGCTAGTCATAGTTCTCTCCAGACTCTCTCAGCCCCACCTACCTCACAAGTTGTCTGTTGTGGGGAGGGGAAGAGAAGGTGATTGTAAGCTGGTTTGAGACTCCTTAAAGGTAGAGAAAATTGGGTTATAAAAACCAGTTCTTCTTCTTCTACAAAATAAAAACAATAAAAACAAAAGATATTAAAAGATGTAATTTTAATCCACCAGCATTTATGTAGCACAATGCAAACATGCTATAGTTTAGTACAAAGTCAAGAAGCAGTGATCCATCATGTACCACCTTTCCTACAAATGAGCTCAGAGCAATGAGTCTGCCCATTATAGTGAGGTAAGAGATAGTGACCTGTCCAGGATAGCCTCATGGCTGAGCAGGGATTTAAGGCCAGATCTCCCTGGACCAAATCTAGCACTCAGTTCATTCGCCTAGGCTAGCTGTTTTGTTCAAATGACCTCCTTGAACACACCTCTGTAGCTCCAGCATCCACAAATTGACCTCTTGCCTGTTGGAAAGAGGGGGCAGCACAGTCCCCCGATGAGAATTTGACTACACATTACGTGATCTTGTCAAAACAAGCACAGTAACATGCTCAAGGAACTGTATGGAGCAACTTCCTGGCAAATGAAGCGTCAAACTTCAGGGTAAATTAATGTAATCTCTGCATGGTCAGAGTTGCGGGGAACTACTATATGTGTGTGATGGCACAAACACAGAAATTAGTGTTCTCTTCCTATCTCCCTACTTGTCTCGACAGCCTCAGCTCTTTCTCTCCCTCAAGCTAAATATTACCCCCATATTCAACACAATTGCTGGAATTTCCCCCCACCTTTTACAGCTATTGCTGATATGACAGCACTAGGTGATAATACAATGATAAGCAGTATACATGCTAAAAATGGAAAATACAGAAAATAGTTTCCATAGAGACTGGATTATTTATTACATACTGTATCCCCACTTTCCTCCAAGGCAGCAAAAGCAGTGTGTATGTCTGTAGAACCTGAATCTCTGGGAACATGTGAAGTGCTTTCCAGCATGAGCTTTCTACCCACAAACTAGTGTCTCTTAACCCAACCAACCACAAGACCTATAAAAAACATCAACTGCCACCATCCAGACTTTCAGGAATCCAGACCACTTTTATTGGGCTCTTCTGGCAACCGTAACACCTTATTAAAAACTTCCTATTCCCAATACTGATGGGAAACCACTTGATAACATAACATAGAACACTAATGCTCTAAGGCAGAGTATTATGGAAATGCTAAATATATAGCTGCAATAATAAAGAAAGGTTTAAAGGAAATTAAAATGCACATGGCCAAATAACCAATTAATTGAGGAGTATGAAAATCAGGAATGACACCTAAAGTAATGTGAATAAGGTACCCAAGAAGTATCAATCTTATATATGTTTTCCCCACTTTTCTTCCCAAGAGCTCAGGGCAGCAAGCATGGCTGCCATTCCTCCACCTTATCTTAACAACAACCCTGCTAGGCAGGAGAGGCTGAGAGAGAATGCCCACTGAGTTTCATGAAAAAGTGGAGATCTGAACTTGGATCTCCCCAGTCTTACTGCGCATTCCTGAGGAGGGGGGCGAGTCCTCTTAGGAGGCGGCGTGACCTCGACGCCAGCATAAGTGTATCTAATCATGCAACAAAACGCACTTACGCTGGTGGCGAGGGCAGTACCGCTGGCGCCCGAGCACTGCGGAGCTGTGCCTTGCCCCTGCCCCTCCGCTGGTGCGGTCTCTCCGTGGTGCAGGCCACTGGGGAAAATTGCCATGCCGCGCCAGCGTGGGGGGGGGGGGTCGGCGGCTTCTTGTCCCCATTCGCCCCATTACGCCAGCGCCAGGAACAGCGTTGCTGCGCTTGCTTTTTAGAAGGCGCAGCCTCGCTGTTTTCAATGGGGCAAAAGGCCCTGTTAAACAAAAAAAAAAGCTGCGAAACGGCTTTTTTGGTTTATCAGCGTATGGGGAACGGCGTTGGAGACGGCTCGCCTGCGCCTTCTCCCTGTCGTTCCCGTACGGCAATTCTCGGGAATGTGCGGTTATTGTATTACGCTACACAACACTGGCTGTATGTAATAGACCATTTTTTGACTCAAGAAAGAGACAGGCAACTTCATATCATTATATGGTCTGCCTGAAGAGAAGAACTTAACTCAAAGAATAATAGTATAAGTTAACATATCGCGGGCATCGGAACTTCCGCTAGATAGTAAACACAATATAAATTCAGTCTTGTGGCGCCTTCAAGACTAAAATTCACATGCCATCAAACAGATTCCTGACAAACAAAAGAGGGAGATTTTTTTTGGTTTACTCTCCAGCCAATATGAAGTGGGCCAGTTTGACCAATTTTGTAAAACATATTTAATGAAAGTCGGTGTTCCTGACAATGTGATTCCTGCACCCTGTTTAACATCACAACAGTCCTGCAAAGTAGGTTATGCTGAGAAACTGTGACTAACTGAAAGTCTGCCCTGTCAGTTTCACAGTTGAGAGAGGACTTGAATGCCAGTTCAAACTGGCCTTTCTGGCCTCATTGAAGTGGTATCTCGGCTGCTTCAGGCTAAAGGTGGGGTTGAATGCTCCTGCAAACAAAACCTTTGTATAAACAAATCCATATAATAAACGCAGAAGAGTGATATATCAAGCAGAAAGATCAGACGAGAATCTTTTTTTGTAACATGCTGGTTTCCTATTTATAGTGATGTTTCTTCAAGGGAAAGATGCCATTATATGAATCCTCATCTGCAGCCCAAAGGGAGCTAACTAGTTTCCTTCACCAAAAAACTTGACAAACACAAATAAAACTGGGAGTGTTTCACTGGTATGTATTCTAATTCTTGCTTTTTTGTGCCCACACCTCCATTCCTCCCCCTCCCATCATTCGTTACTGATATGACAACAGTCCAACATTTTGCTTGAGCTTTCTGGAGACTTGACCTATCTATCCCAATTAACAAGAGTCTGGTGGCTGGTGTACATCTGGCAGCTTCTTTAAGTCAATCTACCTGGCAGCTATCACCATGAGATATGCTAGTCCTGTGCGGAAACTTGTGCTTCGTTGTCACTGAAAATGATGGGGACAGTCTGTTGTTGCAACAAGAAAATCCCTCCCGATATGAAAGCACACTGCACATGAATAGCATGACACATAACTGTAGCCACCATGTCAAGCAATTTAATGTGGCCTCCCAATGACAGCCGTGGTATACATATTAAAGCAAAATAAGACTCACCCTGTGCTGTAATGAGAGACTCAATCCAAACAACAGCACACTCAATATTTTAAACAAATATAAAGTGTAATTGAATAGAAATGACAAGACTAAAGCAACTACCTAGCTAACTATCTACCTAGCTAACTATGTCTTGTCATTTCCAATCAATTACACTTTATATTTGTTTAAAATATTGAGTGTGCTGTTGTTTGGATTGAGTGGTATACATATTGGCTTTGACTGAGGCATTTCAGAACATTACTCTCTTGACTTTCCAACTGTCCAGTTTTCCCTCCTTCCTGGTATATGATGCCCTCAACATTCCTTGACTCCTACAAATGCAATAAACATTCTCAGTTTTCTTTGGGCTGCTCTGGAGGATTTTAAAATTTTAATCTTCTAATAAAAGGTAAAGGTCCCCTTTGCAAGCACTGGGTCATTCCTGACCCATGGGGTGACGTTCCATCCCGATGTTTACTAGGCAGACTTTGTTTATTGGGTGGTTTGCCAGTGCCTTCCCAGTCATCTTCCCTTTACCCCCAGCAAGCTGTACTCATTTGACCAACCTCGGAAGGATGGAAGGCTGAGTCAACCTTGAGCCGGCTACCTGAAACCGACTTCCGTTGGGATCGAACTCAGGTCATGAGCAGAGCTTGGACTGTAGTACTACAGCTTACCACTCTTCGCCACGGAGCTCCTAAATCTTCTACTACATGAACAAAAACGTTTTCTGCATACGCAGACTGTATGTATGGAGACACCTCTCAGAATACCACATCCTGTATGTATTAAAAGGGACGAGGAGGATGGAATGACAGTCCACCGCATCACAAATACATACGGTACTTTCAGTATACATTTGTGAGAATATAAAATATCATTGTAGCAGTCTCCTGTCCAGGGGCTTCACTGTAGCAACCTTCACCCTGATCCAAATCCTACTAAAATACTCTTAGGTTTATAGAGAGTATTTGAATGAGACTACGAGAACCAGCTGCAGCCATCTAAAGCTTGATAGATAGGCTCTTAGGCAGCCAACTAGAATGTTCTTAGCAGAGCATTTCCTAAAACAAAACTGGCAAAACAAGTTTGGAACTCCAAAAGAAAGGGGGGGAGAGAGAGACAAAGACAGTGTTTTGATTAAAGACTTCTGAACACTAAAAGAAAACGTAAGAAGGCTCTCCAATTGAAACCACACACAGAAAACTGCATTAATGCAAACCTGAACGCAGCTTACCGTGACACATGGCGTGACTGGAAATCAAAGAGGTTAAAACCCTGGAATAATGTCATGAAAACAAAACTGCATTATATAAAAACACTATGCATTTTAAAACATTACTTTTATTTTCCAATCTCTCCAATGAGTGGGAGGGTGGGAAAGGATCTTTTCCAGGGACTGCAGTACTGGTGCATGAATTTACATCCTTATAAAACTTTCTAATAATAAGGCTGTTCAGGATGTTGCCAAGAGGCACAATCAGATAGAGTGCTCCCAAAGTTACCGCCAGAAATGTTGATTTTTATTCAGGTTTCTTGCAATGCAACTCCTTCCCACAGGGTCTATGGACACAGTCATGCATATCACATTCTTGATGGGATGGAAGAAATGTCAGGTTTAATTTTTCTAGCTACTCATGCTTGCAGGAACCAAATGGTTACCATTTTAAAAGCCTTGGGTTGGTCGAGCTTGTTCAGCTCCAGCCTTTGAGCTCCTCCATCCCAGTCATGTTGGCCATGCATAGTGGGTGTTGCTCAGGTCCATATGTCACTGCAGAAATATCAGCATGAGCAGCGATAATTAATAACTAAGCTATTGTGTAGCCTTCTCAGCTAGGGCTGATGTGCATCCTGAGGCAAAATCAGTGCTCTTGAAGAACTCCGTGGAGGATATAAAATTATGCTTATCACAGGTGTGCCTCAGGCTTGATTTAATTGACATGCGCAGATAGATGCTTTGCACAAGTAGCAACCTAGTTGAAACAAGATGTTGTGTTAGTGCGCCTGCAGATGAGTGCTTTTGCCTCAGCCAGCATCCCGTTTAATTCAGGCCTCATTCCAGGGTTGCCCGGTCCTGTTATAGGGAAAAACAAAGAATATGTGCCATCTCAGCTCACAATTCACCCCACCAGTGGTTGTGAAACCTGGTCCATTAACTAACTTCCCTTTAGGTAAACAGGGAGGAGGTCACTGCTTTTTAAGGCGGCATTAGGCTTCGGAATGAGGGAGCTTGCCTCATGAGACAAGCTTCAGAAGAAAGCAATGTTCCATAATTTCTATAGAAGACATAACTTCCGGTCTATCTTTCAGTTGTGTGTGACAAGGAAAGAAATTGGGTTGCCAGTAGGGTTGCCAGCCTCCAGGTACTAGCTGGAGACCTCCTGCTACACAACTGATCTCCAGCCGATAGAGATCAGTTCACCTGGAGAAAATGACTGCTTTTGGCAATTGGACTCTATGGCATTGAAGTCCCTCCCCTCTCCAAACCCCGTCCTCCTCAGGCTCTGCCCCAAAACCTCCCACCAGTGGCAGAAGATCTCCAGCCACCACCTGGAGGTTGGCAACCCTAGCAGGGACAGAGAATGAGCACAAGTGCACTAGGCCTGCCCCTTGCCTCCACATGATTGCTGCTGCACAGTGCAAATGCACAGTGGAACTGTCTGCACCCCCTCCTATTCACGGGCACTTCTTCCAGGTGTTTGCACCATGCAGATGATGTGGTGGTTGTGTGGAGGCAGGGGAGGGTCCGGCACACTCATGCCTGCTCTCCCTCCCTCCCTCCTCACACAGTGAGTCAGTGGCTTGTCTGCACAGTGCTTTTGTGTGGATGCATTCATATTGTTAAAAACGCTACACTATTCTGTACTGTCATAACATTCGGAGGGGTGGGGGAGAGTAGCTGACAGGGGCCACTGGCAAGTCTCTCAAGATGACATCTAAAGTTTTGCCAAACGTAAATATCTTACTTGGACTGCAAATCTGGTTTTGGACCATCTCTGTCCTTCCCTACACACAAGAAGGATTCGATACCTGAAAAGCACAATATAGTTCATGAAAAGCCAAACCACTTAGTTTCTTGGAACACAAAACCACCCACACACTTTACACTACAGATGGTCATTAACAAACATGTAGAAAACAGGGAGAAAATATTTCCCTGCTTCACTGACTTCAGAAAAGAAATTCTAACTCCCAACTAGAATCCTGGATTGAGTTAGGAATTGCTACAAGGAAAAAGAAATACACAATCTTGTCCTCATGTCAATCACTGAGGTGGGATAAGAACATAAGAACATAAGAAAAGCCATTCTGGATCAGACCAAGGCCCATCAAGTCCAGCAGTCTGTTCACACAGTGGCCAACCAGGTGCCTCTAGGAAGCCACAAACAAGACGACTGCAACAGCACCATCCTGCCTGTGTTCCAGAGCATGCTCCTCTGATGGAAATAAACAAGGGACTGAGACCTTCAATCTAGGGAAAGGAGTGAAATCAGCATGCTGCCTCAGCCCGGGCCCTTCAATGATTAACCCATTCTTTTGTAAAAGTCATAAGTGCAACCCAATGTCTCAGCAATTCAAATGCCTTTTTACGCAGATGACCTCACCACATTATCCACAGAATCCCACTGAAAACCTAAGTAACCTACAGGATATGTTGATGGTGGAGGTTGAAAGACTTAGGGCTGATTCACACAGCTGAACTTTCCCACATAATCATGTATGCATGTGCACAACCACATGGAGAAAGGTCAGCGCAAATCAGGTTGTACGCACAGTATAGGGTACTTTATTACCACATACACTATGAACATAATACTATGGCCAACATACCCTATTTATCTTATGAAAAATATCTTAAAATATCCTTTGGATACTACTAGGGTTGCCAGGTCCCTCTTTGCCACCCGAGGGAGATTTGTGGGGCGGAGCCTGAGGAGGGTGGGGTTTGGGAAGGTTGGCAACCCTAGAGACTTCTTGGTGCTCAATGACCTAAAGATATGATGATGATGGATCCAGTTAGGGTTGCCAGGTCCCTCTTCGCCACCGGTGGGAGGTTTTTGGGGTGGAGCCTGAGGAGGGTGGGGTTTGGGAAGGATGGCAAACCTAGAGACTTCTTGGTGCTCAATGACCTAAAGATATGATGATGATGGATCCAGTTAGGGTTGCCAGGTCCCTCTTCGCCACCGGTGGGTGGTTTTTGGGGCGGAGCCTGAGGAGGGCTTGTAAGACAGAGATGTTCCGCCAGGCCTATGGTTGAGGGCAGCAACGGTTTACATCTATGATATTCTATTTACTGGCCTAGAATTTTGCGCTCCTCTCCTGCTTGCCTCTTCTTTCCAGCTCTCTCCCCCTCCAGCCTCCCTTTTTTTGTTTTATCCAGTCTGGATTTTCATTAATTTCCCCATGCTTTTGGACTGTGATTTAATGTCTTAACATCGGGGGGGTTGATTGATTAGTGAGTGCCATATTTTAATTGGTGTATCTTTCTCTATTTTAATGTATTAATTTTTGTGTTTTATGTCTTATTTTATTATTGCATTGATGATGTTTTTATCTTGTTGTAAACTGCAACACTGGGGGAGAAATTGTTTTGCTAAACAAGATTGCCAAGTATTCTGGTCATCAATTTGAAATTGTTCCAGTGTATTCAAGCTTCTAAAGAAAACCAAGAATCGGATCACATCAAGTGAATACAGCAGTGACACGTGCACTGCTTGTTATGACCACACTGTGCTATCAAGCAGCAAGTTTCAATAAATGTATAATAAAATAACATTAGCTATGTTGCTTTTATTATTATCACTTTATACGTATAATAATTTTCATGTATCATCCCAGCTCACATGGAGTTTAGAGCTAGTTTGATGATTCCCCACCAGGGTACTTACCAACGTGTTTCTTGGTGCCCACTTCCTCCTTCCCCAAAATATCTCTTCACTGAAGCACCGAACAAGTCCTGGCTTTTCTCTGTCTCATTGGAGCAGGAGGCACTTCAGAAAAACATGGGACAGATCATCTCTGTATCTGTAGGAATAATGCATTCAAAAACTGCTGTTCCCACTGTAGAAGGATGCTTGGATTCCAGTTTGTGGAAGACATTCTGTGATTGCCATAACAAAAGTGACTGTAATAAAGAAAGCAATTGATATTGGTCCAGCACACAGCTGGACCCAGGCTCCCTTTATACATTGCTGATGTTGCTGGAGCATGCAGAAAATGGAAGAAGGGGTGGGAGAGAGATGCAAAACATATATATCCTACATTTCTCTGATGAGTCAAGGTAGCTGGTTAACACAATGCCAACCTGGTGGAAAAGTACATACAGAAAAATGTTCTTTGCTAGCAACCAGTGGGAGGTTGGTGGGGTAGGGACTGAAAAAAATGAAGTCATATGATGCTGTAATGTCACTGCTGGGTGAGTTTCTGGAAGTGACATCGCTTTTGTCACTTGACTCTGTGCATGATACAGTGATGTCACTTCCAGGTGCTTGTCCAGAAGTGCTGTAGCAGTTTTATGTGACACTGTTCTCCCCTCATTTTTTGCTCCTACTGCTCATTTGAGCAGCAGTGACAGGCTAGAGGGTGGTGGTGGGGTGTTGCTTGTCAAAGCAGGCAATGTGGCATGCAACCTTTCTAAAAACAGCGGTCACCCACAGAAGCAGCCAATCAACATTAAATTATTTTTTTAATAATCTCAATGCAATCCTCTAATCACCAGGAGCAACGTCAACAAAAAGTCATCTGAATGAGGATGGCCGAGCCTGCCTTCCTCAACATAGACAGTGACAATAGACATGCATCCAAAACTGTGCATCTGTGTTAAAATCCTGATCTCTGAACATATTGTTGTTGCCTCTGTGCTGTATGGTTAGTGCCCTCTTTACAGTGCTGATGAAATTCATCCTGTGCATCTGTATTAAAATCTTGATCTCTGTGCTGTTCTTTGCATTTTTGGGGTCAGGCCATGTGCTTGCTTTTAACAATTTACGCACAGCAGGACCCAGGCTCCCTTTATACATGGCTCACATTGCTGGAATATGCAGAAATTGGAAGAAGGGGCCGGAGAGAGATGCAAAAAACAAAAACAAAAAACAAAAAAAATTGAAAAGATGTCTCTGTTAGAAACTGAAAAATAGGTCACAAATAGGGCTGCCAACCTCCAGGCACTAGCTGGAGATCTCCCACTATTACAACTGATAGCCAGGTGACAGAGATCAGTTCCCCTGGAGAAAATGGCCACTTTGACAATTGGATTCTATGGCATTAAAGTCCCTCCCCTCTTCAAACACCACCCTCCTCATGTTTCCACCCCCAAAATCTCCAGGTATTTCCCAACCTGGAGCTGGCAACCCTAATCAACAGGCACTCCTCACCCCTGCAATGCACATAGTGGACTTTGGTGACCCCCCACACTGTCTGCTGCCAATCCAAACAGAAAACGATGATCAGTGGAATTGGCCCAAGATCAATTAATGAGGGTCTTCAGCACCCTTTCTCCTTTGATCAGCTTTTGAGTACCTTGTTCTTTATTGCATTTATAGCCAATTTCATGGCTTTGATGTGTGCATGATTTATGTTTCTCATATAAGAGGATAAATTTCCAAGTTGGCACCTGGAAATCTGCATTTGTTCTCGCTATTTCTAAGCAAATAAAAACACACTTCATTCCTCTAAGACTGTGTAAGTGTTTTAATTTTAAGAATAACCGAAACATACTAACATCAAGAAATTGACTAGTGCAGCAAAATTGGTGGACAACTATTGGTTATAGTATTTAAATCATATTGCCGAAAGCCACAGTCTTAGGATGTGAACCCTGTTCCTTTGCTTCTACTATTTATTTCAGCTATCGATAGTTGAGTAGATAGTCAGTCATGGCACCTCCTGAGCACAGCCCTCCATTACCTTGGTTGCCTGCCCCAAGTCCAACCCGGAGGATCATCATGATCATGTGTATCATTGTGAATCTGTCCCATCATCACCAGTGATAGCAGCACCAAACCCCCACCTACACAAGGTATTCTTCAAGAGACTTTCTGTTCCACTTTCTGGTTTGACAGTGTTGTCACTGTGGAAGCTGCACTTAGGAAATCCACAGGGTGGAAATCAGGTCAGAATTAGGACTGTATGAACTACTTCCCTTGACTCCAGCAGTGGTTTTAGTCTGCATTAGGGTTGCCGACCTCCAGGTGGTGTCTGGAGATCTCCTGCTATTACAACTGATCTCCAGCTGACAGAGACTAATTCCCCTGGAGAAAATGGCTGCTTTGGCAATTGGACTCTATGGCATTGAAGTCCCTTCCCTCTCCAAACCCCACCCTCCTCAGGCTCCACCCCCAAATCTCCAGGTATTTCCCAGCCTGGAGCTGGTAACCCTAATCTGCATCCATATGCTGACTGCTCTTGTTCTTAGTCCAGGCTACTTTGTACAGGTAGAAACAAAGGTAATGCCCATATGGGACAACCCCCTATATCAACAGCAAGAAGTGTGCTCTGAAGGTAGGATAAGACAGTCTTTTCTGGTCTCACAGCTGTCCCCATCACCCCAGTGAACAGGAACCAATGAAACTGTTGGTGCATGTGAAACTGGATATGTTGCATGCGCCTATCAAACCCTTCTTTTTAAAGGATTGTAGACCAGGCCTCTGCTACTCAAGATCCATAAGCATACCACTGTTTCTGCGTTTCTGAGTTCATAAAGCATGCATTTTATTAGGCCTCTCCACAGCAACGGAGGACTTCTATAACCAGCCAACCTTTCTTGCAGCTCTGCTGGGGCTTTTGTGAGAAACTTTACAGGGTCGAAATAATTAATATAGCTTGACCTAATGCTGTGGCCTCAGATTGTTGTGAATAACCAGTGCTTTGCCATGGCGAAGAGGACCAACACATAGAACGCTGCAAATGGCCAAGGTTATTTGGATTTTCAGCAGGCAATTATCTAACTTAAAGATGGTTTGGATAAAAGAAAAACCTGCAATGAGAGATTGGTATTATCAGCTCAGCTGTTAATCTCTTCCATTGCATCCAAGAACAGCTTCCTGGAGTTTCAGCAGAAGAAAATATATTTGGGACAGATCTCAGCCCAAAGAGTGACTGAAGGAACTCTGGGTTGACTGTCTTTTTTCTGGCCCTGCTTCTGGCAAACAGAATCTTGAATTTATCAGGTGATGCTTTTCTTACCTTCAGGCCAACAGAATTGGCAATTCCTTATTGTATGCTTGTACATCCAGTTTACTGTTCCCAGGGTATTTAGAGCCACTAAGGTGTATTGGTCACAGCACTGGACTAGGATTTGAGGGGACCTGTGTTCAAATCTCTCTCATCCATTACACTCACTCGGCGACATTGGCAGGCTGATCTTTCTCTCAGTCTAAGCCTATTTTGCAGGGTTGTTGAGAAGAACAGGAGTGAACCATGAATGCCATTCTAAAATGCAATTAGTAATAATGGTGTTTACAAGTCTGTCCCTTTGATCTTCAGGCCAAGTCTTCCCAATGTGCTTAGGAAGAAAGAAAAGGAAAGAGGAAGGAAGGGGCTCTGCATAATAACCTAAGGGTGGTTTTTTTTTTTTTTTTTTGCATTTCAAATCCTTGCTAGGAACAATTTACACAACAAATTGGAGATAACATCAGAGAACCACAAAGAAAGTGCAGCCAATAGTTCATGCACCTTTAGGCCCTGCAAGTCTGCAGTGGATATTGTTTCCACCAATGAGGATGTGGATAGTATACTAATTTCTGACAAAATTTGGTGTGTAATTCAAGATCATCCTTCTTGACGCAGCATGGAGCAAGTTAATAGCAACAAAATGCAAATGCTAGCAGATTCTGGTTCACTATACACCATAACTTCTCATTACCTGTATACTGGGCTATCTCATTGCATCTTCTAGGCTGGTGCCCTGGAGCTTATGGCGGGTCTCCCATTAGTATCAAGGCTATTTTACTGTTATTCCTGAATACAAAGGTTGTAATTTGTACAGGAGCCCATGCAGAGATAATTATGCCCTAAGATACAGAATATGCCTGCTTGATAAGGTACATAAATGAAACAAGGAATATGTGCAGCTGAATAGCAAACCAAATTGTCCAGTCTGATCAGCCACAGTGTGGCTCAGGTTCTATCTTACTCCTCTGAACAGGAGCAAAGGGAACCAATAATTACTTCAAGTTACACAGCCCCGTGGCAAAGATTGGTAAGCTGCAGTACTGCAGTCCAAAGCTCTGCTCAAGACCTGAGTTCGATCTCAATCGAAGTTGGTTTCAGGTAGCCGGCTCAAGGTTGACTCAGCCTTCCATCCTTCCGAGGTCGGTAAAATGAGTACCCAGCTTGCTGGGGGTAAAGGGAAGATGACTGGGGAAGGCACTGGCAAATCACCCCGTAAACAAAGTCTGCCTAGTAAACATCGGGATGTGACATCACCCCATGGGTCAAGAATGACCCGGTGCTTGCACAGGGGACCTTTACCTTTACATGGTTGTAACTGGTTCCAGTTGGTGGAAATCAACTTTCAATAGCCAAAATATCCAGCCTGACCATATTACATAGGTCTATCCACAAATCTGATCACATTATGTTGAAATAAGCACACAACCCTCCTCTAACTTATATATGAAGCCCTCGTTGGCAGTGATGCAGTAATATGCAAGTCTACTGATTTCAGATCCACTTTCAGCTTGAAAATATGTGGGTGCATGCAGTATGGGCTATCATATTAGTTAAAGCACAGGATTTCTTTTTCATCTGTGAGAGTAATAGCGCGATCCTAAATTATTCCCATTGACTTTAATAGACTTCGAAGAATTGCAATGTAAATTGATTTAAATGATTTTTATCAGACTTCAACTTTCCATACATTTGATCTGTACTGTGATGTATAACTTTTCTATTGTAGGTGTTGGGTTGAATCCAACCATCTTTTCCACTGGTGAAAAATGGAGGAGGGAGTCCCTTTTGACCACTAAAAATCTGTGCTGGGGATCAGGAGATCTGTGTGGACAAATTTCACACAGGGAAATGAGTGGGGGGAAACTTACTGGATCCAACCTATTTTTTATATTAAAATTATACTTTGCAAAACAACTTTTGATTAATAATGGCTTAGATTCCCCGAGAGTATCTCCATGAGTGAAAGAAGTGCAACTCTCTCACCTCCCCCCTCCCACAGCAGGCTGAGGTGCACCCCAAAATCCTGTTCGGGGGGGGTCCTCCAAAAATAAGATTTCAGGAGGCATTTCAGGCAATTGCTGGAGATGAGACAGTTGTGCTCCATGAGTGACTATTCTTCTGCTCAAGGAAATATGCTGGGAGCTATAAACCAATATTTTTTAAACTTCTACTTCAAGTAGAAATGATTACCACAGAATGTCCAAATCATACAGTATTTGATAGAGGAAAAAAGCATTACAAATAATTTAACTAAAATTTACATCACAATATATTGTAATACAAATTAGTATCTTTAAACTTAGACATGCAGGACTTCCTGTAGAGCGTTTGGTCCGAGCGCCATTGTTTCTTGGGGGCTCCCAGGAGACACCAAGAGTCGTTTAGATTTGGAGTGCAGAAAGCACCCCAACTCGGTCCTAAACAGTGGATCGAGAAGCAGGAAATTCCCTTGCAGCCTTCAAGAGCGGTTGGACTCCCATATTCTCTGAGAGAGCCTTTATCAAGCCTCTCGGAGTTTGGGAAGTTGTCCACGCCGGCACATAGGGGTTACCATTGCCACGGACGACTCTTTGGATTTAGGCTTTGACCTCCTCTATACATTAACATCAAAGAATCTATGAAAAGAACAAGAAGCCTCACCTTTGGAAGTCAGAGTGAGTAAAAAGACACTTTTTGCCTTTATTTTGATTGAGAAGACCTGAATGACAATAACAACACCTACGAAAACCGGCCACTCCCTGCCCAGCGTAACGAGACTTTTTAAATAAACAAATGCCATTAAATGAACCGACTAAGACCTTATCAACTTGATCAGTGAGTAGACTCAATAAAAGGGACTTTTGAATGACTTTACAACTACCAATTAAATGTTTTGAGGGGAGGGAGGGAGACAAAAACCTTCCCTCCCCACTTCCGGTTCTCTTTGATTCAATCAATCCAGCCACGTCGCCTCTTAAGACCGGAAGATAACAAGAAGGGCTTTGTTACCATCGAAAAGACAGGGCAGATTGGAAGACTTGAAGTGAATCTCCCCGGTGTAACCATCAGATCGTTCCTACCACTTAACCACCGAGAGGAGACGACACAGGGTCTATGATACTGCAGTTTCCTGTCTACTTTCTTTTCTTTATCTGTGCTGCTTTGAAGCGTAATTGAGGATATCTTGAAAATTACAAAGCCTGCTTCTATATAAGAATACAAGCAGATATGTCAAACAAGAGGATGGAAGAGATGTTACTCAAACAAATGGACATGTTTGCAGTGCAACAAGATTTAGTCTTTGAAAAACAACAAGCGCTCTAGTATTTCAACTAGCTGAGATGATGAATATCCTATTTAAATCAATTAATGGAATTAATGGAAAACTGGATACAATTATTGAGGAGATCCACGATATGAAGACCCAAGATACGGCAACAATTATGTCAATGGAAATAGAAGGTTCTACTAAGGAGATGACTATTGAATGCTATGTGGAAATGGTGATAAAATCTATAGATAACATATTCTCAGTAATAGCAATGAGCTTTTTTTTGTTACAAGTAGTTACAACTGAATATATTGTTGAGATATGTTTATTTTTGTTGAATTGTAGAAAATAATAAAAATAATTTAAAAAAAATAAACTTAGACATGCAAATAGATTTAATGAACTAATAACACTTTTTAAAAACCAAATCTCATTGCAGCACTGCTATACCATTTTCACTAAATATGTGAGTTTAAGATTCCTTCTTTTATCAGTTACCAAAGATTTTATATTGTATGTCTTACTATACAATGTATGTTTATATGTGATATAATTAGCAACGTGGGACGGTAAAATGCAATAAGCAGATAAAATCACACAGAGCTCATTACACTGATTATTAGTCTTGGCAGTAATCTATTTTATTATCTTCATCAGTATTGTAAAAACCCTGCTACCTCCTCCAGCCAAAGTGCCTTAGTATGGTCCCCCTTTTACCTTGGACTTAGTTGTTTTAATAGATACCCCCTTTTAATAGGCACCTCCTCCAGCCAAGACCCTGCCCCCCTCCAGCCAAGACCCCTTAGTACGGTCCCCCTTATATCTTGGACTTAGTTGTTTGAATAGGCACCCCTTTTTAGAGCCTCAGTGCCAAGAGATCTGAAACTCAGTGCCAAGAGATCTGAAACTGGAGGGTCCCAGGGAAGAGGTAGGGTGTTGCTGAAATTAAAATGGATTAAGTCAAACTTCCCAAGATCTATGGCATATCTTTCTCAAGAACAAAAGACAAGGTGCCTGTGGGAAGAGGAAGGGGAAGGCAAGGCAATTGTAACCCGCTTTGAGAAATCTTAAGGTAGTGAAAAGCGGGGTATAAAAAACAACTCTTCTTCTTCTGGAACCCCTTCTTTTATCTAATTTCCCTCTTCAGGGTCCAGTTTGGGTTCAGGTAACAGAATGGAGGTTTTCTTCTCCATCATCTGCATGATATGGCCCTGAGGCCTTTCATCATCTATGTATTCTTCATAGTTACGATATGGGGGCACGATTTCTGTGAAGCTGTGCACTTCTCTTTTTCAGTATTCCCTCCATGGTCTTGAGGCTCGCACGTCTTTGTGTAGTTTGGTTCCAGATTCCACCAAAAAAACTCATCCGCTGTGTTTTCTGCTGGATGACAGGCTTACATGGTGGTATAGTATTTCCATCTGTTCCTTTGATCTTGTTCTGGGGAGATCCATCTTTTGGTTTGTACACATCGATGAACTTCTACAACCTTGCTTCATTTACAGTTTTCAAGCTTTTAAACCCACACATCTGGCAAACAAACATCTTAATGCTCTGTATTGTTGCCTTATTCACCAGATCTGAATAGCCTCAGGATGAAAGTGCAGCATGTGCCTTTTTTGCTTCTTTCCAGAATCTTGAAAGGACAGGCCCTTCCTCCTATCTTGAAAAGACTGCAGTGTACTGTAGTCACATCTGGTGAAATGTTGAAATCCTGGTAAGGATTTACGCAGTGTGGATCACTAACATGTCATCTAGGTTTTCATATCTATCAGTTCATTCCTTTGCAGAGTTACTTCAGGCTAAGAAATCAAACTGGAGTAACTCTGCATGGGATTGTATTGTTAGTATCTCAAATTTGTTTTTTGTTCTTTTTGCTTATTATGGCTCACTGGCAGAACATCTGCTTTGCATGCAGAAGGCCTCAAGCTCAATCTTCTGTATCCCCGTCTAAAATGATTAGTCAAGGTAGACATTGCTGACCTTGACAGACCAATGTTCTGACTCAGTAGAAGGCAGATTCATGCATTGATGTATATGCATGACAGATTTCCTGGAAGAATGGCCAACACATTCATATCATTACTGTATATTGGCAATATTACTTGGAAAGGGACCTGAGATGACCAAGATGGTATAGCAGTCAGGAATAGGGTTGTGCACATCGATACACCCGAACTGAAAATAAACCTGAAATTATCCATTTCGGCAATATTTGGGTTTCGGGTATACCGAATATCAAATCCTGGGAATCTGCCAGAAGCCGAATAGGCAATTTCTGAAAAAGCTGAATAATTATTCAGTTTTTTCAGGTTCAGCTATTTGCCTTTGCTCAGATACAAGGCTCTGTGCTTTCTCCCATTTTTTTAAAAATCTTTGGCTGGTTTTGTTAGGGTCCCATAGTTGAGGCCTTTTTGAGGAAGGGATTGTGTAATCAGAGCAAACTTGGTCTGACAACTATTCAGTGGGTTGATCTGTAATTCTGCATCAAGCATAAGGGTTATTTAAAAGAAGGGGCTCACCCAGTCCCGTCCAAAGGGATATACCCTCCAACTAAAAAACACCAGCTTCTACAGCTGCTTACCAGACTTCTGAAGAAGACTCCTCACCTGCGCAGATAAGCAATCTTCTTCACAAGAGTGGCCTTGGTCATGACTCCAGCTGGCTCTGATATCACCCCCCCCCCAAAAAAAACCCTGCTCTCAATCTGAAGGTTGCCCTGAGCAGAGGCTTCATTTCCCCACATCATGACCATCTCTTGAAATCAGATTTTTGATTACTATAATAAAGGACTGTTCACCGGATGTCATTTGCCACCAAAAGAAATGCTTTCTGTGCCTTATTTTTCTTGCATTTAAACCTTTTCCCTCAGTTTGGAAGCTAATTTGCATGGACATGTTATGTGACCCAGATATGAAGGGAGCTCCAGACTTTGTGGTGCCAGCCTGCCAATCAGCTCTTTCCACCAGTCCTCTGTAATGCTGAACTTCTGAACCTGAAAACCAATGGACAGCTCAGCTCACAGGTGCCTGAAGGATGTGGGCGACCTCTTTGCTGGCCTATAAAATTGGACCCGCTGTCACAAAGTTCACCAAACTTCGGTAATTGTCTAAGGAGAGTCCCTTGCAGCCACACTGCAAATTTGGTGACTCTACCTCCAAAAATGCCCCCACAGAAGCTTCAGAAAAAAATCCTCATAGACTATGATGGATCTGATTTTTTTCAGTAAACCCGGAAATAAGCTGAATACCTATATTTACCGGTATGTGTATTCGGCTTATTCCAGGTTTATAAAAAAAACCCGGGCCCAATAAACTCAAACCTGAAATTTACCGATATATATATATATATTTTGCATGACCCTAGTCAGGAATCTGCATTTCAGGGAGCTATCTTCATGCCACTGTATGGTACTATCCATAGTGTGGAAAATACATTGCTCTCCATTTATGGTTGCATGTAATAATTTGTGACTAAGAATGTGGACATAATCATCAGATGTCCATGCTTTCACTGAAAACTGCAGCAGAGCTTCTTGGAATGCCTCCGTGCTAAAATTAAATCAGAAGGCCATCCCATTTGTTCTGAATGTTTTTATAATTTTTTTCATGAATGGTTTTAATATTTGTGACTGTGAACTGCCTCAGGAACCCCTTAAGTGGAGAGTGTGGTATATACATATTGAAAACAAAGAAATAAAATTATATAATATTGCTTTTTCAGATGTTGCTCTTTGAAGGAAAAGTGCATGTAGCCCAAAAGAGAGTTCTAAGCCAGAATCATCAAAGACATCCTCAAATAGTTCTGGATACAAAATGCATAGAATTTGACTGCCAAATTGCTGTCACATTTGGAAATTAGTGCTGAAATCCAAATGTTCACTGATATTCCAAAAGGAACCAGAAAGTTCACATAAGATTTTGTTAAAAGGCGATGCTGTGCCAAGACTGCATAGAGTAAGAAAGGTACCCTTTGCATTGTGGCCACTCTGGAAATTATTTCAACTCTCAGCTTTTCTCGTGCCTTTCCAATACTGAGAAAAAGTGCAAGAGGGAAAAGGGATGGCCTAAAATATCTGAGCATCTTGCAGCTGACTTTAGTTATAGTTTACCATCATTTTGATGTTACTCTAAAGAAGAAGGGTATGTCCTAATTAAGGGTGTTGCTTAAAGAGCTCCAGAATAAAGAACACGTTGTGAAACTGTAATAAAATGATGTCTTACATGTGTCAGAATGCTAGCAGTACTTTATTGGAATATTCCATCTTTGTAATGTATTAAATTAAAATTGCTTTTTGAAGTTCCAGTGCATCACTTTATTTCCATAAATATTTCCAAAATAAATAAATAAATGAGAGTTCCTTCAAACGAGGAATAGGTGGCAAACCTTAAACCTCCCAGCTGGAGCTGATTTCCTGTTCATATCTAGGTGTTTGCCCTTTTTAAGCTTCTGTAGTTTGGGTCTCAAGACTAGATTTCTCATCAAACTCAGAAGAAGTGGGGGGAGATAAGAAAAAAGACAGAGGATGAAGAAGGCAGAACAGTAAAGTTTTCTGTGTTTCAAAGCCTACCCATTACATCCTCTTTACCTTGGGCAAGCTACAAAACTCTTTTTCCCTACAGTTCAGGTTTCTGTTAAAGGCAAAGGAGCAGGCTTGATAAAAAGGTGACAACCCAATAAGTAGGGTTGCCAGCTCTTGGTTGGGCAATACCTGGAGATTTTGGGGGTGGAGACTGAGGAGGGAAGAGTTTGGGGAGGGGAGGGACTTCAATAAGTTATAATGCTATAAAATTCACCTTCCAAAGCAGCTATTTTCTCAAGATAAACTGATTTCTGTTGCCTGGAGATCAACTGTAATCCCAGGAGATCTCCAACCACCACGTGGAGGTTGGCAACCCTACCAATAAGGGGCTTGCTAGCTTTCCTAATGTGATGGTGAACAGCAGGGCCAGTCAAGTGGGAGGGAGGACCTCAGGCTCAAAGGGGCCCTCAGATTTTGTTAGTTGTTTTCCATTTGATATGTTTCAAAACTTGTTCTTATGTGTTCCATGTGTTGTCATTTTTAATTTTTATTATAGCTAGAACATAGGGGTGCCAACTCTGGATAAATTACTGGAAATTTGGAAATGGGGCCTGGAGAGGGAGTCTAACCTCCAAAGCAGCCATTTTCTCCAGGGGAACTGATCTCTGTCGTCTGGAGATCAGTTGTAATTCTGGGAGCTCTTCAGACCCCACCTGGAGGTTGGCAACCCCAGCTCGAAGAGGCTACAACAGCTGGAAGTGGCCTGGGCCTCTCTGAACCCCTGGGAGGGCCTGATGAAAAGTCAATGACCGACAGCGCCATTCTAAACAGAATGGTGTCAAATCACATCTGATTTATGGCGACCCCAATGATGCTTTCAGGGCAAGAGATGTTCAGAGGTGGCTTGCCATTGCCTGCCTCCATATCACAGCCCTGGTATTCCTTGGAGGTCTCTCATCCAAATACTTGCCAGGGTCGACCCTGCTTAGCTTAAAGATCTGACGAGATCAGCCTAGCCCGGGCTAACCAGGTCAGGGCAAACAGAGTTACACCCTTCTAAACCCATTGACTTCAGTGGATTTAGAAAGGTGTTAATCTGTTTAGGACTGCACTGTAAATCTGCTGTGAGGAGACCATCAGGGAAGTTCAAGGTGGCAACACACAATATTAATCTTTGTGACAATAGTACCCAGGAATCTTAAATCCTGGCCTGAGTTCTCAGCGTGACTCTGTCTAAGTGAGACAGCTGGGGCACTGTTCTGCCCTGCCCTGCTTCCTCACGCAACAACCCCAGAGTCCAACCTCTCATACAACACAGACTCTCCTGCTGTCTCTTCTCATTATTTGCTTTCAAAGAAACATGTCCCGACAGTCCCCCTCCCCCTTCCTCCCAGAAATTGCCAGTCACCTGTCAAGGAGAGTTGGTTGCTGTGCTCCACACTCCGGCTTTCTGGGAAAGGAATGCTTAATTCAATCAACCCCCAGGCTACAGAAGGCAGTGAGAAAGGGGAGGGGACAGCCACAGGAGCATGAGAGTAGGCTGGCACGAACATGTGCATGCATGTGTCTAGTGTGAGAGCTGGTATGCATATTGACAGAATGGGGAAATTCGGAATCTAGCTGGGGATCTGGCAAGGGATCTGGCAGCCAGTCTGGAGGTGTGGAAGTGCTATTTTATAAACGATTTATTTCACCAGTCAACTGCAAGGAAAAAGTAGTCAGAGTGAAAGATTTCTCTTGCATGTCTGTAACACAGTTCTTCAGTGTAAGCAAGGGAGAGTCCAAGTACTGTCTTAACAGCTCAGCCTAGGGTTGCCAGGTCCCTCTTCCCTACCGGCCGGAGGTTTTTGGGGTGGAGGCTGAGGAGGGCAGGGTTTGGGGAGGGGAGGGACTTCAATGCCATAGAGTCCAATTGCCAAAGCGGCCATTTTCTCCAGGTGAACTGATCTCTATCGGCTGGAGATCAGTTGTAATAGCAGAAGATCTCCTGCTAATACCTGGAAGTGGGCAACCCTAGCTCAGCCCTATGCATTTTTATGCAGAAGTCCCACTACAAGCTTCAAGGACCTTTGAGTCCCACGGATCGTTGATGTAACATAATCAGGACTTTATGTAGTTGTATCTTCTGATATTTGTGATATTTGTGAGAAGTACATGTATATTTGTGCTTGTGCATACTTTACTGTTGTGCTTATGCATACAATACAGTTTGGATAACTGCATAATTGTGTTTGCATTTTGCCATAAGTGCCTGAGATTTTCCAGTAACCTCCAGGTAGTAGCTGGAGTTCTTCTGGGATTACAACTGATCTCCAGCCGATAGGGATCAGTTCACCTGGAGAAAATGGCTGCGTTGGAAGGTTGAGTCTATGGCATTATAGCCACTGAAGTCCCTCCCCTCCCAAAACCCCACCCTCCTCAGGCTCCACCCTGAAAATCTCTAGGTATTTCCCAACCCGGAGCTGGAAACCCCACCTGTGAGTTAGGTTTGCCAACTCTGGCTTGGGAAATTTCTAGAGAGTTGTGGGCAAAACCTGGTGAGTGCAGAGTGTGGGAGGGAGCTCAGTGGGGATGTGATTCCATAGAGTCTACCCTCCATAACTGCCATTTCCTCCAGAGGAACTGATCTCTGTAGTCTGGGGATCAGTTGTACTTCTGGGAGAACTCCAGGCCCCGTTTGGAGAATGGCAACCCTGAGGAATGCCTGGCCCAAGGATGGGAATGGGTGGGAATTCAAACCTGAGGCCTTGTCTAATACTCTAAGCCAGTGGTACTTATTCCATGACTCTCAGAGAGCCACATTCGCCACTGTCATCAAGCAAAAGAGCCACAATTACCTTTGGCATAAGGCCTACACTTCACAGACGCTCACAGCTTACCCATTCCTCTGTGAGCACCTGTTTCAAGGTAGGAATTACCTGCCAATAGGGTTGCCAGGACCTGACCTGGATGGCCCAGGCTACCTGAACTTATCAGATATCAGAAGCTAAGCAGGGTTGGCCCTGTTTGGTATTTGGATGGGAGACCACCAAGGAATTTCAGGGTCGCTATGCAGAGGAAGGCAATGGGAATCCACTTCTGTTAGTCTCATGCCTTGAAAACCCTACTGGGTTGGCATAAGTTTGCTATGACTTGACGGCACTTTACCCACACACACAGGGTTGCCGGGTTTCCCAGAATGGCGGGAGACCTCCTGCTGGCAACCCCTGCTTCCCATTGCTGCTCTGTTGGTGAGTGGGAGAAAAATTAATTTAAACATTGCCACTGATAGGACAGCATGACGTCACTGCTGGGGGAAACCTGGAAGTGACATCACAGCACTCCTTGTAATATTTTTTTCTGCGGAGATAAACAATAGCACACATTTGTTTATTCAAGAGAATGGATGTAAATCCAGAGAGAAGAATACATTATCCTCAAATGTTGCTTTTGGGAGTATGGTGGGTAAAAATCTTCAGAAAGACAAATTCTTCAGTATGACAATAGGACCAAAACCAAACAAATAAACAACAACAAAAACCCTGCCATCTGAAATGCTGTGGGGGGTGTATTGTTTTTTAGGTGTAAGCCTCTAGCTATCCGGCTTCATCTGTCTAATCAAAAATTCATTACTTTTTGTTATATTATATTTGAAATACACCGTGCTATACACATGTTGCTTGCTTGCGCCAAATAGCCCTCTCATCTTAGGTTTTTTGTATAACCTGGCTCCTGATAGAGGACAATAGGGTTCTGACAATAGGGATCCTAAGAACACTTTCTTGGAAATACGCACTTTTGAACAAAACGCAGCTTATTGCTGCATAGGCCTGGTTAGGATCGCTCCCTTTGTGGCCATTGATGGTATGTGACTGCTCCAAGCCGCTAGAGTTGGCCTCACATCTCATCAGCCTGGGTTGGGGGAATGAAGGAACAACTTTAGCTGGGCCAAAGAGGAAAACAATCGTGTTGGCTGAAGGAGATTGCTCATGTTCGGCGCCTTTTGGCTGGTCGAAGATTCTTCTAGTACATTGGCCTGCTGAAGTGACACAGCTTTGGAATTAGTTCTGCATATGCCCTTGCTTTCCATTTGCTCAACTCAACATATGTAAATAAACACAGGTTACAAAAGCAACATAAATCTAACAAGGAAATTGACCTTGAAAAATTCAGAGAAGCTTGAAACAATATTTCAAGTGAGAGAGTTGTGTATATTTCTATAACGTACACTGATAAAAGTAAAAAAAAAATGTACATTTTGCAATTTTCCCAGACAATTTTGCAATCTGCAGTGAACAAGCACTTAGGCTGTCATCCAGTGAATGTGGTTGGGATGGCAGACTCCACAACTATCAAATTCCATTACTTAACAGTACAAAAAGTTTATTATGGAGCTTTTGGCCTCAGTGTAGGAGACAGCAACAGCACAAGGGTTGTGGCACAGGGAATAGCCCTGCTTCCACCACTGTGCACCACTGAAGAGGGAAGGGAAGACAGCACCTTTATTAGCAGGTGTTGAGAGGCAGTGACAGAGGTGTCAGGGCCACCACTCCAGCAAGGTGCAGGCATCCAGCTGCAGAGTAGCTAGTGGAACAAGGTGCCAGCAAGCGACACCATCGTGTTGTGCAAGGTTCCACTAGCCCACTCTAGAGCTATATAGTCAGAGCCACCTGTCACCACACCATATTGTCTACCAGTTAGGGAGCCAGCCTCTGGGTGGATCCTGAAGTTCCCCTGGAATTGCAAGTGATCTTCAGACTGAAAGATCAGTTCCCCTGAAGAAAACAGCTGCTTTGGAGGATGGAGTACCCTGCTGAGGTCCCTCCTCTCCCCAGATCCTGCCCTTCTGAGGATCCACCCCCCAAATCTTCAGACATTTCCCAACCCAAGTTGGCAGCCCTTCCCACCAGTAATAGCATGACCTTCCCCTCTCCCCTTCTGTGGCACACAGTGGTGGAGGCAGGGAAGTTCTCTGTGCCCCATGTCACAAGCTGTACTGGAAGCATATAGGTTAGATGGGATACAAGGAACAGGGTCTGAATAGCTGGTGCTGCTTGCTAATTCAAAACATTAAAAATTAGGGAGGAGACAGTTTTCATGGAGGATGCTACATCTGAATGAAGCTACAGAGTTCTGACATCAGTATTGCAATAGGTAGATGAAAAGTCAACTGTTTAAAAGTAGGAAGATCTAGTAAACACAGTGTAGTATGACATGTCACATGAACACCGAAAGCCATGAAAAAGATGTGATTCTATTGGTGCCCAGATTCTTCAGCTCATGATAAGTGAATCATTTATATTTGCTGCCATGCAAATTTTGGCTTTTGACATGCTCAAAAAGTGACATCTGTAGCAATATTCCAACACTGGATATAGCACATCATGTCCAACTGGCTCAAGCATCAGATAGCTAACAAGGGGAAAGCATTTCACACAATAATTATTGTACTGTTAAGTAATAGGAGTAACTATGAGAATAGGCCCTACGTTTATACCAGCTAGTGTGCCAAGCCACTTCCTGACTAGTTGGGAGGAAAGTAAAAAAATAGCGCACATATAAATATAGACAACATGTAAACCATAGCAACAGATCCACAGCCTCAATTTTCCAGCACAGGTTTGCATCAATTAGAAATCCTTTTTAAGAATCCTATCCAGGACCAAAGTTGAATGAATAGTAGTGGTGGGATTTTCCCTTTGTTGGTCGTATAAATATAATGTATACATTATCTGCCTGCAGAGATGGCACATTACTGCAGCTAAATGTTGGTGAAATGATCTAAGCGAGTGGACTAGATGACCCTTGTGGTGCCTTCCAACTCTATGATTCTATGTTGGTTGTGGAACTGTTTACAGCCTGTGGTAGTTTTCCACCTGTGGCATACAGACATGGATATGAACCTTGATTATGATTCAAACTCCCTTTGGTACACTAGCATTCGGTTCACTAAGCATTCAGTACACTAAGCATTCAGTACACTAAGAGCCCCGTGGTAAGCTGCAGTACTGCAGTCAAAAGCTCTGCTCACGACCTGGGTTCAATCCCTACAGGAGTCAGTTTCAGGTAGCCGGCTCAAGGTTGATTCAGCCTTCCATCCTTCCGAGGTCGGTAAAATGAGTATCCAGCTTGCTGGGGGTAAAGGGAAGATGAGGCCCGGAGAAGAAGGGGGAGGTGGCTGGGGGCGGCAGGGTTGCCCCGGGGAGTTGAGGACTTGTGCAAAGGGAGGTCTTCCTGTGAAGTCCCAAGCAGTGCCATCCTGAACTCGATGCAAAAGGGGGGATTTGGGGGGCGTCTTTTATGCTGGGGGGGTCCAGGAGGGTCACTGCCACCCCCGGGGAGTTGGGGAGGCGTGCAAAGGGAGATCCTCCAGTGCAATCCCACGTGGTGTCATCATGAACTTAATGCAAAATGGGTGGCTGTCCGCAAAGGGGAGAAATTTGGGGGCGTCTTTTAGGTGTATGTGTGGGCGTTCAGGAAGGTCACCGCCACCCCCGGGGAGTTGAGCAGGCCTGCAAAAGGGAGATCTTCCGGTGTAATCCTGTGCAGTGCCATCCTGAGGTCACTTTCCTGGGGAGTAAGCACCACTGAACAGACTGGAACGGGATTCCGAGGAGACCTGTGTAGGATCACATTGCTACTCCCGTCTAAGGCTCAATGGACTAAGGATGGGGGTGACTCTACATAGGATTGTGCTATTTGGGTGCAAGGGGAAGGGGTCAGGGGGGCTTCTGTTTGAGGAAGGTTGGGTGAGGGGTGATTTGAAGCGCCAGAGGGATCCAGGGGTGCTTAGAAGGCAAAACAGCCTTGGATCGCCAGTCGGAACCCTCCTCATGAGGTGCAAAGAAGGCGCCGATCCAAAGAAGAATCCTTTTATACTAAGAAGTTGGAAGCCATGGCTCAGTGGTAGAACATCTGCTTGGCATGCAGAAGGTCCCAGGTTCAATCCCTGACACCCCAGTTAAAGGGACCAGGCAAGTAGGTGATGTGAAAGACCCCTGCCTGAGACCTTGGAGAGCCGCTGCCGGTCTGAGTAGACAATACTGACTTTGATGGACCAAGGGTCTGACTCAGTATAAGGCAGCTTTGTGTGTTCGCGTGTGTGTGTTCAAGAATGGCCCCGACGAGGCCAGGAGAAGAAGGGGGGAAGTGGCTGGGGGCAGCAGGGTTGCCTCGAGGGGACAGAATGGCCCCGATGAGGCCTGAAGAAGAAGGGGGGAGGCGGTTGGGGGTGGTAGGGTTGCCCCGCGGGGCAAGAATAACCCCGATGAGGCCGGGAGAAGAAGGGGGAAGGTGGCTGAGGGCTTGCCTCAGGGGTTGCCCCGAGTGGCCAGAATGGCCCAGGGAACTGAAGCTGGGGTGGGGTGGGACAGAGGGTGGACGCAGCGGGCCTTCAGTGGCCCTTTGCGCCCGGGGAAACGAAGCTGGGGACGGAGGATGGACGCAGTGGGCTGCTGAAGGAAAGTGCGCCCGGGGAAAGTGCGGGGGCGGGATGGGGATGGGAGGGGGGCCGGCATCAGCTCGGGGGCCAGAGAACAGCCCTCCGGGGGCCGGATCCGGCCCATGGGCCGGGGGTTTGACACCCCTGGATTAGATGAACGTTTTATGGGAATTGTTGAAAATAATCAAAAAGGGAGTCATTTTACAAAACTGCTGAACATTTTACTTGTCCATTTATTTAACTTTTTAAATCTCACCTTTTGTTCAAATAGATCTACAATCTAATCTACAAATTAAAATATATAGTCTTTCATTTGAGCCCTGAAAGCTTGGTGCTTGCCCATCACGTTCATTTCACTGGGACTTGGTATGGGGTAACACTTTGGGGATGGAGACGGCCATGTCAACATTCTAGTACATACACATAACACCTTTTCATTGCCGTAGGAAGCAGTGTTTGCAGATTTAAGCTCTGTTCTCAGAAGCTAATAAGAATTTGCTGAAATTTCTTGTTTTTAATCCCATTCTGTGCACATCAGTGGGGCTTCAGCATCCAATAGGTTTAGGAACAATTTATAACACTCTCCAAATGTCCATGGCCCTCTGAAGTAACAATCTGTACACTGTCGTCTCTAAAAGCTGCCCAAGGTGGCATATGCTTATTTCAACTGACACGTCCCACTGATTGAATTGGGGCTCAAATAGTTGAACTGGAACAGTGCCAGCCAGAACTGTTTGTAGAACATGCTTTTCAACGTGGGGAGGGGGTTAACCGGATAATATTTCTCTGGCTCCCTTCGAAGGCAATCGAATACAGTCCTTGAAACCAACATTCCCAGCAGGGGATGGTTCCTTTTCTGCTGATGTCATCATGATTTCTCGAGCATTTTGCTAACAACACATTTGACACATTTTTTAATGCAGCTGCTGAAGCAGGGGAACTCACTTTGTTTTTTACTTTAACTATCTCACTTAGAAGCAGCAGTGGCAGGAAAAGATGTGGCACCATCTTGTAGGAATGTGAAAAGATGTGCTTGTGATTTAAATTGACATACTTGGCATAATTACTCTACAATAACGTCATCCTGTTCGCTCATCATTGTCATCCTCACCAGCAGCCCTTACAAATTCCTAACAGAGGGCCAGGAAATTTTATTTTGAAAGCTGACAAGCTTGGCCTAAAGCACTATCTGTAAACATGATAGTATATGTGAGACTTAAAGTACTCTTTGAGCTGCTCTCACACAATTTACATGAATATCTGGTTGTTCTTAATGTGGAAGAGAGGCCTTTGTAATATGACAGATCCTTTTGGCCAAGGTAGGCTTTGCATTCACATCACACCCCATTTGAAGCAATGACCCAAATTCTTCATCTGCCCTCAGCATACAAGCAGAGATGCTCTCCTACTTCCTGTATCAATATCAAAATATATGTGGAACATAATGGTTGGGTGTGGGAACCACTCGATATAAAGCAGAGAACAACTGTGGCATGCTGGTTAAACTGTTGGACTAGGACGGGGGAGACCTCACTCAGCCACAAAGTTCACTGGATGAACTTGGGCCAGCCACTCTTTCTCAGCCTAGCCTACCTCAGAGGGTCATTGCAAGGATAAAACGGAGGAGAGGAAAATGTTGTAAATCACTTTGAGTTCATTGGTGGAACAGTGGGATAAAAATGTACTAAATAAATAAGTAAGCAGAGTATGAATAAAGGAGTATGAAAGAGCATTGGGAACATACAACAGTACATGGATATGTGGCCACTTTTGCATGTTTAGTTTTTTCCATAGGTGAGTGGCAGGCTATCATGCACTATCTGGAAGAATCGTATCTTTCCCCCTTCTAACATAGGTTTGCCAGGTCCCTCTTCGCCACCGGTGGGAGATTTTGGGGGTGGAGCCTGAGGAGGGCAAGGTTTGGGGAGGGGAGGGACTTCAATACCATAGAATCCAATTGCCAAAGTGGCCAGGTGAACTGATCTCTATCAGCTGGAGATCAGCTGTAATACCAGGGTATCTCCAACTAGTACTTGGAGGTTGGCAACCCTATTCTAACACCAGTTGTAGAAAACTGCATACCAGCCTAATTCTTTTACCATAATTTTCCCTTCAGATCAGACATGGGGCTTAATCTTTCAGCTCACTGACCCATTGGTAATGTAATTTATTCATATTTGATCAGTAGATATCTAGGCCTTTCATATTTTGAGATTCCATGTCCATATTCCACAGAATTGAATGCCTTACAGCCCATTCCTGAGGACTGGGCTGAAAGTATAGTGGAGACGGCATGACTCCGCCGCCAGCGTAAGCGCCCTCTTATCACGGAATAGGAGGCACTTATTCTGGTGGCGGGGGCAGTTCCATCGGCGCTTGGGTGCTGCAGGGCTGCACGGTGCTCCTCCAATGCCACAGCCTCTCCAAGACCTAAATTCCAGAAGAGAAACGTGGCGTCGGCATGGGGGGGGGTGTTCCCAGGGCATTCTCAGGGGCAGACTCTAGTCAGCTTCCTAAGCCTCTCCAGCCCAGGAACGCCCCCTCCAGCAACAGTGTGCTGTGCCAGGTTTTTCTTGGTGCAGCATCACTGTTTTCAATGAGCCCACCCCCAATTTTTTTCTTTTAAATACTTTTTTTAGCCTTGCAGCGGCTGGGAAACTAGGGATGCCAGGTCCCTCTTCACCAGCGGCGGGAGATTTTGAGGGTGGAGCCTGAGGAGTGCAGGGTTTGGGGAGGGGAGGGACTTTAATGCCATAGAGTCCAATGGCCAAAGTGGCCATTTTCTCCAGGTGAACTGATCTCTATCTGCTGAAGATCAGTTGTAATAGCAGGAGATCTCCAGCCACCACCTTGAGGTTGGCAACCCTACATGAAACCCCTTTGGAGGTGCTGTGGTGGTGCCTCAGCCATACCGTCCCCAGCCACTGTAAGGCTCAGGAATGGGCTGTTAGAGTTCAGAATATCTGTGTTTTCAGTGTTTTTTAAATGAAGCTAGTGACAAGCAGGTTTCAGATCTAATGAGTGTGGAGAGATTTCAAGAGTCAAGGACTTTCCATTGTATTTGTACAATAAAGGAGCAGGGGTTGCTCATTTGTTGCTGGGCTTCCAGGCTTTTTGTATAACATATTCCCTATATTCAAACTGCAACATTTTCTTGCTTGGAAAAAAAGGGATTCTCCTTCTCCAAGCTTGTGCACCAACTAGCAGTTGTGAGTGATGTTTTGAATATTGCTCATGTGGTTTAACTGGTGACAAGAAACACAACTTCTTCCCCCACCCCCTGCAATAATTCTTATCATTTATGAGCCAAAACAGATGTGAAGAACACATGGATATGCTTCTCTCATATTTAATTTGGATCTAAATTGAATTTAGTGTTCAATTGAATCCAGTGTTCACGGGTTAGAACTGGTGGTGGGACTTCAGTTTACTTTCTGTTTTCTTCTCACCCTTGCACTGTCAATGTTCAAAGTTTTGCAAACATTTGAATCCTAGATTCAGAATAAAGCATGCAAATAGGGATACTTTTTGGGGGGGAACTAAGCACATTCCCATAATTTTTATTAGTTATCTTGGTACAAAATATGAGATTGCAGGTATAGGACTATCAGCTGATGGCTGGCAGTCAGCGGGAGATAGGAGCAAGGGCAGGGGGTTGTGTGTGTCAGCAGTACGTGCAACATGACGTCACTTCTGGAGAAAACCAGAAGTGAGATCACATTGCTGTAGGAATAACCAGAAACTCTATGGTAAAACTGGAGAGCTTTCAGCAATTCCTAGAGCAACGTGACATCATTTCCAGGTTTTCCCTGGAAATGACATCACATAGAGGATGATGCCAATGATTTTAAAAAGATTCTCCCACCACTCAAAGGGACAGTGGTGAGAGCAGCAGGTAGCCAGCAGCATGGCTCCTGGTAACTCTATGCAGGACCTTAGGCCCAAATCACCATTTCTCCATGCATTCTTGCTATGAACTTGTAACTTGCAAATTACTTCGAATCGACTGTTTGTGTGTGTGTGTGTGTGTGTGTGTGTGTTAAGGTTTGGTGTATGAGATCATAGATTTTTACTGTGTAATGTTAGAATCTTTGTCTTGTCATCCCTGAGATGTCAAGAAAACAGATTATCCAATTGCTATGTTGAACCATATGTGTTCTGGTCTAAATCAGAGATACAATGTTGGGCCAGATGGACCACGGAGCTATCCCAGATTATATAAAAATATTGAATTTCATCATTATTCCTAAACCTGCAGTAGCCCATTCTGGACCTAACATCCTGTCCCCAAATACTGGAAGGAGGCAGAGGCAATCTTGTTGCCTTTTAATGACAAGGGGTTGAATGAACTTTCTGGTGCTGGCTTGGTTGTTTGGAGAGCATACCATCAGGACATATTTTTAAAGTCCAACGAAAATTCTTGAAATAGCAGGGCAATGAAGGGGAAAGGAGTGGGGTAGCCTTTCTGCTTTTCTAAGCTTTTCGAAATATGAACTGAACGAGCTCTCCAAGCACACTAAAGAAGATCCTATCCAAGTATATATATAACTGTACAAGAAAGGTTTCAAAAATTCATGTAATAGTAATAGGTAGAGGGCTTATCACTCATCAAAAGTGATGCTCCAGATATTATTCAAAAGGTGTCCAATTATGCAACTTCATTCTGCATAACATTTGCTATAGAAATGCATGACCTAGCTGTGGGGAGGAAAGCACTTTCTCAGTTGCCAAATATTATAATTTGAGTTCTGGAAGTGCAATATTCCAACAACACATGCCATCCTTGAGGAAAGACACCTGGATTCTGTGTGCCCATTCTGTGTACTTAAAATGTTATATAATACTCATCCCAAAAACTGATTTGAGGCTTTAGGGAAAAGCCTAGAAATTTCCCCCTCTCATCAAAATAGAGGTTCTGGGAAATGCAACAGCCAACTCAACTACCCACAACAATTGTTATGCCCCAGCAATCTGGCCTATGCCACACTTGTCCACCCACACAGTATGACTTCTGAGAGAACTGAGATTTTGGTTGGGGTTATTATGTATTCCGAATACAGAAAGACATCTGCTGATCAGAGTGGAGGACAATGCATCTGGCATGTGATGTGGTCTCTCATGTGTGATCCACAACTTGGTTCCCAACATCTGGCTTTGTATGCACAGCATGAGCAAGTGGGTGCCTCAACAACAACAAAAGGCCACACTCCCAGGGTCATCTGAGGCAGGGCCTCCCACGCATGACACCTCTTTGTATCCTATGGAAAAATTTCCTTAGGAGCTGTGGGAGGAGAGGACAAAAGAGGCAGCAGTTTCCAGTCTGCAACAAATGATCAAAGCCCAGGCAGTCCCTGACATGGACAACCATGGGCAGGGACTCATATATTCAGTGAGTTGCAGAGTATGAGGAGAAGGCAGGCCAAAGGAGAGGGAGGAGTGATGGACTGAGAGGCAGAGAAAGTAAATATGCTCTCTGTCTCCCCATGATTAGGTCACACTCATTGCAGATGGAAGCTGGTAACTTTACATGTGCCCAATTTATTTGAGTAGGGAAAAGTTACAGGGACAGTTTCTGCCTAGATTGGTCCCCTTTTGGAGGACAGGGCATTGGAGATATATGGTACTTTTGCAGTATTTGCTTTATATACAGATTTACAAGTAGAGCACAGGTGGAAGCAAAAAGAAACTATTGGACAGCAGATTCCACATCAGATCCACATCCACATTATCTCACATCAGATCCACAGAGAAAGAGATCCTGCACCCTTCAAGGGGCCTAACCAACTTCCAGCAGAGTCTCTCTGCTTTTCTCACTGTCTTTTCCAGTATCAAAACCAACCATAGATTCTTGCCAAGCATAGGCACACCTACGCCCACCCTTCACCTAGGAGCAGAGCTCACCTTTTCCAAACCCTGATGTGCACTTGGCCAGAGCTACTTTCTGACACTCAAGGTGCTTGGAAGAGACAGCTACACTTGTTAAGTCACATTTCTAGTCCTTTTGTCTTGTAAGAGAGGGTGATCCACAGTGATCACAGGCCACACCCATAACACTAATTTCTTAGTGTTGTTGCTTACATTCATTTTGGGGGTAGTTCAAGATGGGGGGGGGCTTGCTTCCTGCAGTCCAAAGTTACCAGGAGGTAGTCACCAGGTCCTTCTTCATAACCGGCGGGAGGTTTTTGGGGCGGAGCCTGAGGAGGTCGGGGTTTGGGGAGGGGAGGGACTTCAATGCCACAGAGTCCAATTGCCAAAGTGGCCACTTTCTCCAGGTGAACTGATCTCTATCGGCTGTAGATCAGATGTAATAGCAGGAGATCTCCAACTAGTACCTGGAGGCTGGCAACCCTACCAGGAGGGGCAGCATGGGTAACACTGCAAGTGAGTCTCAAATCCATCGATGGCAGTAATAGGGGCATCTCTCAGCTGGTGCCTCTTAACCGAGCTCCCTTCTCCCCTGCTTCAAAGGCAATCAGTTTGATTGAGAAGGACTAATTATGAATCACAGCCTGCAGTTTGGATTATCTGATGGCTCTTTAAAAAATAAACAACGCAGGCTCTCAAGAGAGGCCAGGGATGCACAGTTTCCTTGCTGAGGCTTCCCTGCCTATGCACAGGGTTTCTTTCCCACTCACTCTAGTTCTGAAATAAAGATATGTGTGGGTGGGAGGAAAAACTTCTGGTGCTTGGCTTCTGCCCAGAGCTAGGCACTCATGGAAGGCTTTGTGGCTGCTCTGAGAGAGAGGGGGGAAAGCTCTGTTATGCTTGAGGAGCCTTTTTTTTTAAAAGTGAGCATAGAATTGTCTTTATCAGCTTTGGGAGCTGAAATGTGCCAATTATTCCTGCTGCCAGGTCAGGTGCAAAGAGCCCTGCCACAGGACGGCAGCGGCTTCTGACATTCTGTGATCAGTGACAGAGAGTTTCACAGCTTCTCAGGACATGGTCCTATGACCTCTCACTCAGAGGGTGAGAGCATCACCTCTGCTTTAAAAAAGATGTCACAATGAATTTGTACCACAGCTCTTGGGTGTCGTTCTAAGTGAGACCCATCCCTTTAAGCCACCAGAACAGCTAGAACTCTCGGCGGGGGGCAGGGGGGAGAAACTGTTCACACTCCAGCAAAACATTTCCTGGGAATCACACTCTGGACTTCTTAGGCACAAGATGTTAGCACTGTCTTCCTCTGTCAAGCAGCTGCCTGTCAGAAGGATGAAAGCAGTTCAGTTCTTTTTGTGTGTGTCTTCCTTCTCCCAGCTTAACTGCTCAGTGACCCCAGGGCAAAGGAAAAGACATGGCGAGTGTCTGGCGAGCAAGAGGAACAGCCTGCCCTTAATGCAGAGAACTCCGATCAGCTTCTCAAAGCTATGGCTGCCACCCAAGCAAACCATGTAGCACACCACCTTCTCAGTTAATACCGGCAGGTCAGTGTGTAAGCCACAGTGTTTGGAGGAGGGGAGGTCAACATTGTACTTCATTTGGGGATGATCACCCAGCCAGAGTGGCAGACACGCTGCAGTGTCCCAAGGAGCACAACCTGATCCTGTGCCACAGCATTTTTTTCTAGATACGTCTCCCCACTCTCCTGCTTTAGCACTGCAGCACCAAAGCTTCCAGTGCCATTCAAGCACAGCCATCCACAGAGGTGCCAGTTCGTGCTGCTATTTGTTCGCTTCAGAGCCACTATGAGCCACCTCAGGCCCCTAAACAAGGTTTTGTCTGTGTGTTTCCCCTTAGATTCTCTCGCTCCAATCCAGATATCCTATGCAACATGACTTGCTCAGTCCTGTGGGTCCCTGGGGTGACCACGGCCCCCAAAATCTTGTCTTCCTAGCAACCCCCTCATCCAGCATCCCTTAAATCCACACCTTTCCTGCTTTTTGGCTACCAGACCCTCTTTGACATGTAATCCCTAGTCTTCCTCTGTTGACATCTTTTCATCTAGAGCTGCCTCCCTTGTTATTGCAGTCCTTCGCTATATCCTAGCTATGCTGGTGAAACTGAGTCCTTCTATATTCCAGAGTTGGATATGTTGTGAGCAGAAGCAGCTACATTATTGGGTTGCTTTGATGGTGTACTCTCATCCTAAGATCCATTAGCAATGGGTTACTAGTCGAGTACACTGGTTGAACATCTCAGCCCACATTGGGGTCCCTGGAGGTGAAAGGGCAGAGTGTCAGCCTCTGTTCATAGCCAGTGAAGTATACAGTAGCCCTGTAAGCATCTCTGTTGATTGACTGATTGGGGCTCAGGGAGACTGTGATCATTTGGTGATGGGTAATTAACACAGGAGGCCTTCCTGCCAAGACCAGCACTCCTGCCTTTCAACAGCAAAACAAGGCCCAACTTGAATGTACGCTTCCCTGTGCTGAGTCAGGGGGTGGAGAGGCCCTTGAGCCTGGAGGGCTTTTCTCTGCTTCACAAACAGATGTGGGGAATGAATGACAAATATGTGTCAAGAAGGCTTGAGTGTTCCAATTTATTAACAATTCAAATGTTATTGGCCTGACAGGCTAGAGCGTACAGATGTGCCAGAGTGCAGAGAATGGACAAAATCAGGCTGGAACGGTCTAAGAGTGCCATGTCACTCGGATTGCTGGTCGTTTCTAGTCTATCACAAGGCCAGATCTGCCCACTTTCTCTTCTGTCATAGACTGATTGAACTTAAGAGTTTGCTGTTCGATTATGAACATATTCACCACTTGGTTTGGAGTGAGGAGAATGCGCTTTTGCCTATACGCTATGAATTACTTATCATCCCCCTCCCCATTTGTCCAGAGTAAGTGATAAAGTGGAAGTCCTCGTGCAAAGAGGCGGGGAAACAGTGAATGTGTGAATTAGTTCAAATGGTGTGGGGAAAAAGTCCTAAAGGACTTTGATGGTTATTTTCTGGCCCTAGGTCAGCAAGCAGAAACTCAGGAAAAGGCATACGGCTGCTGTGTTTAGAGCTGATGTCCTCTGTGTCTTCTCCACTGAGCTCCTGGAGCCCTTGTTACACCTCTGTCCATGATCATTCATTTTGCAGTGCAACTTTCTGGAAATGAAAAACACCCTGATGACTCACACTAAATGTCACTTTATGCTCAATCACCCCTCAGCAGCTCTTCTTTTCAGAAAGTGGTACCTTTGATAACTACCAGCCTCCTTTACTAGTATGGACGGCTGTGACACACATACTTGATGGCTAGGGTTGCCAGCTCCAGGTTGGGAATTGCCTGGAGATTTTGGGGGTGGAGCCAGAGGAGAGCAGGGTTTGGGGAGGGACTTCATTGCCATAAAGTTCAATTGCCAAAGCGGCCATTTTCTCCAGGGGAACTGATCTCTGTCACCTGGAGATCAGTTGTAATAGTGGGAGATCTCCAGCAACCACCTGGAGGTTGGCAACCCTATTGATGGCCGAAGTTAACAGAGGCACTTTGTTGAGTTGCCTCACAAGCCATGGCCTGTGATAGTTTGGGGGAAAATATAGCTAAGAATGAATGATAGGTCCTTGTTGGTTAGCTGAGCTGAGTGGCCTCCCATGTGTAACCGTAATGGGGTGGGCAGTACTGAGGGGTCTCTGAGGACAGAATTCCAAATGTACATCCTGTGAATAAGGACTGAGAGTTCATGGCTGAGGAATAACCCCATGCAGGTGAGAAGGGCTTGAGGTGCTGTCGGTAAGAAATGATTGCTACCCCACAATGCATATCCTCAGTCCTCTTCTCTCACAATCAGCATCCAACCGTATCAGAACTGCATATGATAGCCCCAAACAGTTTTGTCTCCGTGCGTGAGCTTGTGAGCTCTTTCATTTCAATGAACCTGCTGTTGCCCGGCTCCCCAAGGCTCTGTACAGCCTCACGGTAGCTCAGAGAAGTCAAAAAGAGTGCTGTGACTTATTTCCTTGTATTTAATATGCTGCTCAATGTTTCCCTTTAGGCTTTGCCCCTGATTCCATTTTAATTACGCAGCCTGACATCCCAATAACACACATCCTCTGAGGAGGAAGGGGAGGTGTGAGCTTTGTTTGAAGGAGCTTTGGTTCCAGCTAGTACATGCTGGGCCATTCTCGCCTGCCACTCCAGTTAGTGACAGCAAAGGAATCACATTTCTTCCAACACCCCCCCCCCCAATAGCCTGTAAATTTCAATCAAAGCACATTAGCTGCCACCTTTTTCTGATCTAATTACCGCGGGAAGAAATGCTAGTTATGGGTAAAGGGTGTTTTCTTTTCCTCTTTTCCCTCCAACTTACAAGGCTTCTTTGCAGTTTTTCTGTTAATGTTGACTTTAGGGTTGTGCATATCGATAAACCTGAACCGAAAATAAATTCGAAATTAGCTGTTTCAGTAATTTTTGGGGTTTAGGTTTACTGAACGCCAAAACTTGGGGATCTCCCCGAAACCAAATAGGCAATTCCCGAAAAAGCCAAATAATTATTTGGCTTTTTTGGGTTTAGCTATTCGCCTTTGCTCAGATGCAAGGCTTTGTGCTTTCTCCCATTTTATATCTTTTTTTGACTGGTTTTGTAGCCAACTCGATCTGACCAACCATTCAGTGGGTTGATCTGGATCAAGTATAAGGGTTTTTTAAAAGACGGGGCTCACCAAGTCTCATCCGGAGGGATATACCCTCCAACTAAAAAGTGCCAGTTTCGACTGCTGCTACCACCAGGCTTCCAAAGGAGACTCCCTCATCCGCAAAACAAGGACTTTGTATCACACATGGGATAAGAGTTTTGTGCCTCCAGATATACATCATCTCTTTTTGTAAGCACAGCATGCAGGGAGAAGTGGCTCCACTGTGAAACTTGCACATAGCCACACAGGCAACATGATTTTTACAATTGGCCCACTAGTGGCTACATGGTGTGGCTTGAGGATGCAAAAATAACATGTGCAGAGGGAGGCTACAGGTGCTTCTCTCTGTGTGCTGTGGTTGCAAACAGAACAGAGCAGGAGCGTTTCTTGGAGGGACAAAACTCCCATCACATAAAACTCCAAACAAAGTTGGAGCTGTTCTCCTCGAGTTGTTACCCTACAAACATGAGGACTTTGTCATGTGAAGTACATTTTCTGGAATAAAAAAGAACATTCTTCTGAATTAGGCTACATGTCACTTTCTGCTCAATCAACTCTGGGCAGCTCTTCTTTTATGATACCTCTGCTTATGATACCCATTCATTTGCTTCACTATAATGGATGGCTGAAACATACAAAGGTATAGTACAAATTTTATACATGAAAAGGCTAAAGCATAGAGCAGCACAATCCATGTAATACCTTTTACTGGACAAACAAAGTGGTGCAACACTCTCCAACCTTTCAAGATCACCAGAGCTCTTTGCCAGGCTTTAAGTTACAAAATTTAAAAAGATAGAAGGGTAACAGGCAGAATCCTCAGTCCATGATCTTAAGTGTAGAGGCACATGGTTTAACTGCCTCATATCTATTCAATCCATGGCCTGTGATAGTTTGAGGAAAAGTATAGCAAAGGAAGGGCAATGGGTTCCTATTGGCAGTCTCTGTGAAGAGATGGAGCTGAATGGCCCACCCAGGCATGGACTGGGAAATCAAAATGGCCCTGGAGAAAGTCAGGTTGAGCGGCTGCAGTAGTGCTAAGCAGAGCTTTTTTTGCTCCTGGCTGCCAGCACCCCTCTAGGGCCAGGGCCCACCCAGAATTTCCTCTGTAAGTTAAAAGGCCAGTCTGCCCATTGGCCCACCCTATGGGACAGGGCCTTTGCAAACAGTATTGGGCGAACTCTGAGGAGGGAATTGTGAATGGAATTAAATATTAATAAAATCGCTGGAAGATTACAGAAATATTTCTAGTTATATATTGTTGTGAGCTTTGCTTTGGATCAGTAGATAATTTCTCAATGGGCCTTGAGTATCAGAAACATTGGGGTTTTTTTTAAGTGCCTCTCAGGGCTGAAGGAGCTGTGCTTCACACCTAGCTGGAGGGAGGAAGCAGATGAGTGTTTCCATAAAAAGAAAGCGCATCTGAGGTGATGGAACAGAGAAAGAGAGGAGTGGACAGACTGCTGGAGTTGGCTGCAGACCTGGGATGGTGCAGGTGAACTGATTTCTATTGGTAATAGCAGGAGATCTTCAGCTAGTACCTGGAGGTTGGAAACCATATTCATCCAGGACTGGCTGCTTGCTATTGTTCATCAGCAGCCACCATCCAAAAGCCAGTGATGTGTAGTGGTTAGAGTTTTAGACTAAGATCTGGGAGACCCAAGTTTGAATCCCCACTCCAGTGGAAATTCATTGGGTGACCTTGGGCCAGTTACGCACACTCAGCCTAGTCTCAGCCTAAGTTATAGGGTATAATGGAAGAGAAGAACTGTGTGTAAGCTGCTTTGGGTCACCATTGTGGGAAAAGGCAGGGTATAAATGAAGTAAATAAATATAGCTGAAGATGGGGGGGGCAGATAAAAGGTAGGTTGATGGGTGGATGGGAAGGAGAGGAAGGGAAAATTGGGGGTATGGGGTCTGCCAGGAAGAGGGAAAGAGAAAGATACTGAGGTGCTCCTTATAGTTCCTTGTGGGTTCCCCACCATGCAACTAGGCCTGGCCCAGCAGCCAGCACTATGCAATAGTTTTCCCAGGAAGAGGCTGCTCGGGGAGAGAAGGAGGGAAAATTGAAGATAAGGGGACAGATAAAGGAAAATTGGCTGGTGAGTGGGGGAAGGGGCTGTGAGGGCTTTCAGGGAAGGGAAAGAGGAAATAGTGGGGGAGGGCAAAATGAGATCCCCCCCACAAGTCCTTGCAGGTCCCCCACTTGTTAGTCTTTACTACCTACAGTAACCAAATGGATCCTTCATATTCAGGGGCACTTTGCCACTGAATACTAGGTACAGAAGATAACTATCTCAATCATGTCTTGTATTTGGACTTCCTGGAGGGATTTGGCTCGAACCAAATCTACCTCAACCAGTGTGGTGGTTCTTCCACTCTTGTTTTCCAATGTTTTTGCTCATTCATTTTTACTATGTTCATGAAAATTTCTTCATGGTTTTCTTTTCCAAATGACTTCATATTTAAGTAGTGGAATGGGTTATTAGAGCACACATTTTCTGCAGATTAGCTAGATGTGTCCTTTTCATTGCACTTACCAAGATTAAAGGACATGCTAATAAGCCAAATGAAGATGTCTCTGGAGACCTCCAGCAAGTTACCAAGTTCCGCAAATGTTTTTGTGTTGGGGCCACCATTCCAACACAGACTACAGCATGTTAAGTTTACTGATGTCAATGGGCTTAAGTGTGCTTAACTCTGCATTGGATTGTAGCCAGACACAATGGTTACTCATGGACAGGATATGATTGATTCCTTGACCTCTGATCTGTCATCAACATGTACATTACAAATGTAGTAAAGTGCTACAAAGAAAGGATGTCTTTAGAAAATGACATGATTTATTTCATAGTGAGATCTATTTACCGTCTTGTTCTTCAGACATGTATTAACTTCCTCTTATTTGTAAACATTGATTGCTGAAGATGGGGGCTTGTACATTCAAACCTTAATTAATCATATATATGTAACTAAATAAAATACTTTCTGGTAATCAATCATACCAAACATATATTTTACAACCATCATTGCTGTCTTTGGTAATGGTACTGTTGAGTAAAGGGCCTTACCATTTACACAAAAACGTCCGAATATTCTTCCCTCATTATGACAAAACATATAGTTAGGAGGATTTATAGCTGTGCCTTAAATCAGATATGGGTATGACAAGCTTCAGCTTGGCATATCCATGCTTGACTTGTCGGTAGACAATAATTCCTTCCCAAATTACAGTTGTTGTCAAGGGAGCAACTTGTAAGAGCATTCCCATGAATGGAAATTTCAGCATGTGAGTTGACCCTGAAATGGCAGCTGAATTAGGAGCTGAATTAGGAGCTTCAGTGTACAAAGAAAGATTTCCTGACTGCTACAGTTAAACAACCCAAGAGGGGCACAGCCATCCAATTTCTATTCCATTAGTTTAGGGGTGTCAAACTCAATTGTTACGAGGGCCGGATATGACATAAATGTCACTTGGTCGGGCCAGGCCATACCTTGCCAGCCCATATCAAGAGTGGAGGGTGGTGGTGGCTGCTTTGGCTGGCTTGCGGGACAGATAAGAGCTCTCAATGGGCCCCGTCTGGCCCACAGGCCTTACGTTTGACACCCCTGCACTAGTGAGACAGCCTTTTTGGAGGCAACCAGGACTACATGCAAAGAGCCATCAGCCCATACCACATAACTCTTAGATGGTCCTTACTACTGGCATCAGATTCTGTGTTTGGACTCCCATCACTGGTACTAAGATATGCTATCCCTTTGCAATGATGTTGGAACCCTGAAACCTAATGCTGTAAGTCATGGGATCAAATGAGCTCATAGAAATGGGTCTTGTAGCATCTTGACTGGAATGATGTCACTGCCTGTACATGATGGTAGAAGTGGTCAGCAGTGATTGAGAATAGGACTGTCTATGACAGGGGTGTCAAACCCCTGGCCCCCGGTCCGGATCCGTCCCCCAGAGGGCTGTTCTCTGCCCGCTGAGCTGACGCCGGCCCCCCTCCCATCCCCCTCCCGCCGCTGCAATTTCCCCGGGTTGCCCTCTCTGCCTCTCCCGCACTTTCCCCAGGCGCAGCAGGCCTTCAGCGGCTCGCTGCGTCCATCCTCCGTTTCCCCCACCACAGCTTCAGTTCCCTGGGCTGTTCTGGCCCCTCAGGGCAACCCTGCTGCTCCCAGCTGCCTTCCCCCTTCTTCTCCCAGCCTCGTTGGGGTTATTCTTGCCCCGCGGGGCAACCCTGCCACCCCCAACCGCCTCCCCCCTTCTTCTCCCGACCTCTTCGGGGCCATTCTGTCCCCTCGGGGCAACCCTGCTGCCCCAGCCACTTCCCCCCTTCTTCTCCTGGCCTCATCGGGGCCATTCTTGAACACACATACACACACCAAGCTGCCTTATACTGCATCAGACCCTTGGTCCATCAAAGTCAGTATTGTCTACTCAGACGGGCAGCGGCTCTCCAAAGTCTCAGGCAGGGGTCTTTCACATCACCTACTTGCCTGGTCCCTTTAACTGGGGATGTCGGGGATTGAACCTGGGACTTTCTGCATGCCAAGCAGATGCTCTACCACTGAGCCATGGCTTCCAACTTCTTAGTATAAAAGGATTCTTCTCTGGATCAGTGCCTCCTTTCATCTCATGAGGAGGATTCTGACTCTGGCGATCCAAGGCTGTTTTGCCTTCCAAGCACCCCTGTATCCCTCTGGCACTTTAACTTGTTGGAAATTGGGCTCTCCCTAAGGGTGTCACTTGCCTCCACACTCAAAGGGGGGGGAACTCACCAGATAGTCAGATAGATAGATGGGAGGTTGTTAGTAGTTGCACCTCTCACCTCATTTCCTGCCCTTTGATGTTTAGAGTTATATTGTCAGGGACAATATCGTCTCCCTTCTCTCTCTTCCCCTCACCCTCTTCGATGCAAGTCGCATAGAGCCGGGCTCTTCATGAGCTCAGGCCTTGCCACTCCAAAGATGGAGTGGAAGGCAGGTAACTTCTCTTATATCTAAGGAATTGGCTAGATAGATTAGGATAGGGGACCCTGTATGTCCTTTTCTATCCAAAGTGTATTTCCACAATAAATGTATTTAGTTTGATTAGAGCAAACGACTGCTGCTTCTTTATTTTTCACACACGCACGCATGAGTCAGCTCCCACTGTTTGCTAAGCTTAAGCTTAATGCACTCTGCTAAATATTAGGAATATGCGACTACGCACATTCCAACACAACTCACCCCTCACCCAACTTTCCTAAAACAGAAGCCCCACCAAACCCTTTACCTTGCACCCAAATAGCACAATCCTATGTAGAGTCACCCCCATCCTTAGCCCACTGAGCCTTACACGGGAGTAACAATGCGATCCTACACAGGTCTCCTTGGAATCCCGTTCCAGTCTGGTCAGTGGTGCTTACTCCCCAGAAAAGTGACCTCAGGATGGCGCTGTGCGGGATTACACCGGAAGATCTCCCTTTTGCATGCCTCCTCAACTCCCTGGGGGGTGGCGGTGACCCTCCTGAACCCCCCCACACCTAAACAATGCCCCCAAATTTCTCCCCTTTGCAAACAGCCACCCGTTTTGCATTAAGTTCATGATGACACCGCGTGGGATTGCACTGGAGGATCGCCCTTTGCGCGCCTCCCCAACTCCCCGGGGCGGCGGCAACCCTCCTGGACCCCCCCAGCATAAAAGACGCCCCCCCAAATCCCCCCTTTTGCACTGAGTTCAGGATGGCACTGCTTGGGACTTCACTGGAAGACCTCCCTTTGCACGAGTCCTCAACTCCCCGGGGCAACCCTGCCGCCCCCAGCCACCTCCCCCTTCTTCTCCCAGCCTCATCGGGGCCATTCTTGCCCCGCGGGGCAACCCTGCCACCCCCAGCTGCCTCCCACTTCTCTCAGCCTTGTCGGGGCCTCGCGCACCAGCTCAGAATTCCCCTTCCCTCTCTCCCTTTCCTGCCACGCACAAGGAGGCAACGGAGCGTCGCAGTCTTACAAACACAGAGCGTAGCATGTGGCTGGGCTCCACTGTTGTCCCACTAGTTGCTAGACGAGAAGGTAGGTTGTTTCTCCTCACTTGAGTCCACCTCCCCGCTTTTGTTGGCACACCTGCCTCCCCGTCCCTTTCATCACAGCCAGCAACTTCTCTTTGGCTGCTCTTCTGGCATGCCTCTCCCTCAAGCTCATTTTTTTCTCCATCCAGCCAGGGCTGGGGTGATACAGGAGCTACCCCTGGCTGGGGGGTGGGTGGGTTAAATTTTCCCCATTCAGCCTGGCCTGGAGCTGACCTTGGTTGGGGTGTGTGGGTGAAGATATCCTAGCACTGGGCACCTACGGCTTTTCCCGGGTGCCTCTTCCTCCAGCTCATTTTTCTCCATCCAGCATGGGCTTGGGAGAGGCAGGAGCTGCCCTTGGAGGGGGGGACGCAGAAGCTCTCCCAGCACCAGGCACCCTCAGGTCTTCCTTGGGGCTCTCCTAGTTTTTTTGTTTCATCCAGCCTGGGCTAGGGAGAGGCAGGAGCTGCCCCTGGCTAGCGCACGTGTGTATGTGTGTGTGGTGTGTGTGTGTGTGTGTGTGTGTGTGTGTGTGTGTGAAGTTTTCCTGGTGCTGGGCACCTGTGGCGGTGCTTCTCCTTCCCCTCGTTTTTTATCCCATTCAGCCTGGGCTGGGGAGAGGCAGGAGCTGCCCCTGGCTAGCATGTGAGTGTGTGAGAGAAGTTTTCCCTGCTCTGAGCATCCTTAGCTCTTCCTGTGTGCCTCTCCCCTCGATTTTTTATTCCATCTTGCCTGGGCTGGGGAGAGACAGGAGCTCCCCTCTGCTCATCCTATACAACAGCCATGTTCTGCCTTTGGCTGGCTGGGGAAAAGCTGCTCTTCTGTGCTGAGCTGGCTACCTGGTGACCGACATGCATCTTTTTGCATTTGCCACTCCCCCTCACTTTCTTCCTTCAGTCCTGGGGAAGATGAGTTCCTAGCAGAGGTCTTGGCTATTCTGTTCTCTCCAGGATCAGAGGAGCATGCCTAATATATTAGGTGCTTTGGAACACAGGCAGGATGGTGCTGCTGCAGTCATCTTGTTTGGGGGCTTCCTATGGGGTTGCTGTAAGTCAGCTGTGACTTGACAGCAAACCACACACACACATCTCTATGTGATCAAAGAGCTACTGACTGTAGGCTACTTATCTGTATGGAATGAGAGTCTGTCTGATCACTGGGGAAAGTGACATCATAGGAAGTGGTCCTGGAAGTGTTGTCCTGGAAGTGATGTCACTTGACCTTTGACCTGGAAGTGACATCACAGGATGTGGCCTCACAATGTGACGTCCCATCCTTGATAAGCACCGCCCCGTTTACTTACACATGGCCCGGCCCGACCAAGTGACATTTATGTCATATCCGGCCCTCCTAACAAATGTGTTCAACACCTCTGGTCTATGGTGTGTTTAATGTGATGCCAAGTGAAAGGCCTCCTTGGCAAGTGCTCAGGGATGGTGCAAAAGTGAAAGCTTGAGGTCTGACTTATGCACAACAGACTGCCAGCCTATGACAAATTTGGGGGGGGACCATATTAGTCTGCTGCAGCAAAAACGGCAAAGAGTCTTATGACATCATAAAGACTAACACATTAGTTAACACGTAAGTCAAACAGATATTTTGCCATTATATATAGTTTTACATGGGTGTGACCACAAGCACCAAAAGACATGACCAATCCAATATTCAATCTTCATTTGACCAGTCATGATTATTCCAATGCTGGAATAGATTCATTTATTGATACTGTTGTTGTTTTCAGTTAGATGTATTTTTGTTTGCATTTGTAGATAAAAAATTCTGGCTGTGGTACAGTCCAAAGCCTTCAGGTAATAACTGAAACGGTGCTGCTCCAAAGGAGGGCAGGAAGGGAAATAGACTGCTTGTGGGAGAGAGAGGGAGAGAGATCCCATGGAAAAAAACCAACAAAGCAGAATATGAGAAATGGAAGCCTTCCTTGTTTCTGAGACAGCAAGGAAAGGAAACGGTGCTGGCTAAGATTCCATTGAGCTAACATCCCTGAAACTCATGTTCCTGTCCCCTCAATTCACTGCTGTACATAGACCAAAAGAGCAAGACAGCAAGTTGAGGGGAGTCCGCCATGGTATGAGGAGGGCTGTACCCATGCCCAGCATTCATAATAGGCACACTGAATCCAGAGAAGCATTTCAGTCAAACATCCCTTTGCCCCTGGGTTCTTAGGTGTGTCTCTTGAATACAAATTGAAAAGTACCTTTCAGGATTTGAGGCCACAAATACATTTGGATTAACTGTACACAATGAGTGATTTGTTTAGAACATTGGTTTGCAGCTGGTGGGTCGCTTCTGATGACAGACACTTAGGTTGTGGTCTGACTTCAGATGGGTCACATCAGAGTCACCACTAACATATTATTTTTTCTCTCTCCTCTTTTTAAGAGACAAAGAAAGAAAGATAAAAATGGAGAGACAGAAAGGTAAGAATAGGTGTCAAGAGAGAGGGGAAAAGACTGACAGCAAAAGAAACAGAGTTGAAAGTCCTACGTATATGGTAAAAAAAACAATAATAAGAGGGGTCCTATGTTTCAGGTTGGGTTAAGGTAAATCCTGCATCTGAAAAAGCTGAAGACTAAGGCCTTTTATGCATGGTCTGTTTCCACTGGTTCTGCTGCTCTCTAACTGTACAGTATTTGCAGTCGAATTCTGAAAATACTATGCCCAGGGGCTGCTCCCAAAAGAACTTGCAGGTTATCAATTATGCATCCCCAGTGAAAATGCAGAACTTCTGAGTCCTTCCCCCCTAAAAACACTGCTTTGTAATTGGCTGTAGTGTATTTTTTTGAAATACGTCACTAGCCCACTTCCAGCCCCACAGTGGGATTCTTTCATTTGATCTAAACAGAGTGGCCATTTTACAGCCAAAGCACAGAACGGTCCGGACAACCCCCCCCCCCCCATAAACAGTTTGTTTCTGGCTATCTCAGTGCAGGGGTCATAAGAACATAAAAACACTGGCGCATTCATTTCCATTTCATTGTTGCCATAGAGTCCAAAGTGGCCATTTTCTCCAGGTGAACTGATCTCTGTCGCCTGGCAATCAATTGTAATAGTGGGAGATCTCCAGCCACCACCTGGAGGTTGACAACCCTACTATTGCCTGGAAATCTGTTGTAATCCCAGGGGATTCCAGCCACTACCTGGAGTTTGGCAATCCTACCTAGAAGGGTCTCTTGAGTATAGCCCTCTGGAAGAAGCTTATGAATTTTCCAGTCCCCTTAATTATGTAGGTTTGCTGATTTTTTTGTACAGGGTAAAAGTGCCATGCAACTGCTGTGAATGTTCCTTCACTTTTATTTGTTGCCAAACATCCACTCCAAGATCTTGAAGCTGCTTCTTGTCATTGATATCTTCATACTGTGGGCTAATCTCTCAAAAAGAGGAGTTTGCTGCTAGACAGCCTTTCTGCAAATAGCTCAAGGGAAGCTTCCCTGTGGAGGAATTTATAAGGGCTTTTCAATTTCTAATTCTGAGGATTAACTGAGGTAGCAAGGCAGATGCTTCTTTGCCAGGCTCGTTCAAGGGCAACTAAGGTGTAGATCAGTTCCAGATGCCACAGCGGGCAGTCCTGCCATGTGTGTTACTTAACGGGCGTAGGCTGGTGCAGCTAAGAGGCCAGAAAAATGTTGGTGGGAGGAATTCAATTTCTATAGCATTTCTCATTCCAAGGAGAAGGTATGGGCCACCATTTAATCAACAATTTCCTTATCTAAAACTTTTAAGAGGCTCTGATGCTTCCAGAATCAAAACATAAAGACATGCTGTTACACTGGCAACACATCTTCTTGTTTGTGGAAGAAGCAAGGTTGAATTTCCCCCAGCAACTTCTTATACTGCTTCTGCCTTCTTATCTACTATGCTGCTACCCCCAGCAGTTTTCTCTGAAAAGTTTCATAAATGGCCTCAGTTTTCCTTCCCAGACTGTTCATGTGAAAGAGATACTGTGACTAGTTTTGAACCACAATGCAAATATCTTATCATACATTCTTTATTCTGCACTGCATCACATAACTGGAATTTTTCTGTTTTCTTAGCAGTGACCTCTGAGAGTCAAACTACAGAATATGATTTCTAATGAGTGGGGTCTGGGTTGCCCAGAGCCAACCTAGTTTCCACACAGCCATACAGCAGCTGAGGCCAGCAGCACTTTAAAAGTCTGAGGGAGCCAAAGTCGTCTCAGGACTGCAATGTAAAGGGAGAGATGCTGTTTTCCTTAGACAAAATGGCCCTGGAAGGAGTTACCTTTCCATACCTAGACTCTTTCTTTCTTTCTTTCTTTCTTTCTTTCTTTCTTTCTTTCTTTCTTTCTTCCTTTCTTCCTTTCTTCCTTTCTTCCTTCCTTCCTTCCTTCCTTCCTTCCTTCCTTCCTTCCTTCCTTCCTTCCTTCCTTCCTTCGATTTATATTATTAGATTTATATCCCACCCTCATTCCTGGCAAGACAGGCTCAGAACATGTCACAACACAATAGTAAAACATAAATTAAAACATATGTTAAAATCCATATTTCATATTTATAATAAAACAAGATGGCACTTTCTTCTACATCATAGCTGCTCGGCTGGTTCGGTCTGCAATGGGCCCCCAGACAAAACTGGGGGAAGGATGGGGGGGCCAGCAAATGATGATAGTGAAAAGACTTGAGGCTGATTTAAAATATTTCTATGCTGTCTTTTTAGTCTTGCTTGATTTGGCTTATAATTAAAAAACTGATAAAGAGCGAGGGGGACCACAAAGATGGCGACCAGCATGCTGCTGTGTCATGTTCTCCTGCCAGAATTTTAGAGATTTAGCATTTATTTTATCTCATTTTAGTTTAATTTTAATTGAAGAGGTTGCTGTTTATCTCTAGCAGTCCCAGGTAATTAATTTCCTGTACTCCAGCTGGACTTATCTTTGTTGTGTCTGAGACGGAAAAGAAAATGGAGGAGGAACTCAGGCCAGCTTTCTCCAACAAAGTCTACAAAACTGTTGAAAATTGACGATTTTATTCCCTCCAAAGACGACGTAAGTGGCTTATCAGCTTTTTACTCTTCAAATAGATACAAGGCACTTGATAATTAAAAACCACTATATAAAACACAAGCCGTTAAAAATACAAGCCACTAGACATAAGCCACATCAAACAAAACAGGCCATTGAAAAGCTGATAAGATAACCCCCTATTTAGAAGCCTAGGTAATAAGATGTTTTTTGGCCTGGACCTAAAACAACATAGAGTAGGGTGCCAGGCAAGCATCAAGGGGGAGGGCATTCCAAAGGTGAAGTGCCACTGCAAAAAAGAGCCTGTCTCTAGTTGCCACACACCTCACCCTCTGAAGGCAGGGACACAGAGAGCAGGGCCTGAGAGGCACCTCCTAACCGATGGGCTGAATAGTGTGGGAGGAGATGGTATTTCAAGCTTGACCCCCAAGCCATTTAGGGCCTTAAAAAACAACAACAGAATTTTAATTATGCCCAAAAATAGATGTGTAACCAGTGCAGATCTTTCAGCGCAGGGATGATACGATCCCTGTAACTTCTCCATTGACCAACAGCACTTCAGTCTTATCTAGATTGAGCGTTGGTTTATTGGCCCCCATCCATTCCATCACCTTCTCCAGGACCCACCTGGCTTAGTTGTTAAGAAGAAATAGAGCTGAGCGTCATCCACATATTGGTGGCACCTCACTCCAAATTCTCAAATGACCTCTCCCAGTGGTTTCATGTTGATGTTAAATAACATGGGGGATACGATGGAACCAGTAGGACCCCATAGCATAAATGTCACGGGACCAAGTGTCAGCCCCCCTGCACCACCTGCTGGAATTGGTTGGTCAAGTAAGAGCAGAACCACTGAAGCATCTGACGTGGAAGCAGGCGGATTAGCAGTTATCCAGGACACACCACCAGAACTCCTTGCTTTATAGAAAACAGTGTTGTTTAATTTACAGTGCACAGATAAAAGACAAATGTCACGTACACTTCTCTCCACCAAACTTCCCAACACAGTTACAGTTACATAGGCTTATATACAATTCAGCACCTGAAACCAATAAGGCCATCTGCAGACCTGGCCACAGTATTACATCATCCTTACTGCTTCAAACCGGTTAGTTGCAGTTCACCCTAGAACCTGCAAGTCTATTGCTGCCTCTTGCATCATCCTAGATGCCTCTGATCTGACAGCTACCTGTCAGCTGTCTCTGTCAGATTATTATGGGCAATTTGTTACTCTGACAGCATCCCGTCTCAGTCTGCCTCTCCAGAAGGATACCATGGTTAATGGTATCAAAAGCTGCTGAGATATCCAAGAGAAACAGCAGGGACACACTCCCCTTGTTACTCTCCCAGCAAAGGTCATCAGTCAGGGTGACTCAGGCAGTTTCCATTCCAGAACCAGGCCTGAATCCATATTGAATTATCGAATCTGTCTCCTCCAAGACTGCCTGAAGAGGTGTAGTTACCACCTGCTCAAACACCTTGCCCAAGAATGTAATATTAGCCACTGAGTGGTAATTGGTTATGTCAGTTCAGTCTAGGTTTGCCAACCTCCAGGTGGTGGCTGGAGATCTCTTGCTATTACAGCTGATCTCCAGGAGACAGAGATTACTTCCCCTGGAGAAAATGGCTGCTTTGGAGGGTGGACTCTATGGCATTATACCCCACTTAAGTCCCTCCCCTCCCCAAACCCTGCCCTCCTCAGGCTCCACTCCCAAAACCTCCAGGTATTTCCCGACCCAGAGTGGGCAACCCGGGTTCAGTTCAGGGATGCCTTCTTCAGGAGAGGTCTCACAATCACCTCTTTCAAAGTAGTCAGGACTACACCCTCCTGCAGAAAGGCATTTATTACCTCCTGGACCTAGTCAACCAAACAAGCCCAGCATGATACGATTACGGTGGACCGCATTTTTCTCACAGTAAGCATGCAGCCAATTACAAAGCAGCGTTTTCAAGGGGTGGGGACTCAGATGCTTCCAGATTTGAGCTGGTGATTTTGCTAGTGCATAGCATTTTTTAGAATTTGCAACAGAAAAGTGTAGGCTGAGTGAGCCTCGACCCCCAGGTAAAACTCCCATGCATAAAAGACCTCTGTTAGAATAATATCCTGAGATCGAACCAATCCAAATGTGTTAGAAATCGTATCATTCATCTGGCAGTCTTCAAGCAGCAGTTGGATGAACACTTGTCAGGGATGCTTTAGGCTAATCCTGCATTGAGCAGGGGGTAGGACTAGATGGCCTGTATGGCTCCTTCCAATTCTATGATTCTATGTAGTTTGGCCCTGCACCTTACTACTTTAGCCAAGATCTTAATGGTATATCAGACCCTAAAGAATGTTGGAGTCCTTGGTTTTCAGTGAAAGGAATCAAAGCTTCTACCTCATTATGTACACTACACGCTTAAATCTGTTTAAAACTAGTTTCATTCCTGTGGCTCCCAAACAAGGAATTCTGCGAACAGTAATTGAAAGGACTAAGAACTCTTACTGTGTACTGTATTGTAGTCCTCATCAGCATCATTAATTCATAAAATGAAAAATAAAACCTGGTGGTGAAGAAAGAGTAGCCTATTTGTTGTCTGGTTTTGTTTGAGATTATGAAGGGAAACAAATGGAAGTCTAGCCCTTATCTCTTGGCAACTCACTGCCATATCCAGATGATTTCTGAGATAGTTCCCCCAATTTATTCGGATTAGTGTACGAGGAAGAAACATGTTTTGTTTCCAGAGATCTGATGAGTGGAGCAACCAGTATAGCTCTCATCCCTTCTAATGGTCTTGGAAGCCATGCCCTGGTAAAGTGAGTAACAGCAGGCATTACGGCTTGAGTCATTTTGATTTCATACTACTACCTCAGTAAACTCTGGCCCTGGTGTTTGGTATGTTGCTGATGTCCCCTGAGAAATGTCTCAATGTACAGCCTGCCTGTTAGGGTCTTACTGGATTGCACTGGATTTAGCAAACTTCATTATTTGCAACAACAGGAATGCATGGAGGTCAGTTTATTCAGCACAACCACGGTCATTAGTAACATGTGAATGAAAAGATGACATTCTATAAGTCTTTGAGTTCTGAAGCCACAAAGAAACAAACATCTTTGACATGTCTCAGCTTTGCCTGCACTCTGCTTTTTAAAAAAAAATTGGAGAAAAAGCCAGGAATGTGTCAACTACAGGTTTTGTTATTAAAGAAACCATGAGGTGGGGGGTTTGGGCCTGTCATTAAAAAAAAAAAAAAAAAAAACTGCTGTGTGCAGGTCAACCACAGAAGCAGTAAGATTCTTAGCTGAGCAGGGAAAGCAGATAATGGGGTGGAGGAGGCAGCATCGTCGAGAGACAAGGTCTGGAAAGGAAATAATTGTTGTGGACTTCTGATCATCTGGTTCCATCTATCCTACAAAAGGAATGGTAATATGTCATAACAGTTGTAGATATTTCCTCAATGGGCCTTAATTGTAGGATTATTGTGACTCTGGCCACTGTGCCTATTAGGACTTGGAAGCTTCTCACCTAGTCGAAGGGAGGGAACAGATGGGTGTCCGTATGGCAAGAAAGTGTGGTTTGGATGCTGCAAAAGGCATGAGAGAGAGGACCAGACAGGCCCTGCCGGAGGTTGGTTGGAGCCCCTTGGTTGGTGAAGAGTCTCTCTCTCTGATCTGATGTGGGGTAGTGATGTGGGATCTGATGTGGGGTAGTGGGGCTGCTGCCCTATAAGAGGTTCTCTTTTGCCTCCACCTGTGTGTGCTACCCATATATTTGTAAAAACACCTCATAAAAGGCTTGAGATAATAGGCCAAATATAAAAAGCCTTGCCTCAGGGGAGTTCTTCATAATCTGCTACCAAACTTTCTGAAATACAAATCTAGATTTCTAGAGATATTCACACTAGGTATACAGCCAAAGCAGCCTCTTTAATGAGAGAACCATTCATCTGGACAGTTATTATTGGCATAATGTTACAGGCCTGGCTATTTGAGAAACTTCAAGTACCCAGTTTCCTCTTTCTCTCCTTTTGTGCCAGCATTTGAGGCAAGAGGTTGGGAGGAAACTTAAAAAGTGTATGTGATGGGCTAAACATGAGGACTTTTGTTCTACCATCCATTCAAGATCCCCCCCGTCTGAATAATGTTGAGAATGAAATGATGCTACTTTTTAAAAAGTTTATTTTTGAGATGGACTATTTTTTCCCAGAAAGCGTGGAAGAACATCAAAGCCACACTTTGAAATCTGTCTCAGAGTATAAATAGCTGTGCTGAGAGGTTCCTTGTGCCTTCTGCTCAGCAGAGCTCGACTGAAAAAGGGGTTATAAAAAAGAATTATTCATTTCCCTCTTCTAATTAACTACATATTGGTAAAACGTCCTGGGAGAATTGGGTTAGGCAAAGTAGGGTGGTTTTCCAGTGTCCCCTCTTGTATGCACCGGAGAAAACGACATTGCCTGTCAAGATCCTCTCCTCCCCCTTTCAAGAATAAAGAATGTAAGACATTTCCATCCTGACACATTCTTGACGGAGATTGATGGGAGGGAAATGGAATTTGCAGAGCGGTGACCTAATGCAGATTGCGCTCCGCTTGGGGACAGAAGCATCCAAGGCTCAGTATGCAAAAGTTGTTATTAGGAAGCCGGAGTCCACTGAGAGCTGGTATCTCTGGAAAACACCTGATCTGACTGAAGCGTTGAAAATGTCTCTGCACAAACCTATCCCTGCCATGGCTGATTGCTGATGATACTGAGGAAGCTAAACTGCTCTTGTCATTGGGGAGATGGTGCTGAGCTGCAGAAACCTGTTTCGTGCAGCCTTTGAAGGGAGTTCTATTTGGACAGGTGTAGCTGAGCTTGAATAATTTACCTAAGCACACGGTTAGTCAGTCGTAGATGCTGAGTGAGATTAATTACAGAGCCTGGGAAAACTGCAATGGAGGGTGTTTTTTGTAAAAATAAATAAATAAAATAAATACGTTTTTAAATTAATGGATTTCATACTGCTGAAATCTTCCACAGACTGACAGCCCCTGGAGGCTGAAGCCTTGTTTGTGTGGCTTATAGAATAAGAACAGCACACGGAGGATGGGGGGGGCTTTTGTTTGTCACCCCCTGCTTCTCTGCTTTCCCTTCCTGCCCTTGGCAGCTCCCAGTGGCAGCACATTTATCATAGTGGACAATTGTCTCCTCGGAAGCAAGAAAGAAACTACAAAGTAAAGACCTCTGCAAAATCTAAACAAAATAACCACACATAAATGTGATAAGTACATATATTCATGTGACAAACACAAAGCTCCAAAAGTGTGTAACGAACATCACAACAGTATGTCCCATCAACACTTCAAAAATGTAATCAATGGCTAAATAGTGTGTGTGTGTGTGGGGGGGTGCATATTGTCATCAAGTTGCTTTGACTCATGGTGACCCTATGACTCAGTGTCCTCCGAAACATACTATCGTTAACAGCCTTGCTCAGGTCTTGCAAATTGAGGGTCATGGCTTCCATTATAGAGTCAATCCATCTCTCATTGGGTCTTCTTTTCTTAGTGTTATTGTCTTGTCCAGTGACTCTTGTATTTTCAGAATAGGACCAAAGTATGATAGCCTCAGTTTAGTCATTTTAGCTTCTAGGGGCAGTTCAGGCTACTTGTGACAGTATCAGAAATTCCACTTAAATACACATTTTAAGGTTGCATAAATTTGAACATTGCATAAGTTGCTCTAAAACGAGCTCCCGGGGACTACTCGTTTAGAAAAAGACCATTTTTTTTAAAATGAGTAGTATCTGGGAGCTCATCTTGCGCAACTTATGATGCCTCCAACCAAGGGATGGTATTTGAAGCAGATTAAACTAGCCTTGATTATTTCTGCCATTGGCCTACATTGGGTTTTTCCCAGTCAGGTTCAAACTGAATAGCAACAGGCAAATTTAAATTTTCATGCAGGGAAATTAATAAGCAGATGCAAATGTGCAATTGACAAGCATTTCCCCCTGACACTGAAAAGGTGGAAAGTCTGTTAAGATTGCACCAGCATGTTAGCAGTTATGTGTCTAAGTAGTGGATTTAAAGGGGGATGGATATGCTTCCATTGATCATTGACTTCCACAGTCCAAATGAGACCTGGAGGCCAGCATGGTCCATAGTAGAGTCTATGCAGCTGCAAAGATTCCTGGATTATACTAATTCCTTAAACTAATTTCAGTCTGGTTTCTACCTGGCTTTTGGAACAGATATTATTGTACTAGTGAACAATCTACGCTGAGAGATAGAGGAGTGCATCTCTGTTGCTCATCTTGGACCTCTCAATGGAGTTCAGTACAATTGACCATACTGTACTTCTGGATTGCCTGTCCAGATTGGGACTGGGTGGCACTATTTTGCAATGACTCCAGTTCTTCCTGAAGGGTAGCTCTCTGAGGGTAGGGCTTGGAGATTTTTCTTGCCCTATGGCCTTTCAGTGCAGAGCTTCAAAGTTCCATATTGTTTCCAGTGCTATTTAACATCAGCAAAAATCACAGGGTGGTGGTGGTGGGGAGTCATCTTGAGATTTGTTATCAATATGCAGATGATCATCAGCTCTACTGCCCTACACCTATGAGCATTAAACAATAAAAACATCTTTAGGATCATATACAGGAATCTACAGACAGGCTAGTGATCTGTCTGTCTCAGCAGATAAACTTTTATTGACAGGTTCTCAAACCTGTCATAAATTTAGCAGATAAGTAGTTACTTATTGTATAAATGGGGACCCGCAAGAAACATGCAGACAAGGTATACACCTTGCCCCCCTTTGCTACCTGTCCTTCCCCTCTTCTCTAACAATCTTCCCTCTCTTTCTCCCCGCCCCTTATCTGTCAGCCTGCCCCCATCTTTTTTGTCCCCACCCCTTCTCCATCAATCTACCTCTCCTCTTCTTTGTCAACCTACCCCTATTTCCCCCTTTCTACCAATCCCTTTATTTGTCAACCTACTCCCATCTCTTTTGCCCCCTCATCTTTTCTCCAATAATCTACTCTATGAATTCCACAATTCCACAGTTTAATTATTCGCTTAATAAAGAAATCTTTCCTTTTTCCTCCCCAAATCTGTTTCCCATCAACTTCATTGAGTTTTGTTATTATGGGAGAAGAGGAAAAAAGTTATCTCTACTTTTTCCATCCCATGCATAACTTTATTGTGTACTCTATCATGTCCCCCCCCAACATTTTCTGAAATGAAAAGTCCCAGATTCTGCAGCCTTTCCTCATAGAAAAGGTACCCCAACCCCTTGTTCACAGGTTTGTTTTGAGCATGTACTGGAGGAGGGGTAAGCTATGTATTCTACACTTACTGTGCATTCCTGAGGGGAATGCCTGAGGGGAATGTCTGCGCCGGGCTTAGAAGGCAACCTCTGCCCAGCACCAAAAATCTGTGCAACCCTGATATCTCAGCCAAAAAAGGAGGGCGTTCCTGAGCCGTAACGGCTTAGGAGGCTGCCTAATGGTGTCCCCGCCCCTAGGCCGGGGTTGTGACACCCCATGAACGCCTCCTGGGATGCTGGGACACCCCGGGAACACCTCCCGGGATGCCACTGCAGCCTTTGCCAGAGTCTGGACGCTGGCGAAAGACTCCATTGGCGGCCCGGCCCGGCTTTCACACCGGCATTGGGGCCACAAATGCTGGTGTACACTGCCCGGATGCCGGCGCGGTGGGCTCTTGCGCTGGCGCAGGCCTTCGCTGGCCTCCAGAGGACTTTTGTCCTGGATGCCGGCAGGGCTCAGGAATGCGCGGTTAGTTACTTAGAGGAAGGGTGGAGGAAGTGCAGTAAATAAAAGGACTCTAAAATGTAGCATTACAATATAGTGTACTCCCTGCAAATATACCATTATTATTTCACCTGAATTTCAAAGGTCACTTATTCTCAGAGAAAAAAATGCATGTCTTGCATCAATATAATAGCTAAAGTCCAGTCTCCATTGCCAGTGGAATTGATGGTGAAATATGAACAAATATTGATAAAAGAGAAGCTAAGAATTTTATAGACACAATGCCTAATTTTGCTCAACAACTGCTGACAGAGTAACCAGAAGCATATACAGAGACCTAATTTTAGGAATAACCCTTTGGGTATATTTTGGAACCTTTTCCATAAATATTTCCCTTCAGTGTCTATTCCTTTGATGAGAAAGTTATTTCTAATGCTGCTAATTTATAGACATAATTCCAGAGCAGAATCACTCACAGACGATTAAAATACACTTCTTTCTAATTGCAGACTATTACGAAGTGGCTGCCAGATATTACAAGACTGTCATCACATATTAAGTAAACAGCTCTCCTGAAGTCCATAGGCTGTCCAAATCAGCACAGAATCTCGGTCTGCTGGTCTGAGGATTACTTGATCATCCTTGAAGCTTTTATTTATACGCAAAGGCTTCTGGAGACCAGATGAAATGTGCAGTGAGTGGGGCCAAGTCTTTTTTGCCCCTACAAATTTGTCCGAAATGTGTTGCTCCTCAATCGTGCCCAAATCTCTCATCAGAAACTAGGCTTTCAACTTGTGCAGAATCCTACTCACTTTCTGATGAAATGATATACATGATCACTTATGCCAGGCCAGTAAAGCTTTGAAAACAATTACCTTCAAAGTTCTACATTTCTAAACTATGATTTCCCCCCAATATATTTCTAAAACCACCTACCCAAATTAATTTAAAAATCCGATTGCTCTATGCTGACTTACTACAAACAAACAAACAAAGAGGAATTTGGTGATCCAGCTCCAGTGGGTTCTGCTTATCTCCTCGATAACAGGTTTTCATTGTCTAGGCCAGCAGTTCTCAGACCTTAGCGATCCAAAGATCCCATTTTGATTTCAAAATTTTCATGGACCCCTAAGCTCTCCCCTCCTCTGTCACCAGTGATTATCTGGACAGCCCCCCGTCAGACTGTGTAGCAAGTTGGACATGTAGCATGAAGGCTGGCCCCATGCTCTAAAGTATTTGCTGGAGACTTGCTCATTGGTTAACAAAGTTCTAGCCAAAGGTTGACTGAATAGGGATAGGAAGGCACCAGAAAAAACTTTCAGAATTTAGGAATTTAAACATTGTAGTACTTTGGTCCATCCAAAGCATTTTCTGGGCTACTTGAATTATTCTCACTCTTTTTAAAAATACTGTGGTGATTATTGGTGGCATTATTCTGGCATGGGCCATTGTGTATATGGCTGGCTTATTCATTTGTTCCACAGCACAGGCTCTTTTACAGTACACATGATGCTTGCTTGTTTGCCAGTTTGGCAAGGTCAGCCATAGCCCAGCATTGTGGCCATTTCTTAAGGTCCAAAGATTTGTTGGAAATAGTCTTGCACAGGTTATTCTTGTCTACCCACTGGCCATCACACAGAAGTTGATCTATCTCTATGTTATGCAGAGAGATTTGGACAGTTCGTCAGCTGGTCTGGGAAGGGAATTCCAGTAGCTACCAATGGCATGGAGTGTTTTGAGACTTAGCTAAAAGTTATTTGTGTAATATGTGAACGAGCATTCCCAGGGCTCTCCTGCTCAGTTTTCAAAAATCGGACAAGGCACTAAAAAGAGAATTGGTGTCGTAGGGCTCATTTATATGATCGTACAAAGTACACTACAACCACATTATTTCTTTTGCGCAATTGTCATGCAAACCGTTAATTGGGAACTATGGGCGAATAAGGGACAAAGAGTGGCGATACCTTGCTGTAGGAGTCTCACTTCTGGGGGTGGGATGCCTGCACTGCTGTGCATATGTTTAAAAAATGGGAAGGCTAAGAGAGGAGGATCCATTTTTGTCACGTCCACTGTTAAACCTGGCAAGTGAAAATGGCAAGATTGTTTTGTCTTCATCCCATCCTACCAAAGCCTAAAGCAAAAAACTCTGACTCAGCATTGGGGTCCTAGGACTTTACGCTCAGTTTTTGCTTGGAACTGATGTTTTCAGATTCAGATTATAATCTGGCAGATGTAGTTGATATAGGCCCAAATTAGATACAGGCCAGTTCAATTAGAAGCCAGGCTCAGACCAATGTCCTGCTGTATGCCACTGTTACAGCAGGCTAGTAATTGCAAGCCAAGGCAATCATAAAGTTTATGCTCTGGGATTTTATGGGCTCATCACCCACACTTGATATGAAGAAGATCTGTTTCTCAATGGCAGAGGGCAGGCCGTGCACACAGGGCCATCCCAGTTTAATTGACAGTATTAAAAAAAAATACTATGAGTAGTCAGAAGTATTGCTGGGCTGAGAAAAGGTACCCATATGATCCCAGCCCTGTGGAAATCTATACTAGAATTTCCAAAGAAATTGTACTACACAATGAAGGGAAATTAGGGTTGCCAGGTCCCTCTTCACCACCGGTGGGAGGTTTTTGGGGCAGAGCCTGAGGAGGGTGGGGTTTGGGGAGGAGAGGGACTTCAATGCCATAGAGTCCAATTGCCAAAGTGGCCATTTTCTTCAGGGGGACTGATCTCTGTCAGCTGGAGATCATTTGTAATAGCAGGAGCTATTGCATCTGAAACCAGATATCATGGGTGGTGATGTATAACTGCACACATTATATTTTTGTAAGTATATGAAGTATTTTTTGTATGTATTTAATTACTAATTGACTTTTAATTGTAGTAAATTATTGCTTAACATGGAATGGATGATAAGAAGCTTGAGACTATGAAAAAGATTTATTTATTGTATTATATAGGAAGAACTGAGGAAGAATTGGGCTTTGTATTGTCGAAGGCTTTCACGGTCAGAGTTCATTGGTTCTTGTAGGTTATCCGGGCTGTGTAACCGTGGTCTTGGAATTTTCTTTCCTGATGTTTCGCCAGCAACTGTGGCAGGCATCTTCAGAGTAGTAACACTGAAGGACAGTGTCTCTCAGTGTCAAGGGTGTAGGAAGAGTAATATATAGTCAGAAAGGGGTTGGGTTTGAGCTGAGTATTGTCCTGCAAAAGTATTGTCCTGTAAGTATCAAGATAATGTGCTAATGAGGGTATGGTATGTTAATATGGAACCATTGTATCCTGAAGTGATCTGTTAATGTGTGTAATCCAAAATTGGGCTTTGTGCTCCGAAACGATCGTTTTCTCCTTTAATATCCTGCTGCTGCTGAAAAGAAAGAAATACACCTTAAAGGACATTTTAAGTGAACTTTGCTTCAATACTTACCTGATAGAGGAATTGATTGTAAACTTACCTGTTGGAATATTCTATAAATAAGAAAAAATACAC